>NC_133827.1:21414000-21765000 GCF_047830755.1 Zonotrichia albicollis | reverse complement strand
ATGCTCTAAAGAATTAGAGATGTTCATAAAGCTTGGTTTCATTTTTCCTCTTCATGTACCTGATGCTCCTGGCTTAGATTCAGATAGGTTTTTGCAGTTTTTGTGCCTCACTCAGCATATTCAACACTGGTCCTTCCATCAGCAGCTCCTGGATATTCTTCTGAGTTTTAGCTGAATCACAGGTGCAGTCATCATCTGTGCTTGCACCATGTTCAGATCCTGCACTGTCTAAACTCCAATCATTTCCAGTGAGGTCCTTCTGTTTGCAGAATTGAACCAAACCGAAACACCTAGCAAAGTAAAAAAAAACTTAACACCTAAAATTTAAAAAAACCCACCTAAAATTAACACCTAAACCAGGTGTTTTAGCTGGAACAATTTTTGACAGGACAGCCAAAACATCTCAGCAAATTTGTTATGACTTGATGGGCTTTGGGACAGAGAAGAGAAATGCTTTGGCTGTAGGAAATCCACACAGCATTCTCATTATTACAAGGCCAAACCACATACCAGGATGCCAGTCAGCCCTGGGGAGGAGGAATATTCCTTCCTTTCTGAAGCTCTGGTGAAGCCCTGGGCTGCACAAACTCCAGACAAACTTCAGGACAAATCTTCTCCTCTCAGCACATCTGCAGAGGCATCTGACTGGGCCAAAACCAGGGAGTTTGAAGGAGTTAAAGGTCCCAGATTGGTCCCAGAGCCAAATTTCAAGCCCCTGTGAAAACAAAAATAAAGCATGAAAGTGACAGAATTTCTCAACAATGTGGGTGATGGATTTTTTCCCTTAAATAACTGTAAAACAATGCCTTTTCCCCATATCACGCTCTTGGATGTGGTTAAACTCCTGTTTTTCCTCCTGTTTCCTCACACACACACATATTCATGTACACAAAGCCCAGCCTGAGCCAACGGCCTGCAACTGAAAATTTCAGCCTGAACTGTTCCATGTTGGCAAGGATTTAGCATCGGAAAAGAGAATCTTTTAATGGGAAATGTTTGGCAACCTGAATTGCAGGCAGCACTGCCAGCTCCACCAATAATTATAGCTTAGTTTAGTGATCATCTGTGTGCTGAAGAATATATTTAACGACAAGAGCATTTGCCAGTGATATTCACCTTCCAACTGACTAGGAGACAGCCATGGATGCAGGAATGACCTTGCCCTGCCTGTTTGCCTCCAGACCTTCTGCCTGAGCCACAGGGAGCTGCTCCATTGGGTATTTTAGACAAGCCTCAAGGATGCTTTGGCTCCCTTCCATCTCTAACCTGCCCCAGGCAGAGGAAAAACATCTTATCTTTATATATAAGGTGATGCCTTACTCCCCATGGACAACCAGCAAGAAAATCTCTTGAATCTTCACGAAGTCTGCAATGATTCAGAGAAGGTAAACAACACAGTCTCTCTGTGCTCCACAGCTTTCCAGTGGAGCCAGGCAGCTTCAAAAAAATTTTCTGTGCATGCACAAATTCCAACAGCTCCATCCAAACTCTGCTGCTTTGTGCACATGACAACCATTCTCCCACTGGAAGGCTCTGGCTGAGAGCTGAACCTGTCCCTGTCTGGCTCTTTACCACTCTTCCAGCTGCCAGGTGTCTCTGGATTCATGGAATACCAGACACTGGAAGCCAACTCTGCTAATTCTGATGGTCCTGGTCCAAGTGGGTCCCTACCAGCCACCTCTGGAGGAACCTGAATGAGGCAGTTGTAGATTAGATATCGGGGAGAAATTCTTCCCCATGAGGGTGCTGAGGCCCTGGCACAGGGTATCCAGAGAAGCTGTGGCTGCCCCTGGATCCCTGGAATGTCCAAGGCCAGGTTGGACAGGGCTTGGAGCCACCTGGGATAGTGGAAGGTGTCCCTGCCCATGGTAGGGGATGGAATAAAATGAGTTGCTGTAAGGTCCCTTCCAACCCTTTTGGGGATTTTACAAACCTCAAAGAAGAAAATGCCAAATAGTAAATATCTCCGAAGAATGAAATTCTCCCAGACCTCTGTCCCTGTCCCAGCACTCTGGGCTCCAACCCCACAACCATTTCATTGATCTCCAGTGGTCTTGATCCAGTTTGGCAGCATCTTTTGTACTGGGGTCCCCAAACTGCCCACAGTAATCCAGATGTGTCCTCACACATTTCTTCAACACTATTGAAGAAATATCCCTTCTCTTGACGTGCTGACCATGGCAACATCCTGGGACCCACAGCTTTTGTGCCTTAACAATTAAATTATGGCCAAGGGCCAGACCTGTACCAGGCCAGACCGTCAGCCTCCAGGCAAGCCTATCCTATCCTCCTCAAGTTCCTCATTTTACCATAGTAAATTAACACAATTTAATTAACACAATCAGTGTTAAAAAACAAACAAACAAACAAAGGGAAATTCTTTGATAACTGTAAAAACATTCACAACTAACTCACATTTAGAACATAGTGAGTAGGAAATACTATGCTTAGAAAACCTTTTTTTTTTTTTTTGATATTAAAAAGTAGCTCCTCTTTGCCTTCCCTGGTTAGAAATCAAACAGATAATAAAAAAGTTTTACCATGGTTAAAAATTCCCTATTTAAAATGGAGCTTTTCTTTTCAAAGTTTCCTATTCTCACTTGAATTTGACTTTTCTCTTGAGACACAAGGATTCATATTCTTTCCAAAGGGTATTTATGCTGGGGTTTAATCCTGTCCCTTGCCATTTGAGTGGCTCTTATAATTTAGACTAACACACAGCACCCTTCCATCCCAGCTCCAGGATGGCCCTGGCACAAGGGAACATGTTATGAGATGTCTGAAATCAAGTTATTATCTCTTCCATGAATTGAAACCTTCTTAGAGACAATGTTTTACAGATAAACCTTATTTCTAGGTTTCAGCTAATATTCTAATACTATTTTAAACCCAAAAATTCTTAATTCTCCCTTTTCTTGTAGATATTAGCAACTCCTTTGTCCTTAATTCCACTTTAATAACATCCTTGTTTTAGAATTTCCATGGGGTTTAAATATTGTCTTCCGCGTTTTAAGCCAATCTCCAACACTTGCCAAAGTTTTACATTTCCTGGCAAACCTCCTGGGAATCTTGTAGAGTCAGAAACCAGGGTATGATTGTGTCTCCGTCACCATCCCCATCCATCCCAGCTGGACGTGGGTGTCCCATTGTTCAGCCCAGGGAAGTTGGTGTCACCAGTTACAGAGATTTTTTTGGTCAATGCAGGAACTGGCACGATTTGGGCACAAATTGGCCAAGCCAAACTGCAACCACCTGTCCTGGGCATTTGGAGCTGGGTGCCTCTGGAACTGCCCAGCTCAGAAGCTGGCAAAGGCAGCTCAGCAGGGAGGTACAAGCAGAGCTTCTCTGCCCCTGTGCAGGTCAGGGGACTCAGGGGTGTAGTCCTCTTTGAGGAGCACTGGATGTGGGAGGGCAAAGGAGGTGTCCAAACCACAGAATTCTTTGGGTTGGAAAAGACCTCCAGGATCAGGGTCCAGCCATTCCCCCAGCACTGCCAAGGCCCCACTGGCCCATGTCCCCAATGCCACATCCACCTGGCTTTTCAGTCCCTCCAGGGATGGGGACTCCAGATGACCCTGGACACTGCTCCCAAGGAGGTGTCATGGGATGCCCAGGAGAGTTCAACATACAGACACAACATTTCTTTTCATTGCTGGGAAGGGTGTGAGCATTTTTCCCTGCCTGTGGACCTGCAGGAGACACCTCTGCAAGGACCCACCTTTGATGCTCAGGTGAAACCACTGTCACTGCAACTCCATTTCTTCATCTGTAATTAAGAGCCTCGAAAATTTTCCAACCCCTCTCCCACCTTCTTGGTACCTGGTGATGTATGAGAGGTGTCAGAGCAGGACAAGACTCTCGGGAGCCTCCTGAGCCTGTGATGCAGGCTCCTTGGCAACCTGGTTCCATTTTGCATGATGCTGTGATATGTAAATCAAACAAAAAGCACCCCTGGTTTTCAGGAGCACTTTAAATTTAGTATCTCAGGAGTATTGCATTTAGGCTTAATGAAAGTTATGATATGTTGATTAAATACTAGCTGAGGGCTGAAAGAGCACTTACTGAGCTTTAGAGGGCTGCAGGCAATAAATTGAGTTGCCACCTAATTATTCTGGCTGACTGGGATCTCCACAATGGATCACAAGGCATATTTGTCACAACGCTGGGGAAGGAGGGCACTGGCCCTGTTAAACTTTAAATTTTTGGGACCTGGACTCAATCCTACTTCTGCACAGGCCATAAAGCACAGAGACCTGCCTGCTCTGCCAGGTTCCCAGCACATGCCCTGCAGAGCCATGACATCTTGCATGAGTTCCCTGGGAGATTTATTCAGGCCATGAATTTCCCACCCTGAACTAAAAACAGGACAGATTTTGTCTGCAACAGAACAAATTTGAGCCCTGTGTGTGATGGAGACCAGCGAGATGTGTGTATCATCCACCAGCTTCCTGAGAGGAGACAATAAACCTTCTCCACTGCAAGAACAGGTGGAGCAAACCTCCCCCAAAGCCCTAGCTCAGGACTGGGCAAGGATGAGCATCCTCACACACTGACATTACACCCTTAACACAACCAGGAGATCTCCTAGGAACAGGGGGGTTCTGTAAAAGGAAAAGCTCATAATCAATCTGGATTATCAACACAGCTTTCTGTGATCACTCACAATCCAAATCCAACTGCCTCAGACCCTGAGGAGGACACTTCTTTGTGGGAAGGACCATGTTCAGCAGGGATGGGAAAACATCTTGGAATAAAACTTCAGGACACTGGAAACAGGTCCAAGGCACAACTCAGACTCACTCTTGCCCTTGGTAAGCAATTTAGTCTTCTGAGTCCAAACTTTCACCAACAAACCTGTTTCTATTCCTTAATATATTCACAGGATATCATTCCTTAATATGTTCAGTGTCAGAGTTGGAGCTTTTCTGCACGTGCAGCCCCTGGGACAACACAGACCCAACCTGTTATCCCTGTCATCAGGAAAACAATTTATCCTGGGCATGCAAGATGATAGAAAGAGCTCTTTAAACAGGGGTACAAAGAGTTGATTCATCCTGAATGAACCAATCTTTTCTTTATTTGGATACAGCTGTAATCCACTCATTCCATGTCAGAAATCTGCTGGACACTGGTGAGTGCCAACATCAGCTCTCAAAGTACTCAAAGACAGTTTTTGCCTCTCCATGGGGAATGTGCCTCCAGGCACATGGATCCAGCCTTTTTCCACACAGAGCAATGCATTAATGCCCAGCAAGAGAGGACTCAGCATCCTGCTTGGGAAGCTTTTGGGATCAGCCCATGCCCAATGAACCAACAGGTTTTCTTCCTATCTCACTTATTCAGAGCTGGGAACAGTGAGAGGGAAGAACAGAATTGGTTTGGGTTTTTAACACCCTGTAATAACTTCCACATTCCATGTGTCATTTCCAGATCAGGTAAGTGGGACCATCCTTATCCATCTCTACCAAATATTTCAATCCCTAAAATGCTGAATTAAAACAATGCCACAAAATACCACCCTGGAATCACACATACCATTATCCTGGATTTTCAAGTGCACTCTAGCAAAGGTGAAAAGTGTAAGGTGATCCAGAGCTGGGTGTCAAGCTCTGCCACAATAGAATTCAAAATAATTGTGCTGTTGTTTGACAGGCAGTAAAATTCATGGTGGTCTATTAAATCAATGGCAATGTAATGTGGAACACTGCAGATTAAAAAGAAAAAAAAGGCAGAGTTCACAAAGAGAGGCCATTGGAAAGAATCCCTTTGGAGCTTCTAATAGGGTTGATTTGTGGCAGGAAAGGCTGATACATGCAAGACAGAATAAAGGGAAGGGAAAACAAAACTGGGAGAGAGAAGCAGAAAGAGAAAAAGTAAAATAAATGTAAAAGAAGAGATGAGAGAGGGGAAAAGGGGAAAGAAATAATTGTAAAGAAAGTACTAACAAGTTGTTATCATATATAGATGCCTCATCCTTGGCACCTTTGACACCTTGGCTGTTTTGTCACAGCCAAGGGTTCCTTCTGCCAGCTCCTGGGCACAACCTGCTCCAGCTGCCAGGAAGAGACTGAAGGATTAAGGTCAGAAAGTGAAATCTGCTTCTATAATCTTCAGCAGAATTCATTCCAAAGGCAGGAAACCCCCTCCAATTTTACAAAAGGAACTTAAAACACTTGTCTCAAAGCCAGGCTGAGACACAGTGAGTGTAAAAGGGGTGTTGGAAGAGTATGACTTCCCATGGCTGGATGTATCTTCTCCTGGCTGGACACAAGTTTCCAACCCCAATAAGCACCCCAGGGCCACTCAGGCATTACAGCCCACTTGTGTCATTCCTATTTTAAAATGCAACAGGGGCATCTTGTACCCAGGAATTCTGGTGAATCTAGGAACTGGGAAATCCTTTTTCATTAGATCACAGTGGCTTCATGAGATTTTCCTTCCTGGTTCCAGGGAAGCAGCTGTGCCAAAGGTATTTGTGAAGAGGAGGGTGGGTTTGTGCCTGAATGCATTACCTGGAGTGAGCCTGGAGAAGGCTGTGCTGGCCATGAGGATCACAGAGTTTCATCTGCCAAGTGTAGCAGTAGAAGGATTTCCACCTCCTTAGAGAGTTGGAGCCTATTCCATGGCAGTGGCTGAATGTGATGGAACCTTTCAGAGAGCCCTTTTGTCATGAATAAAGAGGCAAACAGTCCTGAGGGATTCAGGAGAGGCTGCTCCAGCAGTTAATTGCTGTCACTGACAGCATCTTATTTTCCTTGGGAATTTGTCATACTTCAGCCCCACCAAGTGCTCCTGTTAGGAGCTCTCTGTTCTAGGAGTTCAGTGGGAAGTGCTGTGTCCCTCAGAGCAAAGATGCTTCAAGCACCTGGTGCAGGTGTTGACATTGAGATACCACAGTCAAATTACCCTCCAGAGCTTCCTTTTGGTCCCCTCACTCCATCTCATTTGCAGGTGTTTGCTGAACCCACAGCTTTTGATGGACTTATGCCCCCTCATAGTGTGTGTACACCATGTCTGAGTCCTGCCTCCCAACAAAGATCACCCCCGCTCCATTCGTGGAGATAATGTCCCTTATTTGCTCCAAATCATTCTGCCAGGTGTTACAATACCCTCCATGTCTGAGAACAGCAAAAGGAAGGACAAAAAAATCCCTTCAAATTCAAAAATCTCTTCTAATTCACTGCCACCTTTCAGAAATATATATCTAAATTATAACCTCCTGGAGCCCATCATTGCTTCCTAATCTTTCTTGCTATTTGATCTTGCATTTGATGGCATTGAAAAGTACATTGTTTGATTTGGGTCATTTTGGATCAATCAATACATTTTACCAATTCATATAACCTAGATGAATTCTATAAACTCTTTTTTTTTCTCTCCAACCAGAAAGGCCCACAGCAGTCACCCAGGAGGTCCCAGCCTTCCCATTCAGATATTTTTTTTCTTTCTCTAAATTACAGGACAATTTTATTAAATGGTTTTAGGGGAATTCCTTCTGATGTGGGGCCCTAACCCAGGACACTGGGACAAGCAAGGTTTGTCCCCTTTTCTGGGTCAAACAGTCAAGGCAACAGAGATGAAGGAGATTTCTACAGCCTCTCTGAAAGAGTTAAAACCCTGGGCTGAAAGAGAAAGGCACCAGCTGGAGCTGCACAGTGGTGTGAGCAAACCCTTCTATGAACAGGCCTGAATGTGCTCTCATCTCCAGTCTTGAGCTAAAACCAGGTGAAAGGCTGGGAGAGTTGGGATTGTTCTGCCTGGAGAAGAGGAGCTTCAGGATGACCTAATTATGGCCTCCTACTGCCTGAAGGAGCCAACAAGAAACATGGAGAGAGAATATTTCCAAGGGATGGAGTGCCAGGACAAGGGGGAATGGCTGCACACTGCCAGAGGGCAGGGTTAGGTGGATATTGGGAAGGAATTCCTCCCTGTGAGGGTGCTGAGGCCCTGGCACAGGGTGCCCACAGAAGCTGTGTCTGCCCCTGGAAGTGTCCAAGGCCAGGTTGGACAGGGCTTGGAGCAACCTGGGATAGTGGGATGTGTCCCTGCTCATGGCAGGGGTGGAACTGGATGGGCTTAAGAGCCCTTCCAACCCAAACCAGTAATTCTATGACTCATTATGCTTTCAGCACAGGACTTCCAAAGAAACACAATTTAATTTAAATTGTTACATCCCATGACTTCAAAAATTTTGTTTACAAGACATTCTTTTAGACTTCTGCTGAAGGCAACCACCGTGCTTCAAATCTGTATGGCCCTTTTACCAAATTCCCTACAGATGAACCTTAAATCCTTCCAAAATTATTATTAGCTTACCTGTGGGGACACGTCCAAAGAGGCCTCAACACAGAAGATGCTTTGTCCTTCCGCAAACCTCTCACTCATAGGTTCAAAAAAATCAGGATTTCCATCAAATCCACACTCAGCTTCTGCCAAGGGCTCTCAGGATCTGATGGTTCATTCAACTATGAATTCACTCTTCACCTCTTATTCTTTTCACTCTGAAGGAGAAATCTCAAAGTTGTTCAGGTGAGAACAACTTGGGTTTAGAGATGTGCAAGGGTTGTTATATAAAAGTTTATGTAATTCTCAACATTACTCCCAAATAGACATATTTGGAATAAATACACTTGAAATACGTTATCTGACTGCTGCTACTTCCTTTGACCATCAATGAAAATGGAAATCTGGAGTTTCCAGCTTGTCAAAATAAAATTTAAAAGTAGTTCAAGGAAGAATTTCCTTTTTTTCTGCAATTGATCAGTCAGGACATCATGGACAAGGAAATACAACCGGGTTGAAAAAAGATGTCAAATATTTTTAGGATTAATAAATAGATGTAGAATGAGGATTTGCCTATTTTGTAGTCCTGAAAATCAGTGGAATAACCCTCCTGGCAAAGCAGAGAGAAGATGTATGGATCAAGGTATTAAAGATAACCAGATAGGAGCCAAACAGCTCTGGTAACTGAGTCATTGTGTGAGGAGTCACTTGGGATTAGGTATTAGGACTGTGCTGTGTCACCCCGACTAAAGCAGCAGTGTAACTATCCAAGGAATTTTGAAGAGACTTAACACTGTGGATTATAAAGTACTTCTACTTTTGTGTCTCTTTTTTTTTTTTTTGTAACTGCATTTTCAGGCGTGCTTAATTATATCATGTTTAAAAGTCAGCCAAGTCTTGAAGTTACATTCCACAACAAAAAATATTAGGAGTTTAGCAAATGAATGTGCTGTCCTTTGGATCCCACTGCAAAGAATTCCTTTGGTTTGAACAGAGCCGTTGTCAGCTGAGAATCTGTCACTGGCTGGCGGTGTCCTTTCACCACCTATAAAACACAATTCATACAATAAACCCAGGTATTGCAGTGGTAATTAAAATCCAAAAGCAATTAGCCTTTTGTTTATTTCACTTGGGAACCTGACTAAAACCTAAATGAGAAAACCAAAATAAAAAAAATCTCCAGCTTAGGCATAGTCCCAGATGCCTGAGTGATGTCCTAATTAAGCTGTATTACAGCATCACAACATAAGCCTGCCCACGTATGAATGTATAGATGTACGTGTGTGCACTTCATTATGTGCTGCACAGCCCTGACAGCTTCAACAACTCATTCCCACCATCCCAGCAAGTGGCAATTGAGGATTGAAGCACCAGAGGGAAAAAAAAGAAAAAAGTAACCTGCCTAAGGCTTTCCTAGAAGGACTTGGGAATGTGCACATTCATTGGTGAGAGCGTGCACATTCCAAAGGCTCTGGAGGCTCCTCTTGAGGGTGATTCCTGTAGGATCGAAGGTGTTGAGGTTAGAAGCAGCCAGGTTGTGCAGAATGAGGGGAGGATGTGTCCAGGCTTGAACAGGGAATTGCCCACATAACCCTCATCAGGGGATAAGGGTCTCTCCTTGCTTGAGATTTGTCCCTCCTGACCCACAAAGGAAGGTGGGAAATCCTTTCTTCAGCCCCTCAGAGGTGACCCCACCAATGGAATTTTAATCCTAGTCTGGCCTGGATTGGAAGGGACCTTACATCTCATCCTATTCCATTCCCTGCCACGGGCAGGGACACCTTCCACTATCCCAGCTTGCTCCAAGCCCTGGCCTTGGACACTCTCAGGGATCCAGGGGCAGCCACAGCTTCTCTGTGCCAGGGCCTGCCCACCCTCACAGGGAAGTGGGTTCAAAAGTCCTTGGACATCATCATATGAATGAACTCCAGTATTTTGGAGTCTACTCCCAAAGAGTGTTGGTTTCACCCTTCCAGAACCTTTTGAAGTTGAAGCAGACCAGGCTCTTGGCAGGAACTGGAGACATCCACAATTAGGTTCTGGCCATGGGTGCAATGCCTAAATGGAAATAAGATAGGAGAAGGGCTGTTCTCCAGCTGCAGCTGTGCAGACCTGGAAGCAGCAAAAAGGGAAATTAATTATTTCTGAAGGACACCAGGCCCAAAAACCCCTCTGGAAATGCTGTACCCAGCCTCAGACTAAATAATACATCGATGACATCAACTGCTTGACTGTGGAATTCAAAGTCACACACACAAATATTCCCATGCATAAAAATAACACCGAGCTTCTTTCCTTGTGCATTATTAACATCAACCCCCTTGATTTGCATAACTGCACAGTCCACATGTGTGTGCCTACAAATTCACCTGCAAATGTCTCCAGAAAAATGGCAGGATCAGTGTTTGCTGTCAGTCTGGAGTGAGGAGTAGCAGCCAAAAGAGGAATAAAACTGGGGATTGTTAACCCTAACAGAAGCATTCAGGGTTTATATTTATTGTTTAAATGGTTCAACTGCAGTTAATAAGTCACAAGTAAAGGGAACACCTTCAGTTTACTTCATTCTTTCAAGACCTTCACAGATGCCAAGCAAGGAAGGCACCAGTGATAAACCAGTTGTCCCGTGGGAGAGGTGGGAAGTTCTCAGTCCTTCCTGTTATGGCTGGGTAAGAAAGGGAGAGGGATGAAGTGTTGGAATCACCTCATTAACCCTCCCCAAAATAGCCACTAATGACCCTTTTAAAGGAGCTCCTCCCCACACAGCAGTTTGGGGACAGGTTTTTTTGTGTGCTGGATCTACCCAACCCCAAGGGATGACACACCCAGCCTAGTGCCACCTGTGCCACACTGGTGACTCCTCCAACACTCCATTTGGGTGTCACTTTGCAGAGCAGACACTGCTGGCAAAAGCACGTTGTGTTATCAGCTCCAAGCCGCTCTCAGATCCCCAGCCAGGAGTTTGGCCCTCGTGCTCCAGCCCTTTCCATTCCCCAGCACCCTCTGCCTGTGGCAGGCATCCAAAACTGGCAGCAGCATTGCAGAGGGAGAGAGTCCATCTGGCTTTTCTGAGGGCGGTTTTAACTACTCAGATGCTTTCCAAGAAGTCTTTAGCAGCCCAAACAAGCTTGACTCCCTGATTTTTATAGGTGTGCCCCAGCTACAGTTCCCACTTCCAGCCATTTTCCCCTCACTGAGGGTACTGAAGGAGCTTTCTTCATAACTCTATTCTCATACAATTACTTCAATGCTCAGAATTTGTGTTGAAACCAATCAACTCCTTGTCCTATTTGTTATAATCCCTCCTGACACATCCTTCCACTTCTTTTCCTGTTTTTTTTCCTGAGCTGGCCTTAAGCAGAGAGGTTTGGGATGCAGGAGCCAGCCCAGCTCTGAGCAGGACACCCATGTACAGCACCACAGAAGTCCTTTGCAGCCTGAATTATTTTATGAATGGTATTAAATAAGTCTCAAACTCCATGTAGCACCATCCAATGAGAAAAAATAAAGGTATTTTCCCTGCAAGGCTGGAGACACTGTGTTTTCCCTGCCTCTCCTCAGTAATCAATTCCCCTTTTTTAATGCCAGGAGCATTTCAAGGCACAAGAGAAGCCACCAGCTATAACAAGAACATGCCTGGTGAAGCTTCCCCACCTCCCAGCCAGCTGGGAGCCCATGCAGCAGCTAAGCCCTATCCAAGGGTTTATGTGTAGCCTTTGTGCTCCATTTAGCTCACAGTGAACCTCCCAAAGGACATTTTCAGGGAGTAAATGCACCGAGAGGTTCGTGCTTGCAATTCCATGAAGCCCAGTCTCAGGGATCTCACAGGACTATCTGCTACTCCCCTACCAGAGCTTTATTTTCACACTCTCTAAAAAGTAAAAAAAAATTAGCATGAGCTTCCACCTCCCATTAAACAGTTAATCCAAATCACCTGGATGTGAGCAAAAAAAATCCACCAAACTCCAAAAAGATCCCAGATATTACTGCAGCTTTTCCCTTTTCTGTTTCCTCCATCTTCCTCCACCTCCAAAACATTCATTTTGCTCTTCTCTTTGATGGAAGAATGAGCTCAAGCTGAGAAAGGGATAAAATAAACCCAAATAAAAAAAATAAAGAAAATAAAAATAAATCCATAACAAACCCCTCTCAAATACTCACCCTTCAAAAGGATAAAATGGTTTCAATTTTGGGCTGTCTCGTTCACTTCCCTCCCCCCTCCCTCCCTAGGTGTATATCCATATCTGTAGATTTAGAGAGGGGTGTTTTTTTAGTATTATTATTTAGTTAATATGAATTACAGGCCTCAAGCTGCCTCCCCTCTAAACCCAAAATGAAGCAGCTCTCTTTTTTCTCCCCTTTTTTTTTTTCCCTCTTCTTTCCCCCTCACCAACACGATTTACATTCTCAATGTAATGTATTAAAAAGTTGACAGGGCCGAAAGGATTCACATGATGTCGGCTAAGAAACCCAATTTCCATGATGAATTGCCCGGAGCCCCTGAATCACAAACCATTTTTTCCGCTGCTCAGAAGTTGATTTTTTTTTTTTTTAAATCTTCTTAAAGCTTCTCTCCTAATCTTCGGCTAGAAGAGATGGGTGAAAGGATTTTTTTTTCTAAACTAAGGAAAGTATTAGCATCTTGGTTGTTGTGCATCAAATTTGAAAATGCAAGGTTAGTAATATTTCAAATCGGCTACGGTCCAAGCCACTTGATAAGTGTGCTTGCTGTCTCTGCCTGGCTCTCTCCCCCCTTCCCAAGTTTCTCTTGGCAGGAGCACGGCACTACGGCAGCGGCCGCGTGCGCAAATGTGCACCGAGCATGGGGTGGGGTGCTGGGAAGGGACAGCCACCCCCAACTCCACCTCTCTATCCTCTTGCTTCCCAATTTTTCCAGCATGGAATACCCATCCCCGCAATCTGAGATGTGGCAGATCAAGCAGCACCCAAAAAATGCTCCTAAATGAGGTCTTCGTTTTGGAAAGGAGCACTGAGCTCTTCCATGGGTGCTGGCATTGAATCCCATGCTAAAGAACAGCCACCCCCAACTCCACCTCCGTCTCCTCTTGCTTCCCACTTTTTACAGCATGGGATACCCATCCCCAAAATCTGAGACATGGCAGATCAAGCAGCACCCAAACAATGCTCCTAAATGAGGTTTTCCTTCCAGGAAGGAGCGCTGAGCTCTTCCCTACATGTTGGGATCGAATCCCATGCTAAAGGACAGCCACCCCCAACTCCACCTCTCCCTCCTCTTGCTTCCCACTTTTTCCAGCATGGAATACCCATCCCCACAATCTGAGGCATGGCAGATCAAGCAGCACCCAAAAAAATGTTCCTAAATGAGGTTTTTCTTTTTGGAAGGAGCGCTGAGCTCTTCCCTACATGTTGGGATCGAATCCCATGCTAAAGGACAGCCACCCCCAACTCCACCTCTCTCTCCTCTTGCTTCCCACTTTTTACAGCATGGGAGACCCATTCCCACAATCTGAGATGTGTCAGATCAAACAGCACACAAAAAATGCTCCTAAATGAGGTTTTCCTTTTGGGAAGGAGCGCTGAGCTCTTCCTTGGCTGCTGGGATTGAATCCCGTGCTGGGAAAGGACAGCCACCCCCAACTCCACCTCTTGCTTCCCACTTTTTCCAGGATGGAATACCCTTCCCCACAATCTGAGAGGTGGCAGATTAAGCAGCATCCAAAAAAAATGCTCCTAAATGAGGTTTTTCTTTTTAGAAGGAGTGCTGTGCTCTTCCCTGGGTGCTGGGATTGAATCCCGTGCTGGAGCAGTGTGTCCTGCAGGCACGTTGCTGTGAATATTTGTTTTTAAATGAACTCCTTCCCTCCATGGAGTTCCTGGGAAAAAAAAACCTGCAGAGAGGAAACGAGTCATTTTGCCCACTCTAATGAGCTATCCAGCCATTCCCAACAGCAAGGTCTTTAATGAGATTTCCCTCCCTGCTCCCTGCCTTCGCCAGCATATGAAAAACAGGAGGTGATCAAGGATTGACTCTGTGGATGAAGGGAAGGACAGTTTCTTCCCTCGATGCTGCTGCTTCCAAACAGCAGCATTCCTATCTCTGTCGTTTCTGGAGTGCTCCTGCTGCTGCTTCTACAGGCAGCAGGAAAACCTTGGCAGCCAGAGGATGGAAATGCTGCCCAAATGCTTGAGGCTCTTGGGAAATGGCTCACGCCCCTCGTGCCAGATCCAAACCCTGGGAAGATGAAGCAGCACAAACATTAAGGGCTCCCAGCCGCAAGTTCTGCATACAAAGAGTGGGGTCAGGGAGAGGGCTGGCAGAACAAGACTTTTCCAGGGAATGCCCTGCATTTCCCCCTTTATGGTCCAAAACAAAAGGGATTTGAGGGACACTCAGAATACTGTTGGGATCTAGTAGAGGTCATCCCCTCAGGCCTGGCTTAGCAGAACAGTAGCCCACAAAGTTAGCCCAAGAATTTATCCAGAAGACCCAGCACAAACCTGGGATGACCATCCAAGGACATTAGAGCCAGCAGTTTAAATACACACAAAGGAGCATATCCAGCTCTCCACTGTCAATCTGCTCCCTTTTTAGAGTCTCCTTGCATCAGCAATGATCCCAAATTCCCCTGCCTTTGGGATACAAAGATGTTGTTAACCTGCTCCTGCAGTGCTGTCTCATTTTGGCCTCAGCTCTCCACATCTTCCTCCCTCTGCACTCACAAGGTCTTTTAGCTCTTCCCCTACATGCCTAAAGGCAGGGAATCAATTGTATCCATCATTTTGCATATAAATTTCTCCCCATGTGGAATAAAAAACACCTCTGCTCTGCCAGAAGAGAAGCTGCCTCAAATGCCAGGTTTTTCTTATGGGGAGTGGTTCTGTTATGGTGCTATTGGCAAGGAGGTACTGGAATGGGGTGAGTTTCATGGCCTTGGTAGAGCTTCCACATGAGCCTCCACTATCTCTGGGTCACAATTAGTCTTTCTCAGAAGTTATTGCACCAGCCTATTTTATTTTTACTCATAAAATCCCTCCCTGAACACCTCCAAGTTGGGGTCAGCTCTGGGAGCAAAGCCACCATCAGTGCACAGGGACCTCAGGGCATCACAGATCTGCTACAGGTAGTGGAAATAAGTCTGAGAACATGAAAGAGGCCACATGGCCTTTGGGATCCATCTGCAGTTGAGCAGGAGGAACTGGAGTCAAGGACCTTGGAGATCTCTGTTCATCACATGTTGATTTGAGCTGGAGAGGTAACGTGCAGCCACTCCTGTGTGCCAAGAGCATGGCCTCAGATCCTGCACTTTCTCATCAGCTGTTCTCCCTCTTGCTCTGAGGATTCACCTTCCAAGGTGTTCCACTCCCTTCAAGTACCTACCTTCTTCATGCGGAAAACATCTCCTTTTCTCCCAAATCCAGCCTCTGTATTTCAGCACCCATTTCTACCCTTCAGCACCCAAAAGCCTGGGTTTGGAGGTTCATTCCTAGGGTATGTTGACAAGACTCTGGACTGAGGCATCTTGGAACCTCAAGTGAGCCCAGCTTTCTTTCCCAGGGCCATTGGTTGGACACAATGATCTTGGAAGGGGTTTCCAGTCTCTGTGAGTCTGTGTTTGTTGGTCTCATGTAGAGCTGTAGGATCTCTGCCCAGCAATTGACTCAACCTCTTTCCCTGGAGCCAACATTACAGGGAGGTGATCCTGAGGATTAGGTCCCAAAGATAACCTTGATATTCCTTTCTTCCAGGGGCAGAAACTGATTTTAATGCCCAATGTTAGGCAGGTCTTAAACTCAGGAGCATCATGAGCAATTCCAGCCCTTACAGGTTTAGGAAAACACAGGAATTCAGCAGCCAGCCTTGGGAACTGATCAAGCAGAGCTCGACTCTTGCAATCATGACACTTCCCTGGATTTAGCACCAGGAGCATGCTTATGAAGCAGCAGCAGGAGAGCAACGACCCCCTAGGCATCTCCAGGAGCTAATCCAGTCTCCTCAGGCTGATGAAGGCTCCCTCCTGTGCCCTGAGCTCTCAATCCTGCACAGTTCTGCCTCACAGAGGGCTTGGGGGAGACTCCACATCCCACTGCCCCCCAGTGCCAGCACAGAGATCACAGCCACCCCCACACCCAGACAAAGCATGAAAGAGCTGATGCACATCACACCAAGATGAGGCAGAGCTTGGGAGGACGGTCAGGACACCTGGAGAAGGTGAGAAACATCACCTGTGATTGCTGGAGCATGGCAGACCCCATACACTAAAACAATTTCATCATGAGATCTGTGTAACTTAAGGAGTTTTCCGAGGGCTTTAGCAAATTATAACAGGCAAAAAAAAAAAAAAAAAAAACAAAAACAAAAACAAAAACAAAAAAAACCCCAGAGAACTGACTCAAATGAAGCCACCAAAACCCCAGTTAGAACAGGGAGAAGTATGGAAGAGTTTTTCTTAAATATAGTATGTGTACTGCCATCTTTCAGGGAAGATGTGCCTCCCAATATCCCAAGAGCCAAGCAGGTAAATGCACATTCCCGGCACCCTGACAAGCTACAGAATCTTTTCAGGACATTTCTACCTCTATGGCTGAAACATATCCTGTGATTTTTTTATTATTTGCCTGCTCTCCACTCACCAAATCCTTGGAAGCTCTTAAAAAACAGGACAGCAGAAGTCATCCTTCTCCAGACAACATCTTCATCCTTCTCCAGACAACACCACATAACTCAGATGGCCTCTGTTTCCCATGGGACTCACCAAAAGTATCAGATTTTGCATAATGCATTTGCAAAAAGCAGCTGGATCATGAAAGCTGATCATGAAAGTGACACCATGTCCACGGGAGATGTCAGGTCACTCCATGTTTTAAACTAAGAGGTATTTGGATCGGATATTAGGAAGAAATTCTTCCCTGTGAGGGAAGTGAGGCCCTAGCACAGGATGCCCAGAGAAGCTGTGGCTGCCCCATCCCTGGAAGTGTCCAAAGCCAAGTTGGAAGGGTTTGGAGAAACCTGGTATAGTGAAAAGTGTCCCTTGCCCATAACAGGTGGAGGGACCGGATAGGATGATTTTTAAGGTCCCTTCCAACCCGAACCATTCCATGACTTTATGGTTGGATATTCAACAATAAAAACCAATAGAATTTGCTTCACACCCAAGCTTTAAATTTAGTTGCATTCAGAGCATGTCCCATCTGGATTATGTTTTTCATCCATAAATTTCAAAGTACTGGGAAGCCCTTAGTTTGACAACCAGCAAGTCACACACAGCAGGGCCATTCCAACAAGGTTGCACCGGTACCACACAGCAGGAAGCTCCACTACTGTCCAAGGTGGGATGAACTGGAAGCCAAGGGTGATCCCAGAACAAGCAGTGCCCTCACCAACCCTGGCACAGCCCCTCAGCACCCACAGAGCTCACCCAGTGCTGGCAATGGACACCTTACAAAACAAGGGGCTGGACCAGCCAAAGCCCACCCCAAGAGTCCCCTCAAAAAACGGGATAAAGACAAGCTAAACCCAGCATACATTCCAGCCCTACCCAGGAGAAAGGTAAGGCTGGTGGCAAGCAGACTTGCAGCAGGGCCTTTGCCAGGAGCAAACACCCAGGTCTGGGCTTAAATGGAGTTCTTGATTCCATGGGCAGCTGGGTGTGTGTGGGGCAGGGTCCCAGGTGAACCTGCTCAGAGCAGTCAAGAGGCATCAGCACACTCAGGGCTCTGGCTTTATGCCAGGGCTGTCCATGATACCAGGGCTGGCTCCCTTTTAATCAGCTTCTAAATCTATGAAAATGCACGGAGAGCATTGAAAAGTCTCTATTCGTTATTAAAAACACACCTGGGCACTGAGAGCTTGGAAGATCATCCTGCTTCAAAGTGTGGCACAGAAATGCCTCCTCCTTCCCAGGAGCCCAAGATCCCTAGCCAGCTTCTTGCCCTTCTTGCTATGGAGGACAGAAAGACAAGGGAGGAGAATGTTTCCCAGCTCAGCCTCGGGCTGGTGGGGAGCACCAGGAGCCTCAGCCTCCCGTCCAGCCGTGCTGGCCGGGCAGAGCTCCGAGGGTGCTTCGGGACCTCAGGCAGCTGCCGGTGACTGCAAAGACAGCAGCAGCCTCCAGTGGCCAGCTGGCAAACAGCACCAGCGTGGCAGCCTGGACAGCGCCCCACAGAAATGCCAGCGGGGCCTCATGGCCATGTACCATGGTCAGCACCAGCATGGTTTCACCCCCAGTGTCCCATGGCCTACACCACTGTGGCCTGGCGTCCAGTGTCCCATGGCCTACACCACTGTGGCCTTTTGTCCAGACTCCCATGGCCTACATCACCGTGGCCTTGTGTCCAGACTCCCATGGCCTACACCACTGTGGCCTTATGGCCAGAGTGATTTCATCCCCAGTGTCCCATGGTCCACACCACTCTGGCCTTGTGTCCAGTGTCCCCCAGCCAGCACCAGAGTGGCCTTATGGCCAGTGTGGTTTCATCCTCAACAACCCACAGCCAACATCAGTGTGGTTTTGTGCCCAGCTGTCTCACAGCAAAGACCAGTGTGGCCTCACACCCAACACTCGTATCCAAGGTCCCACAGCCAAAACCAATGAGGCCTTGAGTCCTATGGCCAACACCAATGTGGTTTCATCCTCAATGTCCCACTGCCAGCACCACTGTAGCCTCATGTCCAATGTCCCCTGGCCAATGCCAGTGTGGCCTCACTCCTGATGTCCCACAGCCATCCCACAGCCACCAGACATGGTCCCATGTCCAGCACGCCATGAAAATACCAGTGTGGCCTCGTGTCTGATCACCCACAGCCAACACCAGTGTGGCCTCACACAGCAAACACCACATCAGTGTGGTTTCATCCCCAGTGTCTCATGGTGAATTCCAGTTTGGCCTCACATCCAGTGGCCCAAGGCCACTATTAATGTGGCCATGTATTCAACATTCCCTGGTGAACACCAGTGTGGCCCTGTTCCTGACATCCCACAGCAAACACCAACACAGCCTCGCACCCCAAGTCCTACAGCAAACACAGGCATGGCTGTGCACCCTGTGTCCTCCATGTGGCATGTCCACACCATCCCTCCTGTCAGATCCAAGCCCTCAGGGGCTCACAGTTGGCCCAAAGCCAGAAAGGTGTCAACCATTGAATCATGGAATCACTAAGGTTGGAAAAGCCCTCTGAGATCATCGTGTCCAACTGTTCCTTCAGTGCTGCCAATGTCCCCAAGTGCCACATCCACACAGTTTTAAAGCCCTCCAGGGATGGGAACTCCACCACTGCCCTGCACTAATGTCCCAGGGGTGGACAACACTTCTGGGATGAATTTTTTCCCAACTAACCAATCTAAACCTCCCCTGGTGCCACCTGAGGCCTTTTCCTCTTGTCCTGTCAATTTTTTCTGGGAGAAGAGACCAACACCCCAGTGAAACCCTTTTTACCAAAAGGCAGCTTCTTACGATGAAAGATGACTCTCAGTCCTCAGTGCCACTGTGTCACCAAGGCCCTCAGTGACCTCACGACATTGCTGTACCTGCTCCAGGTCCCCAGGTCTTCACCCTGGTTTTCCTTCTCTGCTGCACAGGGAACACCTTGCAGAGAAGGAGCCCACCCAGGTGCCTGGACAAGCTGCAAAAGAGGAGTGGATGAGTTGCTTCCTTGTTGTCTGCTTTCCCTGAGTCCTTTGAAATAATCACAAACACAGCAATTATTGCAAAGATAAAATGCCAAGGATTACAGAATCCTCACAGGCAAAGCTCCCCATCAATTAACTAAACCAAGGCTTGCTGTAAAATATAATCCACTACAAGAAGCCACAGCAAGAGAGAATTAATTTATTTTTTAAGACATAACAAATAAATATTTGTGGAAGAAACCGATGGGAAGGAGAGAGGAGGGATTTTTGTCAGAGATCAGTATCATTTTGGGTAGTTGTATGCCACATGCAAGCACTAAAAATGTCTCAGCATGGAGCAAAAACGGCACAGTGTGAGGTTTCAGATGTAACTGAGGGACTTGGGGGTGTTGTGAGTTTTGGGGTAGCCCACACAAAAAAGATGGGTCAGGATTTTTTAAAATAGTGCATAAAATTGGGTTACTCAGTCCAGTTTAGGGACACAGGGCTGGAAGAGCTCTCTGGGATCATCAAGTCCATCCTCCCTCATCCTGTTGTTTCATCCTCTCCTCACTCCCCATGTCAGCACAAACCTCATTCCTCTCCAGGGAGGGCTGAGTCTGGGGGATGGTGGAGGGGCTCCTCCCCAGGCCCCTGCTCTGCCCTCAGGAATTGGTTCAAGGAACTGAAGCTGAAGTTTCTTCCAGTTCAGCCCCATTTCTCCCAGTATCATCATCCCCTTACATTCAAATGAGCTGCCAACCACTCCAGTGCACTCTTGTTTGGGAGTAGAGGAAGCAGCACCCAAACCTCCTCCACAACCACAGGCTGAGTGATTAATTACTATTTTAATTGAAGTTTTGCCTTATAACTCTGGTCAGGAATCAAACATCAGTATCATGGAATCAGAGAATCATGGAATGGTTTGGAAGAAACATTATAGCCCATCTTATCCCCTGCCATGGGCAGGGATGCCTTCCACTATTCCAGGTAGCTCCAAGCCTCATCCAACCTGGCCTGGAACACTTCCAAGAGGAGATGTTGACCTGAAGTGAACACATGTCCTTCTGGAGAGCCCAAAACCAACACACTTGGCAGTGGTGGGCACTGATGACCACCACAGGGCCTTGGAGACACATCCACTAAAACCTGTGGGCTCCTGTGAAAATTGGAATTGCACCTGTATGGGAGCCAGTTGGGGTGGATGTGCCACACACCCTCAGCACCAGGCTGGCACCTGGAATAAGAACAACTGGCCCATGTGTGATGAAATTTGGGGTTATGGCTCAGATGAGCCTCCCATTTCTCTTTTTTCTCCTTTTCTCTGTCCTCTGCCAGTGCTGATCACAAAATTCCTCAGTACTGGGAGAGCCCTGGGCTATCTAGGCAGTTACAGCCACATCCCAAACCTCCTCTTCTGCTTTGTCTTCCTTTGGAAACCTCAAGCTCTGCTGCTGCAGCAGAGACAAACCATAAGGAACAATCAAAAATGTGAACACAAAAGTTGGAAACGCTCTGAAATGACAGCTCAGGCTGGAAATGTGAGCCTTCTGTTTGTTTTTCTTTGTAGCCTGCCCTGAATATCCCTGCTAATTTTCTGACTATTGCTGGCATGTACAGAAGAATTGCTGATGACACATTTTCCTAACACACACATTACACAAAAGGAGATTATATTTTAGCCTCTTTTAGGGACTATAAAATCAGATTCATCCTAACGAAACAGCAAATAAAAAGGGGTTTCCCTTTTCTTCCTCAATCTCTTGGCATTTTTCCTCCTGTGGTTTTATTCCTCTCCTCCCCCCCCTCCTCCTTCTCCCCGTTATCTGTGTTTCCTGCTCATTCCAACTTGATGACATGTTGCTGGGACAACTAAGTCTCGTAACCTTCTTAACTTTGCCATTGTTACTGCCTGGAGTGTATTTAGGAGGAGTGTTTTAATTTCTTTTCGAATGCAGAGCGCCTGCCCCGTCGGAAGATATTAGAAATGGGGAAAGGGGGGGAGGAAGCTTTTCTTCTCTAAATGTCTGCTATTCAAATCATCTCTTTTTTTATTTCCTTTAAACCCATCATTTGTATGCTGTAGGTCGCTACTTTAAAACCCGGCTCGCTGTTGCTGAAAGGATCACCCGTATAATGATGTCATCCATATTCAGCTGGAATCTTGGCTCTGCTGGAGCCCAGCGCTTCCCTCCTCTCCCGCTGGAAGCTCAGCCGCAGGCTCCCCACTGCTCTGCGCTCACCTGGAATTTCCCAGTGGGAATGAGCAGGCTCCGATGGGTATTGGTATCGCCAATATTGGGGACGGGACGTGCCTTGGCTTGTCTGGCCCTTTGGTGCTGAACTAAATAGTGGCACTGTGGTGTTTCACTGCAGAGACACTTTTGGCTAGCTGGATGTGTGGTGTTTCACCCCACAGACACTTTTGGCCAGCTGGGTGTGTGGTGTTTCACCCCAGAGACACTTTTGGCTAGCTGGATGTGGTGTTTCACCCCAGAGACACTTTTGGCTGGCTGGGTGTGTGGTGTTTCACCCCATAGACACTTTTGGCCAGCTGGATGTTGCAGCTGAGTGCTTGGAGACAAGTCCAGGCCTGCAGGAGCTCCCGTGGTGGTGGGATGGAGCTTCCTCCCATGGAGGGGCTGCTCCTCAGGTTTACCTCTGATGGAGAAGATTTAAGATGATGGTGAAGGGAAGGAGTCTCTGATGGAGGGTTTTAATCCAGAGCTTTATTCTGGCCTGCAGGCCTCTGAATGCAGCAACAGCTCCAACAGAACTCCTCGAACCGCATGGTTGCTTGCTCTTTTACCTGGGGGAGGGGAGGAGGGAAGGGGTAGAAATCCCACCAACCAGGTATGGGAAAGGACATCTCAAGGGACAAAGGACACCTGGATGGTCCAATGTCCTCCCAGGGATAAAGTGCATCTTTTGTATCTGCCCAATCACTCAATGCCCTTCTGGAATACCAGGATTGACAGACAGTGCTTGGCAGGGGTCAAGGTGGGGAAAGGAGAGGTGACTGACACACCTGGGAGGGATCATCAGGGGAGGAACCAGGGTTCTGAGGTAAACCATTAAATCACACTGCAACAGATAAGGGAGGAAGGGAGTCCTGGCACATGGAAAAATGCCACGATGCACAGTTTATAGAGCAGGAAACAATAAATCACCTGGCTTGGAGACCATCCTGGGGGAAGGTCCTTCCTTGGGGTCATCCCACACAGGAGAAGCATCTGTTGCCACTGACATGGCAGGAGAGAGAGCTGGGGGTGCTAACCTGGAGAAGAGAAGATTCCAAGCAGGCCTCAGAGCCCCTTCCAGTGCCTAAAAGGGCTCCAGGATAGTTGAAGAGGGATATTGGACAAGGGCCTGGAGCGACAGGACAAAGGGGAATGGCTTCCCACTGCCAGACACTAGGGTTAGATGGGATATTGGGAATGAATTCTTGGCTGTTAGGGGGGTGAGGCCCTGGCACAGGCTGCCCACAGAAGCTGTGGCTGCCCCTGGATCCCTGGAATGTCCAAGGCCAGGTTGGACAGGGCTTGGAGCAACCTGGGATAGTGGAAGGTGTCCCTGTCCATGGCAGGGGGTGGAATGGGATGAGCTTTAAAGTCCCAACCCAAACCATTCTGGGAGTCTCTGTCTGGGTCTGTCCTGGCTGTCCCAGCCCTGCCAGCCTGGGAAGAGCCAGGTTTCACACATGGAGCAGTATCTCAAACCCACCTGGATGCCTCCTGCCCACTCTAGCTTGTCTTTATTAAAATCCTAATTGTACACATGTCGTGCACAAAATCCCCCAGCCCCTTCCATGTCAGCCCTGATGTTTCCCTGACACACTCATTGTACCTGGATCAATGCTCTGTTAGCAACTAATTGATCTTTTATTAACATATAATAACATATAATAACATAATAATAATAATTAACATATAATAACTTACTTATTAAATAGAAATTAAAGACTTAATTGCAACACTTAATCAAGAGTCGCTCAGTATATCACCCTCATAAGCATAATGTATAATTTAATTAATTGACAGAGCTGATAATAGCATGTCATCTGTCACCAGTTCTCCTGACCTGGGAGTCGGTTATGCAGCCAGAGGTGTTTGCCATGGATACAAACACAGGGTTCTCCCAGGAATGCTACCATGGGATTTGGGATATTCTGGCTCATTATGCCCAGCACAGACAGCTGCAGGTGATCCCCCTCCTGCCAAAATGCACTCAGAAATGTGGCCACTGGCCAGGGTCATAAATCCATTCTGAGGTTTATCTGTGGAGAAGGAGAACGCTGATGGGATGGACCAGCTCACCCCAGTGCTCCCCAGGATGCAAGGACATGGCTGTGCTGCCTCTCTCCTCCCTCCAAGCAGAGATTTTTCTCCAAAAACAAGATTTGGGCAGCATCGCCCAAGTGGGAAGGTGGCCCCACATTCCTTGGACTAACCAAACAGGGATTTATTTTCCCACTGGTCACTATTCCTTCTGTGCCAGCTAAAATTTGGGTCCATGCACCATTTTTCACAGCCAGGCACTTACATCCTGCTCCCCCTTCCCCATCACCATCTCCCAGCAATAAAGATTTTCATTTTAAAAACTGAAAGATTTAATTTAAAAATACAAAATGGCAAAGGGAGGGTTTTTTAAATAAAAAAATAAAGGTAAAGAGATGATGGTTGGAACAAAATGTTCTAGAAGAAAGCTGTTCCCTTGGGGTTTCTTTTCTTTAAGCTTTGCATATTACAATTTGAAATTTTTGTAAAGAGATCCCCATTTTATATTCACACTGGTAGCCTGAATTTAAATATCTCTCTCACCTGAGATTAATACAGGCTTCACCCTGAATTACTTCCCAGCTCTGAAGTACAGCTCTGGAGAGCTCAACTCTCCACAAATTCACTTCTCTTTTAGAAGCATAAAAGCTTATGAAATATATGAAATATTAAAATAGCATGTGTGCCAGGGCAGAGAGGGGGAAGGGAAGGCTGGGTCAGTGCAGGGGGGCTCCTTTGATATGAAAACACACTTTTCCCTCAAATGAAACCACAGATCTGTTAACACAGGACAAGAGCCCCATTAAATACTGGAGGCAAAGATTTGAGCCCACAGGATGATGCTTTTCTTTATTTTATTTAATTATTAAGCCCTGCAATCTGCATTGTGTGGGACAGAAATCACCATTCCCCTCTGCAATAGAAAATATCAAGTTTCTCTGGAGCAAAACAAAGGTTATAAACAAAGTTGTAAATGCTGGTTCCTTGTCAGGCCAACTCAGTAATAACCAAATCCACCTGAAGGAGGGAAAATACCTTGTTTAGATGCTGAGCACCCATTAGCTGATTGCCACAGAAATCCAGCAGTTTATGAAAGGCTTTAACCCCTGAGGAGCTGTCAGGCTGGTGGGAGAGGCTGGCTGGCACAGCAGCAGGGTGGGCCGGGCAGGAGGACATCCTGGTGCCCCCACATGGATCTCCTCTCCTCCTGGGCTGTGCCGTTCCCTGTCTGCTACCTTGGCTTTACAAACTGGAGGATTGTGGTGCTGTGAAAACCAGCTCCTGCTCACCCTGAGTTTCCTTTCATCCTCTGTATCTACAAAGAAATCAACTCCATCAAATTTGGAGGGAGGTGATCTTTTAAGTCCCTTCTAACCCAAACCATTTCATGAAAATTAAGCTGTTTTCTTCTCAAACACCTGCTGGTCCCTGGTAGCCCCTCTCACTGTCCCCATCTCGCCTTTTCCCCGTCCTTGGTGTTTTTCCATGTCCTTTCCTCCCTGGCTGCCCCTGCCAGCCTGCACAGCCCAAAGCAGGAGCCCTGTCCCCAGCTGGCAGGGAGGACAGGAGCCGAGACACGTAGGGTGATATAAGGTGGGACCTCCTGGAGACCCAATGCTGCTCAAATAAATTCTCAGGAGCAGCAAATCCCTGTTTCCTCATGAGCCATGAGTGGAAGATGGTGGAATCACAGTCACAGAATGGTTTGGATTGGGAGGGATTTAAACTTCATCCTCTCCCACTCCTGCCATGGGTGGGGACGTCTTCCACTATCCTGGGTTTCTCCAAGCTCCGACTAACCTGGACTTGGACACTTCCAGGGATCCAGGGGCAGCCACAGCTTCCCTGGCAGCTTCTTTGTGCATCTGCAGCGAGCACCAACCCCAGGAAATGGTGGCCCATCTCCCATTTGGGACATCCTGGATGTCCTCAAGGCAAATATGGGGGCTGCCAAAGTCAACTGGACAGGCACATCTTGGGAGATGTCATGATGTCAAGACACAGTTTGCTCTTCCTAGGATAAGAAATAGTTTCAAGCTGAATCAGGGGAGGTTCAGGTTGGACATTGGGAAAGGTTCTTTGTGCAAAGAGCTGTCCAGGTCTGGCACAGCTGGCCAGGGCAGGGGGCAGTCCCCATCCCTGGAGGGATTTAAAAGCCCTGTGCATATGGCACTTGGGGACATGCATTAAAGGTGGCTTTGGCAGGGCTGGGGGAGCAGCTGGACTCAGTGATCTCATTGACCTTTTCCAAGCTAAACCCTTGCATGATTCCATGATTCTACAGTGGTTTCTCTTCTCTGCAACATTTCCCAGGTGCCCAGTGATCCATGTGAGCTGTTCCTGGGGAAGGTCCCCAGTGCTGCGGCACAACGACTTCAGTGCAGCTGCTCCATTCTGCCAGCTGCAATAAATTCCTTTGCTGGCGCTGCTCGTCTGAATCGAATATAGTTTATTTCATTTTAAGAAGTCCTTTTTCTTTTTTTTTTTTTCATTTCAGGAAAATGAATGTTAGAGCCAGATAAGAAACTATAGTCTGCTTTCAAGAAGGTTACAAGAAAACTGCATCTTGCATTACTAATCCTTTATCTTTCATGTTAACAAAAAGATTACTGACATATTTTTGAATGAAAGAAAATAAAATAGCAAACGCATCTAAAGAACTGTGTAACTTTCATGCAACACACAAATCGGTTGTTAAACGGGGCAAAAAAAAGGAGGAGAATGAAGGGAAAATTCATAATACATTTCCCTTTGTAAAGTGAGCAAATCAACTTTCTATAATAAGAGAAAACTAGTGGAGGACTAGAAGATGCTCCTTTCATGAGCAGAAAACCATGCTATTTTTGCCAGAGGCTGGATTCAGGCAGCAGAGAAGGAAATCTCCCTTGCCCAGGTTTTCCAGGGAGGGGATCAGGAGATGCCAGCCCTGGCACAGCCGTCCCGCTGCATCCCACAGCTCCTTCCAGCAGCTCTGGCTCCAAAGAGCTGTGGATCTGCTCAAACTCAGAGGTGGGGGAACACATCCCACCACAGGGACACATCCAGGACAGACAGCTGTCAAAGAGAGCCTGGATGGTGGCACGTGGAGCTCACAGCAACCCTGCCTAGTGGAAGGTGCCCCTGCCCATGGCTCGTTGGAGTGAGATGAGATTCAAGGTCCCTTCCAGCCCAAACCATTCTGGGATTCCATGATTCGATGATCTCTGTCCCCCCTGCACCAAATCCACCCGGGAGGATCTCTCTGGTGCTTCTCTCCCAGTCCCAGCCCTGATCCTCAGCCCTGCTTCTCCAGAAGAAAACATCCCCCTTGCCTTGGCACAGAGTGCTTCATTAGGAAACCCATAATTGAATTCCCTGACCATTCAGTTCTAAAACCCCTTTGATCGAGAATTAGTTAATTACATTGGGCCCGGTCTATTCCTTGTCACAAATTTTGCCCATGTCCCCCAGATATGCGGCGGCAGGATCCGCTCCGCATTGTGTCCTTTGAAACGCATTTAGGAGCCTTTGAAGCTCTCCCCCCTTAATGACGCATTGTTCCTTAATAAGTTGCCTGTAACGTTTCCCCATTAGGAAATAGCTGTCTGCGGCTCGCTTGGGCTTCAATGAGGAATAATAATACAAATGTAATTGATAATGTTGGAGAATAATCGGGGAGAGGCGCTACCTGGGGAATGGGCTGGAGCGGGGCGCAGGGGGAGAGCCGGGGTCCCCGCAGCCTCCCCGCCACCACCCGACCTTGGGAGCGCTCGCCCCGCCACAAAATCCGTTTGACTTTGAGCCAGGGGCTCGATCAGGACTCAGGGAGCCTGATAAGAGCCGGGGAGATCACAGGTGGGGAGTCTGGGCAGCCGGCCCTGCCCCCAGCACGCTGGCTCTCCGGGAAGGTGAGAGGAGATAAGGAGCATCTGGAAGCGTGGCAGCGCAGGAGGCAGATCGGGAGATAACGCTGAGATGGGCAGATCGCGCCGCGCTCGTCTCGCCAAGGACGGCCTTAATGAGGCGGGTGGGGGGCTCTGCAGAGGAAGGTGGGGACGACCCTTCCTTCTTCTCCTCTAAGACCAGAGCCCTCTCTGCAAGCAGCAGCAGCCCAACAAAAAAAGCTTAAACCAGACTTCCAAATAAACATCGTTTTTTTCCTAAGGTCACACCCCGCAGCAGCAGCACCCCAAAAAACCCCCAGAGGTGCCTCCTGGAGTGTCAGGTCCTCCCAGGCATCCTACATCCAGGCCATCTGCAGCTCCCAGCCACAGAGATTTGACCCTTCCCTTTGAAATAATTGTTGTTTTCCCCCTCAAAAAGACGAGGTCTCAAGCGGGAATCTGTCAGGTGTGACTTCCCCTTGTGGTTCTGCAGATCCCCTGTCCGGGCTGTGAGGGCAGCTGTAGGATCATGCTCCTGCCATGGGACATTTTCCTTGTTAAACATCCATGACACCAAAGAATTTGGACCAAAAAAAAAAACTTAAAAACCATAGGGAGGTGACCTGGATATGTAGGAAATCCAATTGGGAATATCTGCCTAGCCAGGCAGGAGTGTGCAGGGAGCAGGAACAGAGAGCAGGAGAGGAGCTCCTGCCCAAGCTCTGTCCCAGCTGGTCCAGCTGCTGCAGGAAGCTGGAAGGGGATGCTGTTCCTAACTTTTCCCTGCTTCCTCACGCCCACAGCCTGCCGGGGTTTACCCTCTGCAGTGAGGAAGGGAGCCCGTGGGCACTGCCAGCCCCAGCCCAGCACATCCCTCCTGCCAGGGCTCAGGCAGATCCCACAGAAGGCTCCAGGCACGCGTGGAATTTGGTTTCCAAGAGAAACTGAGCTGGGCTCAGTCGCACAATTTACCAGGTGGAATATAATCAGGGCTGGGAATTCTCAGAGCTTCCCCTCCCAGCATCGCCCACTGGAGGTGCTCAGCCACGCAGTGCTTTTAGTAAAAACTGACATCAAATCCAGAAAGTATAAACAAAAGAGTTAAATATTTCCCTTTCCTTCTCCATCCAACCCCAAAACACTGAATTTAGGAGTTAGGAAAGCATCGATTTGCTTCAACTCCTAACAAAATAACCTTTAATTGCTGTTTTGCTCCTTCAGCAGCTGCCCCCAGCCCTGCTCCCCGCACAGCGCTCCGGGCGCACGGTCCCTGCTCTTGCACATCCCTCAGCCTGTACATCCTCCGGCACATCCCTCCTGCACATCCCTCCGCTCTGCCTTGGAATCTGCTCCTGCCGCACATCCCTCGCAAGGTCTCGTCTCTTCCATTTGCTTCTATTGCCCTCTGCTGGGCTCTGGCAAAGGGAAGGATGGCGTCCTGGGAAGTGCCCTCTCGTCTCCTTTTCCTCTGCAATTCTAGGGGATTTCAGAGCCCCATCTGGTGTGCCAGCATCCCTCAAGGCCGTGCTCACATCCTGGAGAGGCAGCTCCCTCCCATGGCACCATTCACACACTCACAGACACAGCCAGCCTGGCACCTCTGGGTGACAGGACACGTGTGACAGTGGCCAGACACTGACGGAGTCTTCAGAACATCTGTGTGTGACAGATACAAATCAGCTCCATCTCTCCCCGTCCAGATTTGGGCCAGACTTTCCCCATGATGTCTCAGGTTTTAGCTTTTATCTTTTCCAGATTCTGTACTGCTTAATGTGTGGGTCTGGGCTTCATATGAGGGGATGACGAGCTCTTTGCACAGAGTAGAGAGACAAAACAATTCCTTCTCTAGCTGGGGACCAAGGACAAATGATCCAAATCTCAGCCCAAGAGCACAAACAACATGGTTTGTGTTTGAAGGTTTGAAGTTTTTCTCTTCAAAGAGAGAAAAATAAGCAGGATGGGACTTCATGGGCTAAAGCTGGAATTGGACAATTAACTGCAATATGCAAATGGAGCAGAACTTAAAAAAGTGAGAGATTCCATGACTGGTGGGGCATTTTGTGACCATTTTGGTTCATCTTGGGTGTAGCCCTAGCTGGGCTCTTGTGCTGCCCAAGATCCATTGAGGCCTTTTAATAAATCCCTACTTTATTCTTTAACTCTGTCCAGCCTCCATTCTAGGTCAGCCTCACAAAGCATCACCCACAGGCTCACAGGACGGAAGCAGCATCCTGAAACCACAGCTCAGCCAGGGCCAAGAGGGAATGAACAGGTTGGGTCACACATAAAACAGAGGAAAAACAACACCTGGGAAGGGTTTTTGCCAAAGGCAAAGTGGGGGCTGCAGTCATCTTCAGACTGCCCAGACAGGGGTTGAGGTGGAGGCTGAATCCCTGATTCAGGGACTTGTGGTTCAGTGAGCAGATGGTGGGAAATGCAGGATCTGAAGTGGCAGGGCTCCAAGGGAACCAGGTGACAATGCAGTGCTGCCTTGAGTCACAGAGTCATGGAAGCATAGAATCATAGACCATAGACTCATGAAATCATAGAATGATGGAACTGTGAAATTTCAGAATTATAGAATTGCTTAAGTTGGAAAAGTCCCCAAAAAGCACCAATTGTTTCCCCAGCACTGCCATGCCCAACCCTAAACCAAAAATCAAGAAAGTATAAACAAAAGGATTGAACATCTCCTTTCTCCATCCAACACCAAAACCATTAATTTTGCAGTTTTGAAAATTTTGCAGTTTTTCTATAACTTCTACCAAAGTGGCCTTGAACTGCTCTGTTTTGCCACATCTCTGTCCCTAAGTGCCACATCCACACACTTTTTGAGGATGGGAGGGAGAGACAGTGGCTCTCATCCAGGAATGATCTTTGCTGGAAGAACAAAGATGTATCAAGGTGCTGACACCTTGAGACCAAGGAGCATCAGCAACACCAAGGGAAGACCCACAAAGGCCTGAGGACCTTGGGAAAAGGAGGGAAAATGGGAGCCTGGACTTGTTATAGTGGCTGTGTCCCCACTGTCAGGGCCTGGGAGCAGTTTGGGGGGAGCAGAGCTGAGATTGAGTGTCCCACTGGGGCTGTGCAGCAAATTCCAGGCCAGATCCCAGAGATGTGCTGCTCCATCTCACTGACATCCATACCCCATGCTGGGCTACCACCAGCCAGCTCAGGAAAGGAACAAATTGGCAGCACTCAGAGGAATATTCTGTAGGCACACAGTTTGTGGTGTTTGGGATGGGGCTGAGCCTCAATGGGCACAGCTGTGAGCAGCAGGTGAGCAGCACTGACAGCAGTGAGCCATGGAGTGCCCAGGGGCACTGACCAACTACCAAAGGGAACAGAGGGCACACAGGGGCAGGGCATCAACAGGAGGGGATAAAAGGCTGGGCTAAAGAACAAGAAGGGCAGAGCTTGCAGCCTTCTGATGAGGTAACGTGTTACTGTGTATGGATTGAAGCATTCTGAAATTGTATGGTGATACTCTGTGTATTGTGGCTGTCTCTACTTGCAGAAACATTCTTCATTTCCAAGCATATAATTTGCAAAATAACACCCCCATCAGCTTTTGTGTTTTGTCAGGCTGAACCCAAGGTGGGAAAGGGAAGAAACAGGAGACCATTTGCCTTAGAGGGCTGGGGAGATTTCAGCAGCAGAGGGGCTGTGGGGGCAGGTTGTGGCTCCCATGTCTGCCTCCAGAGCTGGAGGGAAGGGTTGGGCCAGGAAGAACAGGTCAAGAAGCAGGAGAAAGGATCAGGATGTCCTGGAATCCATTGGGGATGACCAGCTCTGAGGGGGATGATCTTTCCTCCTTCAACATAGTGCTATCTCCCACCATCACCCCATCCTATCCAGACCCGCTTTCCCCAGCAGCTGGAGAAAAATTTTGGAGGAGAGTGGCACAGGAAGGAAAAGAGGGAAAAATTACAGCAGGTCTTTGGGCACCAAAGGGATGGAAATGAAGGTGACTTCAAAATTTCCAAACCAGCCGGTGCCAGGCAGGCTGAGGAGGGGGGACAGACAGACAGACACCTGCCTGGAGGTCTCTGCTTCCAGAAGTCCTCACACATCCACCGGATTAGGGATGATGGAGGAGAGGAATGCCTTATACCAATTAACTCCCAAAGTGTAATTAACATCTGGGCCTGCTCCATGTGATCCCCAGCTGCTAATGAAGCATGGCACCGCTTTAATTCCTGCTACGCCGCACCATCTTCTCATTAAATCCAGGAGCAGGTTCCATCACATTTCCCTTAGAGGGAAAAAGGGAGAGACAGAGAAATGGAGCAGGATTTGTCTCAATGAAATATGATAGATTAGAGTTTGCTGGATAAAGAAAGTAGGGATGGGGGGGAGGGCATGGAATGGGAAATTTTGTAGGTGTGTGTGCACGGGCATCTGGAAATTCTCTCTCCCCATGACCTCCTTACACCCCATCCATCAGCCCGGGGTTGGCTTATTCCAAGCAGCAGAGCCTTTGCTCATGTCTAACAGGCCCACCGGACACAATCTGCATGCCAATTACTGGAGCAGACCCCCTGATACTGGGGAATGGAAATTAGCTGTCAAGGAAAACCCGGCATCAGCACGGCTGCGCTCCCCGCTCATCTCCACAGGCACCCAGCTCTGCTGTGGCAGGGGAAAAATGGAAAAAGTCATCTGGAATCACAATAAAATAAAAACTAATGGTAAAAAAACCACCCAAGTAGCAGTTTATTGTTATTTGTGTCGGTTGCAAATGTTGAGGACACAACGTTCACCCAAGGGCAAGAGCCTGTGTCACTGTGATATTTTATGAAAAATCCCTTTGCCAGGATTTCTTCTCCTGGCAAGGTGAGAAGCCTCAGCTTCTCCACATTTTGCTCCTCTGGAATGTGATTTGGAGAATTGTTTACCCAGCATGTGAATTGTTTTAATTTAATGACCAATCCCAGTCCAGTTGTGCCAGGACTCTGATCAGTCACAAGTTTTTATTATTCATTCTTGTCTAACCTTCTGATGTATCCTTTCTCTTTCTTTAGTATAATTTTAATATATTATTTCTTTTCATATAATATCATAAAATAATAAATCAGCCTTCTGAGAACTTGGAGTCAAATTCTCGTCTCTCATCTCATCCTGGGGACCCACAACACCCAAACAAGCCTGGAGGACAAGGAGAAGGAGGGAAGACTTGGGATAATTGGGTTTTAAAAGTGGGGAGATTGGCAGTGAAAGGGAAGGATGTGGGAAAATGTTACCTTAAGGGCAAACCAGCTCCAGGTCTCACTCTTGAAATGCTCTGGGGTGGATGCATACAGCAACCACAGAGGTGGAGCATCCCAAACCCATCCAGTGCAGGGCATGTGGGATGGGGGACAGGGGGACATACCCCAGAATCAGGGTGGGAGGTGGCTAGAAATGCACTGGGTGGAGCTCCTACCTACAGAATTTTCATCACAACAGGGACAGCAACAGTCTCACTGTCAAAAAAAAAAAAAAGCAGGAGCCAGGCTGTGCTCAAGCTGCTGCCCTCAGAGAGCTTTGCCAGGAGCCAGGGGGAAAAGGGGACCTGGAGCTGAGGGCTGATCCTGGAGAAATATTATGGAGAAAAATACAGTGAAATCCAACTGTGTTGTTGGATCATCTGCATTCTGCTGATCCACGATGGAGAGGAGTGAGGAGGGATGGAAGTGGGTGAAGATGCATCATCATTTGCAGAGAAAGGCTGGAGTGGGGCATGGTGCTAAGGGTGGGGGTGACACCAGGGAGAGAATGAGGAAGGAGGGTGGAGGATGAGGAAGAAGGGGAAGGTGACTCTTCAGGTCATCTTTGTGCTGGGGGAAGCCCAGGGGGCTAGACTTGGTGGCTCCTTCCCATTCCCCACCGGCAGCAGCTTTCCCAGAGGTGGCAGCCCTGTGGCTTGATGAGGATCCCTTCCCCTGGCTCCCTGCTCTGTAATAGCCTCATACATCAGGGGGAAGAGACTGCAGAGCATGGCTGGGAGGGCTCTGCTTCCACCTCCAGCCTCATGGTCCCAAAGCCCCTCAGCTTCATGTGCAAACAGGCTGCAGCTCCCAGGGTTCCCAGGGGAAGAGTCCCCAGCCATCACAGGAGGCTGTGCCTGGGACCTGCCTCCCCTCTGGTAGCACTGGGCAAAATGGGATGTTCCTGGTGGCAAACTGGGCTAACTGGGAGCCCCCTCTACTCCTTGCACATCTCAGGTGTCCGGGGAGCTCTCCCTGCCCTTCAGCAGCCACCTCCCAGAGGCACTCACTGCCTGCTCTCCTGGATCCAGCTCTCAGCTCCATGTGGTGCCCAGTCCCAGTTTAAGCAGCTGAATCCCTTGGCTCTAACGTCCAGGGGACATCCTTACCTGACACACTGGACTGCTAGTGTCCCCAGCATTCCCCATGGAGATTATGGCTGTCCCCTTCCTGCTCCATCTGGGATCTCAATTTTTACCCAGTCCTGGGAGGACAAATCCATCCAGTACCAGGACAGCAGCTGCCTGCTCAGGGTGTCCAGGAGGACACATGGCACTGACAAAAACCCCATCCCTTCTCCCAAGCCACCATGGAGCAGCAGAGCAGGCAGGGACTCCACAGGGACATGACAGACCGAGTCACCCACAGCCACCACCAACAACTGGAACCCAGGGATGTGTGGTGCCCCTGCTCCACTGGGATGGCCAAACGTTGAATCACAAACTCCAGCTTGGGGATGGCTTTTTCCTAAAGGATCAGAGGGGCAGGGTGTTGGGGAAGATGAAACAGGAAAGCCTTATAAATATAATTGCCTGGCAAAAGATTTTGAGAATATGGAAACTATAAGTGAGATTGAAATGAAAGCAAGCTTTGAGATACCTCAGTTACTGAACAACTGGAAGACAATGGTGTGGCTGGCTGAAGGGAATCCCCTTTTGATGGAACAACAGCCTCTGCTTGCAGACAGGTCCAGGGTCAGAGCAGACCCTACAGCTTGGCAGAAAGGGTCCAAAGAGGAGTTTTTAGGGTTTAAAATGTAACACAGTATGGTAATGTAGTGATTCTTATCGGCTGTATGTAAATGCTATAGAATTTGTATATTGTACTAGATTGGTTAGTGAGAATTAGAATATTCAGCACAGAAGAAGATTTATTGTATTGTAACGGGAACTTTGCGTTCTTACCCTTTTTACTCCTCTAGCCTTTTACTCTCATAGCCCCTTTACTCCCTTACCCTCTTACTCTCTCATCCTCTCTCCCCCTCTCAGGCCTGCTCTGAGCTGTGCCTGGCAGCTCCCAGCAGGGCCCTGCACCCAGGCCCTTTGCAATGAACCCCAAATCCCAGCAGGGCCCTGCACCCAGGCCCTTTGCAATGAACCCCAAATCCCAGCAGGGCCCTGCCCCCAGGCCCTTTGCAATAAACCCCAAATCCCAGCAGGGCCCTGCCCCCAGGCCCTTTGCAATAAACCCCAAGTTCCTGACCTGGCTTCAGAGATCTCTCATTTCCATCCGTCCCAACCGTGTTACCCCCCCGAGGCTCCTACAGCAGGGGATGGGGAAGGGGATGACAATGAGGCAGGGAAGGCTCGGCTCCACCCCAGCTCCCCCGGGATCAGAAGGGCGGGGGATGAGGAAGGTGACAATGAGGCAGAGAAGGCTCTGCTCCACCCCAGCTCCCCAAGGCAGGACACGTCGCACCCAAATCCCAAGAATAAGCAGGACAAGGCGGAGCTGAGCGACTCAGTTGCTTTATTGGGGGCTGTAGCAGCCCAGCACGGGGCTGGCTCACTCGGAGATGCTGCGGAAGGACTGGACGGCGGGGCTGGCCGCGCCCCACTCCACGGGCTTGCGGTACTCCCCCTTAGGCAGCACGTACTGCCGGCCCCGGTAGTTGGGGTGCTCGTAGAACACCCAGACGCCCTCCAGCACCCTGCAGGCGTGCACCTCACGCATGTGCCACTCCTCCATGATGGAGGGGCAGTCTTCGGTGGCTTCAAACATCTGCCCGCCAAAATCTCCCTTCTCAAACACCTGGATGTGGCCTCGGCCTCCACTTGGCTAGAAAAAAAAAATAAAAGGGTGGGGGAAGAGAAAATTATAGAGTCATGGAAAGGTTTGGGTTGGAAGGGGTTTAAAGATGATCCAGTTCTGCCTCCCTGCCGTGGGTGGGTGCTGCAGACAACTTTCATGAAAAATCCTTTCCTTGGGACTTTTTCTCCTGAGAAGTTGAAAGGCCTCAGGAAAAAATGTAAACAATGATTATCTGCTGCTGTGGAATGCAACAGGTGCATCTGGGATTGGTCTCATGTGGTTGTTTCTAATTAATGGCCAATCACAGTCAGCTGTATCAGACTCTCTGGTCAGTAACAAGATTTTATTATCACTCCCTTCCTTTCCTTTCAAGCCTTCTGATGAAATCCTTTCTTCTATTCTTTTAGTATAGTTTTTATGTAATATATATATATATCATAAAATAATAAATCAGCCTTCTGAAACATGGAATCAGATCCTCATCTCTTCCCTCATTCTGGGACCCCTGTGAACACCACAACAGATCTGCCTTTCCCCACTGCAATCCAACTGGGACACGCTCACCTTCTCCCCACACAGAACACCTTGCTACTCCAAGAGCAGGACTGTGGGACCAAACCCCTGCAGCCCACCCTCTGTGGCTCCCCAGGAAGATGAACACCACGTTCCCCTCCATGAAACCCTCCCAGGATGGGATAAATGGCAGCATCCCCTGGCTAGGGGTGACACCTACAATCTGGATGTACTTGCAGGAGCCCAGGCGGTCGTTGAGGCCCATCCAGTGGTGGTAGTCGGGGTACTCCCCGTGGGTCAGCACGTACATGTTCCCAGCATAGTTGGGCCTCTCGTAGGCCACCCAGGTGCCTCCATCCACACGGATGGAGTTGCAGCGGCTCAGGTAGCTGTGGAAATCAGGGCAGTCGCTGTCGCACTCGTAGTAACGGCCCAGGAAGTTCTTGTCTTCATAGAAGGTGACCTGAAACAAGCAGAGGGGGCAAAGAGGGGAGGTTCCTCATCCAGAACATCTCCATATTCCGTCCACATCAGAGCAGGAAACATCTGAAAGCAGAGCCCTCAAGTGTGGCGTTCACATCCTCTGAAAAATCCCTTTGCCCAGGATTTTTCTCCCAGGAAGCTGAGAAGCCTCAGAGAAAAGGAAAGCAATTCTTATCTCATTTGATTCTCCTGTGTTTTGCTCATGTGGAATGTATTTGGAGATTGTTAACCCACAGGTGATTGTTTCATTGGATTCTGCTGTGAGCTGTTTTCACTCATTGGCTAAACAGGGCCAAACAGTGTAGTGACTTCTGAGTCTGGAGAGAGTCACCAGTTTTTATTATTATCTTTTTGGCATTAAGTATCCTTTCTGCATTCTTTAGTATAGTTCAGTTTAGTATTCTTCAATATAATATAGCATCATAAAATAATAAATTAATATTCTGAGAACATGGTGTCAGATTCATCATTCCTCCATTCATTTGGGCACCCCACAAATACAATACTCAAGATATCAGAAATCATCAAAGCCAGCCTTGGAACGGGACCAACTGCAGTCAGACAGACTAATTCACCTGTCTGGCCCCAATGCCTCCAGCTGCCAACAGTGTTCTGCCCTTCTCAGACCTTTGTTCTGTCCCAGTCCAACACAACACTCCCGCAGAGAAGCCCCTGTTCTTTTTTCATCAAAACACCATCAAAGCAATTCCCTCCCACACTCTCTAGATCGGGAGTTACTAAATTATGGCTGGAGAGCTGTGAGAAGTCAATGGAATTTACAAAGTAGGTTTCTGGGGACATGGGTGGGTCTGGCAGCACTGGGTTAGCAGTTGGACTTGATGCCTTTAGAGGACTTTTCCAGCCTTAACAATACCATTATTTCCCTTATGTTTTCTTACCAAGTGTTTGCAGTGAGATCTTAACTGATCTGAAGGGGATGGAGAAGTCTCTTTCCTCCCAAATCATGTCTTCTAGCCCGTCCTTGTTCTCACTTGAACAACCCAAAACTTCCTTTCTCAAAACTCACTGCCCAAAGCTGGACATCACACAAGCTTTGCCCTTGCCAGGAGAAACTAAAGGAGCATTCCATGTGTGTGGTGGGGAGCAGTTTCAAGGATATCCAAGGATTGTATTTGCAGTTGGCCCGTTCTGTTTTGGTTGCTGCAAGTCAAACCTCTGACAAATTCACAATCCATCCCCACATTTCTTTCCCAAGAGCTGTTTTAAGCCAGGCTGCTGACCCCAAAGCACTTTATCCTTGAACATAACCTGGGTTGAAATGTTCTTGGGAGCTGATGAGGGAATCCCATTCCTGCCACCCGAGGCATCACCCACCCAGCCAGCCCTGAAGAGGAAACCCAGTTTTCCTCAAAAATCCCTTCATGGAAATATTGCCAAGCCCTAGACACGACCAGTCCTTTCTCCAGCCCCATTTTTAGATCCTCCCAGGTGACAATTACTCATCAAACTTTTCTCCAAGAGGATTACCAAACCATCCCATCTATCTTGACTACATCCCTTGCTTGCTCACAACACCAGATGGTCTAGAGAGAATCTTTCTGGCCACACCCAACATGCAGTGGTCCATAATCCATTTTTCCCATGTTTTTTTCCTGCAGTTTGACTACTAAAACATCCCCCTACCTGCAGTACTTCACCTACAGTGCTTTGGCTACTACTGGTATCGATGTAACCTCCCTGCTCTTCAAAAATCATTCATTGTCAGTGTTTCAATACAAATCCGGGACAACTCTCTCATTTTTTATTTTTAATCATTTGTTTTCTGCTAAAAATTAAATTAGCTGGGGTTTTCCTGGAGCTGATTGGTCAGCGTGCCCCACCAGCCTGACCAAGGGATCTGGGGAGTCAGACTGGTCATGCCAGAGGATTCAAGCTCTTCATTTTGTGGCCTGTTACTGGACATTTAATAGGATAACGCTATTTTCCTCTTAATTTCAAGGATTTGCCATCACAAAGCAGTTGGTGCACACAAAACAACCTGTCCCCTAACATCCTGAGCAAGTTCTTCCCACCTTCAGTGGAGAGCTGGGGATCACTCTGACCTTTCCAGTACTGAATGAGGGCTGTGAAAGGAGAGCACTGAAATGCCCAGCTCCTGTTTTCCCACTCTTGGGCAGTTAACCACACTGGCCAGGTCTTCCTGGCCACAACCCACTGCCTTTTCCACATCCTGCTTCTAGATCATTATCCCTAAAGGTATCACCCAAAAAATCTGCCAGCCTGACCAAAAGGCAACACTGAAAGCTCTGCTCTCTGGGTTTTGCAGTCATGCATCACCAGTCACACTCTTCTTGAAGCCAGTGTTCAAGGAAGCCACAGCAGCCCTGGAAAACCCTCTGCAGGGATTCATTTACTCCCAGTTCAGCATTATCCTCTGCTGGGATGGCTGATCCCTCTCTCCAACATCTGTCCCCAATCTCTGATCCTGTCCCACTCCTGCCCAACATGGTTGATGATGATGAACTCAATGTGGATCTGCTTTCTGGACAGAGGGAACCTGGATGAGTTCAAGGCCAGCTTGGATGGAACTTGCAGCAACCTGAGATAGTGGAAGGTGTCTCTGCCCATGGAAGGGGGTGGAACTGGATGGGCTTTAAAGTCCTTTCCAACTCAAATTATTGTGGGATTCAGTGATGCTCCTTCCCCACCCAGTCTAACACAACCAAACTGGAGCCTGATGTTTCCAGGGGGGAATTTTCCCTGTATTTATAAAAGCACAAAGCCAAAGAAATCCAAAGGCTTGTATATATACACACGTTAAGGATATGGCTGTTCCTAAGTTCAGCCTAAGTCCTGCTCCCTGGTTTAATTTCAGAATTTAAGGGATCCTCCTCTCCCGTTCTACAGCATAGCCCTTCAGACACACCCTCAGCTCCTTTCAGACCTTTGCTTCCCAGCTTTCCTGCATGGATTCAGGCTGAAGTTTTCACCCATAGAAAATTACAGATTCCAATTCCAGATTTGCAGCTTTGTTTCTGTCCCCTCTCACTTGCAGGGAAATCACTTTCCTTCAGCAAAACCCTGCAGGAGCTCTGCTCCCAGCACTCCCCTGTTAACCTCTCCATGTCCAAACCTTGCCTTTGGGGGTTACCAAGCACATACCACATTTGTCAGAGCAGATCTTGTTTGCAGGAATGTAAAACTCTCACTTTGGTCACCTCACCTGAGTTATCACATATTTCTTTTCAACAGTAGCTTAGCTAGAAGGAAAGTCATAAAAAATATCCAGTAGTGCCTCCTCTGTCAGCAGTGAACCCTTTCCAGGGCAGATCACTCACCAGGGTCATGAGCAATGGTGTTTAATTCCCTATTTTCCCCTTTTCCTCTCCCTGGAATGTGCTAAACAAGAGCACAGCATGGAGAACTAGGAGATAACTCCCCCTGGCCATCTTGCTGCCCCCCAGCAGTACATATTCCATAAATTTCCTGTGGCACACTGTGAGGGGACATGGCTTTCGGCAGGGGAAAGGCAGAATGTGCTCAAGGCTCTCCAAGCTGACAGGAGACTCAAGGATGGAGCAGTTGCAGTTCCCCAGTACCTTTTTTAGGTTTAGGTACAGAAAGTTTGCACCCCAGGATCCAGGACCTGCCAGCACACCCTCCTCGGCTTCCCAGCCCAACAGCCTGAGAGCCACAGAGCCGAAGGACACGGAAAAGCCAGGGCCAGATGTGCCAAATCCACTGTGCTTCCAAAGCCCCTTGGGTCTCACAGCCTCCACAGGCTGAAAGGAAACCAGCCCAAAAGCTGAACTCAGATGAAGCTCTTCCCACAGCTTCCTAGTGTTTGGTATTCCATAGGGGACACTGGCCCAAATCCTCAGCCTCCTTTCCTTTCCCAGCTGTTTCTCCCTGCCCAGTCCCAGACTCAGTACAAGTTCTGTGGGATCAGCCAGCTCAGCTCTGCTAAACCCAAGCCTGAGGTGCTGGATCCCCACCTGAGATGTCTCTCCAGCTGAAGCTGAGCTTCCCAACCTACCTCTTTCACTGATTTCAGTTCATCCCTGCCGATTGCACCGAATCCCAAGGCCGGTGTGCATCATCCCTCAGGGAACACTCTTCCCTTCTGTGCCATGGCCATCCATGGAGCCTTTCTGTCCCAGCACACCCTCTGCCCCACCACGGAAAAGGGATGTGGCAGCTCTGCTGGTGCTGGCAGTCAGGCTCTCTCCAAAGGACCTTTCCATGAGCCCCCACTCTGGAGGTGCAGTGATTCCCAGCTGGCACAGCCCCTCCGCCCCCAATTCACAAGGCATCAGACCCTGCGGATTTAGGACCATTTCAAAATGCCTCTCACCAGTCACTGCACTTGATTCCATCCTCTGGCAGAGCCACACCTAGAGGAACCAGCCAAAATCTGGGAAAATACTTGGGAGGGCTCAGCTCCAGTTTCCCTCCACGTGAGGAGGGATTTCAAGCATTTCCCCCTGCCCACACACTGACAGAGGGGAAAGCTGTCAGCAGAACAAAAAAAAAACAAAGTTTCTCCACAATTCATCCCTGCAAAATTCTGCACTTTTAGCCAAAATCATGAATATACACTGCAAACAAACCTACCTTGGTTCCAGCTCTGGACATTTTCTGTTCCAGCCAAGCTCCCCTGTGCTGGAGGAACGTCAGCAGCTGTTACAAACAGCCAGGATCCGAGGTGCCCTTTTTATAACGGGCTTGTTTTAAACCAGACAGCCGCTTTGTCATGAGAATAGGATCCAAAAATTGAGTCAGTGATTCTGAGGCTATAGCCGATTTCCAGAAAAGCAAACAGGATTATGGAATAAAGGAAGGCTTCGCCATCCTCCCTTTGTTACCATTTGCTGAGTCAGAACACCAAAACTCTGCCAAATGCACTCAAAACACGCAGCCCCCTGCCAAGGACAAGTGGTCATTTGGCTGCTCCCTCCCTTCCAAGCTTGTTAAACAAGAAGGAATCCTCGTTGGCTCTTGGAGACCCACCCCATTTGTAAGGAGGCCACATGGTATTCATCAGGAAATGTTCTGGTGCAGTGAAGGATGCAGTTAAGGAACGACAAACAAGTGCTCAGAGCAGACACCAGAGGATTGCAAAGACCAGCTGTGCATTGAAAGCTCTCAATGGAGACATCTGTGCAGCAAAGAGGCTGAAGATTTTCCTGGGACAGCCTCAGCTGAAGCCACACTGCTCCAAACACCTGACATAGAGGGAAAGAAGGATATGTGGCCACCTCCCCACTCCCCACAAAGTGAGTGATTTCACACATCAAACGACACCCAGATTTCTGTTGTCTCTTCAAGTGTCACAAATTGAATCCCAACTCTCAGCCCAGCACCTGAGGTTGGAGCAGAGGAGTTTTCCCTTCGGCCACACTCCGGCCCTGGGAGCGGGCAGGCCGAGGATCACTAGCTTCCACAGCCACCCCCCCGGCAGTGCATTATGAAAAACCACCTCTGCAGCTATTCAGTGCCCCAGCCCAAAGGCTTAGCGAGACAAAGGGACACGAATTTGGCACAGCAGCGCCCGAAACACGCAGCCCCTCTTTCAAATCTGTCAGGACAAGCACTCTCGCAACAGCAGCTCTGTAAATGCAGGCAGATGGGAGAGCCTGGGGCACACACAATCAGCAGCTGCTCCTCTTCCCATTTTAGGAGCCTTGAATCACCCAGACCTGTTGCTCTCACTGAGGCCACTTGGACTGATTTAGTTTTTAACTCCTGAAGATCACAGTTCAAGCACAAGGTGGGTTCTATCAGCAGGTTCACAGCTCAAAGCTGTGGTCACTTCACACATCCCTCCTTTAGATTTTGGTTAAATATAATAAATCATCTTAAATAAATAGAATAAATATAATAAACTCACCTCACCTGCCTGCCCAGGAGGCCTTCAGAGGAACTCTGAGGCTGTGCACTCGAGAGCACTGTGCCTTCCCCTCACTCTCAGCTTGGAGAGCTCTTCCCAAGGCACCACCAGCTGCTGCCTCCACTCATCCATGCAATGCCTTTGCCTATTTTCCAAGCTTATTTAAGTGCTCAGCTATGAGCACATCTCCCCAAAACACATCCCGCCAGCACATGAGAATGGTGCTTATTCAAGCTGATAATCTTTATGAAAATTATGAGGGAGAGGAATAGGGCTGGTTTCAAAACTTTGTGCCAGGGCAGCCTTCAGCTGCATGGCTGAAGTTTACAGGAGTTTTGCTTTCAGCCTGGCAGGACTTACATTCTTTTTTTGCCCCACTTTCCCCATAAATTAGCAGTTTCTCTGTCTGACAGGTTCACATTTCATTAAGATAAAAGATGCTGTGTCCCCCTAAGACCAACAGTACAGGTAAAACCCCTTCCCCAGGACATGTGCCAGGTTTATCCAACAAATCTGGTTTATTGACATTTGTCAAAACGATGCAACCATATACAAAAATTTATCTTCCAAAAGTGCCATCTTCATATTAAAAAAGAACCTGTTTGATTTCACTCATAAAAAATTTAAACATTCCATTTTCACATTTATTAAAACAGCACCACTGGTTTGTACCATGAGGATGCAGGTGATGCCCCAGGGCCTGCATCCAGCTTTGTCCCAGGAAAGCTGGTGTGTTGGACATCATGGACTGCTGTGACAGCTCTGCAACAAGGCACACTTCATCTTCCCCCAGTGCCAGGCACCTCTCAGTCACCTACAGGATGGCTACAGCACATTCCTGGGAAAGCAGCAATGCTCAGGAATCCTACAGCAGCCAGGCAGTCCCATCCACACCAGGGCTGGCTGGCAGATCCAGTGGGTGCAGCTGGGATGGCACAAAGTCTTAATGAGAACTAGGCTGAGTGGATCACTGGCTGCTCCCAGAGCTCTGGAACAAAATAAAAGGAGACAATTTTACTTCTAACACCAGCAAAGAAAAAGGAATTCAAAGGCTAAATCAAAAATAAAACAATTTTCTAACAGTTTGAAACATGCCATGGCAGAAGAGCACAATAAAGGCAGGTCTCCAGCTCCTAAACCACTTCTGCTTGGGAAGAATGAGAATTATCTAAAGTCTTATTGTAAGAATTATCCAAAGTCTTATTGTAAGAATGACCCAAAGTCTCACTCAGCTCTCTTTAGCAAAAAGTGAGAGGGGTGGACATCAATATACAGTTTCTTTGAAAGAGCAGCTATTCCAATCAGTTTTGTATCACATTATGTGCAATTTGCCCATCTGCCTTAGAGATGCCTCCAACAAATCAAACTTGGCAGCAAGGCCATGCTGAGGACAGAGATTTCAGCTAAAAATGGGCTTTGATAGGAAAGTAAGAACTAAACCCAAATGCCAGGCTCTTGTGAGAACACTCCCTTCTCCTACCTCTGCCTTGGCTGTGTACACCAACATGGGACAGTTCTTGGGGGAAGAGATGAACAAAGAAAAGGAAGCCTTTTACTCACCTCCCTTTCCTCCTGCTGCCCAGGAATGTTATCCTGGCCAGGAATGTTATCCTGCTGCCTGCTTGGAGCCCAGGGCAGGAGGGACCAGGCTGTCCAGCTGCTGCCTGTTCCCCGTCTGAACCAGCCACTCATAGAATTTGTCTTCTACCACAGCCTGTAACCGCTTCGTCTGATCCCTGAAACAGACACAGCAGCAGGGAAATATGGAAAAATTCACATTTATTCACAGTATTATGCTTCTACCATGCCTTCACTATCCAAACAAGTCTCCAGATGGATGAGGAAGAGCCAGGTTCCTGAACCTTGCAGAGACATCCAGAAAAGGTTTTTACCAAGTGAATGTGATGATAATAAATCCCAAAGGCAGAACCCGGTGGAGTTGGAGAAAATTCATACAAAATTCTCCATCCCACCACCACAATCACCCTGTTCCAGGGCTGCCTCCACTTTCTCCTCAGGGCACAGCAGAAAAACTGTCTGAAAAGGAAGACTAAAATTAACAACCAGTGGTTAAGCACTAAGGACACAAAATTCTGTTCTGACAACACCAGAGAGGAAGGAGATCAGGAAAAAAAATGCACCTATAAACAAATCTCACATCATTTTCTGTTTGGGGTGTTTTTGGCAAGCCTAACAGGGTGGGCCACTCAGCTCAGGCTAACTGGCACTGGTCAGATGCCCAAAAGCATCTCCAGAACAGCATCCCAGCCCTCTGGGATCAGCTCACTGGAATTTCTCAAGCCAAATGTGGCACAGCTGTTGAGTAGCTCCTGATGGACTTTTTCAAGCAGTTGACACAATTCATTTCTGAACAGCAATGAAAATGAACACTTTTCAGTATTCTGGAGGTTTTATGTAGGTTTGCTTTGAACCCATTCCCAATTTGATGTGCTGACCCCATTCTGTACTGGGAAAAGCAGGAAATCAGCTCCAGAGGAGACCACAAGGGTGATCAGAGGGATAGAGCATCCCTCCTCTAAGGAAAAGCTGGGAGATTCGGAATTGTTCAGCCTGGAGAAGAGAAACTCCACTGTGGCCTTCCAGTGCCTGAAGGAGCTACAAGAAACAAGGAGAGAGACTCTTTGCAAGAGCCTGAAGTGACAGCACAAGGGGGAATGGCTTCTCACTGCCAGAGAGCAGGGTCAGATGGGATACTGGGAAGGAATTGCTCCCTGTGAGGGTGGTAGATTGCCCAGAGAAGCTGTGGCTGCCCCTGGATCCCTGGAAGTGCTCAAGGTCAGGCTGGACAGGGCTGGGAGCAACCTGGGACAGTGGAAGGTGTCCCTGCCCATGGCAGGAGGGGAATCTGCTTGGTCCCTTCCCTTCCCTTTTTAAGGTCCCTTCCAATTCAGGCCATTCTATTCAGTTTTGTCCCACTCACCCTCAGACAGGCTCCATGTATCCACACCCTTTTTTCAAGTTAAGGCTGCTGTGTGTGTGTTCTCTTCCATTTGAGCCATTCCCCACAAAGCAGGGTTTTGGAACACAAACTAACCCAAATTCCTCCCCAGTGAACACAAAGGCAGCCACTTCTTTCTTCCCTTGTGGATTTATCTTCTCCAAGAGCTTTTTCTCTACCTTGATCTGCTACTGACCCTGAAAGACTTTCTGTCTGATACGCTCAGGAAAATGAATAAACAGGATTTTATGCTTTTGCAAGTTGTTCCTCAAGCTGTCTTCTTGGTCCTGTCTTACTGGGGTTTTACTTTCAGCCTGGCAGGATTTACATTCTTTTTTTGCCCCACTTTCCTCAATCAGACAACTTCAACTTCTTGAAAGATGTCTTCTTATTTCTAACACTCTCTTTCACCTCCCCGCTCCAGCACAGCAGCTTTTTTCTTTCTACAAGCCTGATATCCTGTTTGCTCTAAGCCTCCTACTTGTCTCCCTTCTTGTTTCCCTGCCTGCAGGAGACAACAGACATTTTCCACTGTCAGCTGCCCACTTTCTTTTCAGCAAGCTTCTAAACTTGCCAGAGTTTCCCCCCTTTTATGGAATAAGCAGCAAGCTCTTGCTTCCTGTGACTGCAGCAGATGATGGCAAATCTAAGCACATTTCCTCACATTTCTTTCACAGGAAGGTTCTGACAGGCCAAACTCCTTCCCAAAACTGTGCAGGGAAGCAGCAGAAGCCTGGGAAGAACAACAGATATTTGAAATGGGGTTTTATCCCCATTCTGTGCTTGCCAAGGAAGCTGGGCAGAGGAATTTCAAAGTTACTGCCCAAAGGTGATCTGCTACAATGATCCAGGAGCACATTCCCTCAGCAAGGGCTGGGACAGCCATTTACAGCTTCAATCCAAGGGGAAGGCTGGGCTAAGAGGGACCCCAGGCATCACAGGGTGCACACCCAGCCCTGGCCCAATCCACTGCCAGGGTGGATCCCTCACCTCAGCAGCATCTGGGAGTGCTTTTCCTGGAGTCTCACAAGCTGGGAAAATGCAGCCATGAGAAAGCACCTCCTCAGGAGCAGTGTGGGTGAGGAAGAGGACTGTCCCCCTTCACTCCACTTGGTGAGGCCCTACCTGCAGAGATGCCTTCAGCTCTGGGATACCCAGCACAACAAGGATGTGCTGCTGCTGGAATCCAGAGGAGGCCACGGAGGTGCTCCAGGGGCTGGAGCAAGGCTGGGAGAGCTGGGAGTGTTCACCTGGAGAAGATAAGGCCCCAGGGAGACATCACAGCACCATCCAGTGCCTAAACGGGCTCCAGGAGAGCTGGAGAGGGGCTTTGGACAAGGGACTGGAGTGACCCGACATAGGGGAATGGCTTCCCACTGCCAGAGGGCAGGGATAGATGGGATATTGGGAAGGAATTCTTCCCTGAGAGGGTGGGGAGGCCCTGGCACAGGGTGCCCAGAGAAGCTGTGGCTGCTCCATCCCTGAACTGTTGAAGGCCAGGCTGGACAGGGCTTGGAGCAACCTGGGATAGTGGAAGGTGTTCCACTGCAGGGAACAGGATCAGCTTTAAGGCACCTTTCAACCCAAGGCATTTTGGGATTCTCCAACCCTGAGCTATGCCTGTGAGCATTTACCTTCCCCCATCACCAAGCAGAATCCCACGATTGCTAATTACTAATGCTCTAGGACTGGCCTGCAAGACATGGCTCACACAACCCAGGCCATCCTTCAAGGATTTCTGTGGAAATCCCCATCAAACAACCCTCTGTCCATGTGGCTGAGAGGAACACTCACCTGCTCAGCCCTGCCTCCTTCACCATGCGCTGCCACACCTTCACCATCTGCTTCCGCTTCTTCAGCACCTTCTGGTACTCCTGGGGAAGCCCCCCTGGGGTCTCTGTGGTGTCTCCTTCCATCACAAAGGGAATCACAAAGGTGTAGAAGTCTGAGGGCGGCAGGAGCCGGAAGACGCTGGTGTCACCGCTGTCCCTGCACACCAGCATGGGGCTGTCCCAGTAGTTTGGCAGAGTGGCCAAGCCCACCTGAGCCATGTGGTCTTCCAGCATGGGATAATGGGTGTGGAAAGGGGCAAAGCTGACTTCCTGATTCCCAGAGAGGATGAGGGGCTGCGTGGGTGTGAGGGTGTGGAAAGTGCAGCCCTTGGTGGACGAAAGGGACAAGCGATAGCAAACCGCGATGACCTTGACGTTGTCACAGCTCTGGACGTGCACTGATACCTCCACAGGGCCCAGGACAAAGGTGCTGTTCCGGCACTTCTCGATGGTCACAGACCTGCCAAGGAAGTACAGAACCATCAGGGGTGGGAGGAACCTCCATCCAGCCCAAGGCAGGGTCACTGTCACAGATATATTTATGAAAAATCCTTTTGCCAGGATTGTGGTGGTGTCTGCAGGATGAGGGAAGAGATGAGGATCTGACTCCATGTTTCAGATATCTGATTTATTATTTTATTAAATATATACTATTAAAACTATATTAAAAGAATAGAAGAAAGGATTTCATCAGAAGGCTTGAAAGGAAAGCAAAAGAATGGAGTAATAACAGAATCATGTGACTGACCAGACAGTCCAAGCCAGCTGACTGTGACTGGCCATTAATTAGAAACAACCACATGATACCAATCACAGATGCACCTGTTGCATTCCACAGCAGCAGAAAATCATCGTTTACATGTTGTTCCTGAGGCCTCAGCTTCTCAGGAGAAAAAGTCCTAAGGAAAGGATTTTTCATAACACATGTCTGTGACACAGGATTTTTTTCTCCTGAGAAGCTGCAGAGGAAAAGAAAAACAATAATTATCTGCTGCTATGGAATCCAACAGGTGGATCTTTGATTGGTCCATGTGGTTGCTTTTAATTAATGGCCACAGTCCAGCTGTCTCGGACTCTCTGGTCAATCACAAGATTTATTATCATTCCCTTCTGTTCCTTGCAAGCCTTCTGATGAAATTCTTTTCTCTCCATTCTTTTAGTGTAGTTTTAATATATAATTTTCTTTTAATATAATAAATATCATAAAATAATACATTAGCCTTCTGAAACATGGAGTCAAGATTCTCATCTCTTCCCTCATCCTGGGATCCCTGCAAACACCACCACAGGGTCACCTGCAGCAGGTGACACAGGAACGTGTCCAGGTGGGTTTGGAATGTCTCCAGAGAGGGAGATTCCACCTCTTCCCTGGGCAGCTGCAATAGAAGGAAGTTCTGTTGTGTTTTAGTTTATGGCCATTGCTCCCTATCCTGTCACTGTCAGCGCTGAGCAAAGCCTGGCACCACCTGGAGGTCTCTGTATGGATTGATGGGATCCATTTTCTCCAGACTAACCAGGCCCAGCTCCCTCAGCCTTCCTTTATCAGGGAGATGCTCCACTCCCTTCATCATCTCTGTATCATCCACTGGACCCTCTCAGGAGCTCCTTGCCCCTCCTGAGGAACCCCAGCTGTGCCTCACAGGGCTGAGCAGAGGGGCAGCATCCCTCCCTGACCTACTGGGAATGCTCTTCCTAACATCCCCCAGTATCCCACGGGCCTCCTGGCCCCCAGGACACACTCATGGTCAGCCAGGAGTCCAGCTGTGTCCAGGAGAAGCCCAACTCACCTCAGAGGGGACAGGAGGTAAATGAAGGAATCGTGGCAGCGACAGATGCTGACGTGAGCCCCCACCAGGGTGTCCGAGCTCTTGGCCACGGTCTGCTTGTACATGTGGCTCATCATCACCAGGGGGGACACCTCTGGCACCACCCGGGCACTACAGGCAATCTTGGCTTTCCTGGTTGATCCTCCCCCTGCAAAACAAAGCCCACAGAAGTTCTGGGTGCAGCAATCCCTCAGGAAAATAATCAGCCCCAAAGGTCAAGGATGGTACATCCCACAGCATCCCTGATGCCTCCTGGGCAGGTCAGCAGCACAAGGCACCAGAAATTTCAGAAGCTGAGAGACACTGAAGGATCAAAACCATTTCAAGATTACTTAGGAGAACTCAAAGCCTCCCACAAGTTCCAGAATCTCCAGTTCCACAAGCCTGTTGTTGAACACAAGATTCAGCTCAGCAGGAAGATTCTGAGGGTGGGTTTTAAGCAGGAATTGTGTGGTTTAAAAAGGGAAATGCTCCCTCAAGGACACAATCCTTAAGCCCTTTCCTATCCTCTCTGCCCCTCCTGGGACCCTGCAATCAGGGAAACAAAACATTGAGTTAAATTCCTTATCCTAAAGGGGAAAGTGTCTTGGCTCCACTGCCATATCCCTGAAGGAGAGTGGCTGGATTGGAGACAAGGAAACCTAGACCAGGTCCCACCCCACTCCCAGATCCCTGCTCAGCAACAAGAGCTGAGTTCTCATTTCTGTTTTTTTTTCCTTTAAATTTTATTTATACTATTTATTTAGATTTATTTTTCTGTATTTCTAAATTGATTTCTGTATTTCTAATTCTCTCTATTTCTCGGTTTCTCTACACTTTTGTAATTCTATTTATTTCTCTATATATTTATTTTTATTTATTATATTTATATATTTATCATATTTTTATATTATAGTAATATATTTACTATATTTATTTATTTACTTATTATATTTATTTTTATATTTCATATATCTTTATTTCTATTTTTTCTACATTTCTGTGCACTTCTGGTTTTGTTTTTCCATACTCGTACTTACCATATTTCTGTATATTTCTATACAGAATTTCTATTTTGCTCACATTTTTCCATTCCCCTCCACATCCCAATGTCCCCCCCACACTTTTGTAACTCTATTTATTTCTATATATATTTTAATGTTTCTATCCTTATCGTATGTATTTGTATATTCATTATATTTGTACATTTTTATATATTTATTTTTTATATATTTATTTCTACATTTCTGCGCACTTCTGCTTTTGTTTTTCCATACTCATACTTGCTGAATTTCTGTATATTTCTATCTATTTCTATTTTGCTCCCATATTTCCATTCTCTCCCACATCCCACTGTCTCCCCACACCCCCATTTCCCCCCCACTTTTGTAATTCTATTTATTTCTATATTTTTATTATATTTATATCTTTATAATATTTATTATATTCTATTTATATATTTACTATATTTATTTTTATATATTTATTTCTACATTTCTGTGCACTTCTGCTTTTGTTTTTCCATACTCGCACTTACCGTATTTCTGTATATAGAAATATATATTTCTATATATTTCTATTTTGCTCCCATATTTCCATTCCCCCCCACATCCCAGTGTCTCCCCACATCCCAATGTCCCCCCACTGCCCCATTTCCCCCCATATTTCTGTCTATCTAACAACACCTCCCCAGCAGTTTTGCCCACCTTGCTGTGCCCGTACGAGATTCTTGCCAGCATTGACGCAGACAGTTATTCCCAGGGGATTGGCAGTGAGGGAGGAGCGCAGCCAGCTCTCCAGCTTGGGCAGGGAGAAGGTTCTGGAACCTTTGGAGTACCCATTGAGGCCATGGCAGGGCTGCCTGAGTGCCAGCTTGTGCAGGGGACGGACGGTGCCCGAATTGCTGACGGTGCCCTCCAGCAGGAAGCTGAGGGCACACACGGCTTCCAAGGACACCAGGCTGCTGCAGCTGGAATGGGAGGAGGCTGAGAGCTGCTCTGGCTCCAGCAGCAGCTCCAAGATATCCAAGAGGTGGCTCTGAACAAAGGCAAGGTGCTCCTGGTCGTCCCAGCTCTGGAGAGGCAGGAAAACACACAAGGGGGTGAGTTCTCCAAGAAGCTCCATGGACATCATATATACAAATTCTTGCTTAGAATCCTTCTAGAAGAAGGAAACCCAGTCAGGCACAATGCTCATTCCTGCTGCTCTGCTCTCACAAGGCTGGAAAGACACCCCAAAAACTCAAAATACCAACTCAAGTACCAAGTATTCGTTCTGGAGGGGCAGGAAGACACATGAGGGGTGAATTCTGCAAGCTGAGAAGCCCCATGAACATCACGTATACAAATCCTTGCTTAGAATCCTTCTGAAACAAGGGAAGCCAGTCAGGCACAGTGCTCATTCTTTCTGCTCTGCTCTCACAAAGCTGGAAAGACATCTCCTCCCTGAAAACTCAAAATAAAGCATTTCAATCCAACTCAAGTATCAAGTATTTCATTCCAGTTCTGGAGGGGCAGGAAAACACATAAAGGGTGAGTTCTCCAAGCTGAGAAGCTCCATGGACATTATGTATACAAATCCTTGCTTAGAATCCTTCTAGAAGAGGGAAACCCAGTCAGGCACAGTGCTCAATCTTTCTGCTCTGCTCTCACAAAGCTGGAAAGACATCTCCTCCCTGAAAACTCAAAATAAAGCATTTAATTCCAACTCAAGTACCAAGTATTTCATTCTAGAGAGCAGCACCAGGCTCTTCTACAGCCCCACACAAACCCTGGCCACTGCTGCTGGCCTTCAAAGGGAGGACACAAATCAATAATTGACACTCAAGGTCCTGGTGCTGCTCCACTGGAAAATCCCTGCAGCCAGGACTGAGTGCCAGGATAAAAAGCAGAGGGTCATTTCTCCAATAAACCAAACCCTCTGAAAGAATCTTATTTCAAATTCTAGAGGGCTCCAGCCCAAAAAAAGCAGGAGACTGCAATTCTGGCAGAGATTCATAAAGCTGAGTTTTGCTGCAGGAACACAGGGCTGTGATTACACCTTGTCCTTACCACTTTTGTTCAACAGTTCAGGATAAAGTTATCCAGCTCCTATTTTTAATCACTCCAACTTGCCCCAAGCTACATTTCATCAGCTCATCCCGCTCACAGCAGCACATCTGTGCCAGAATTCCAGAGGCTGGCGTTGGCCTTATGCAGGGTAGCAAATTGTAATGCATTCTTCCACACAGAGCTGCCCACAGAACACATCCAACTCACTCCTTCCTAAACACCTGGCAGTGTTGTAAAAGGAAACAGCATTTCCATGTGGTTGATCTTCAGCTGAACAACCAACTCCCCTCTCAGAAACAACATGTGATGCCCTGGAATGCAAAATTTCACACTGGATCATGGGAAAGGCACTATGAGCATGAGGAGAGCTCCCTGCTTGACTTACAAAAAGACTGCTGCTTCTCAAAAGGAGACTTGCCAAGACTCTCAGGGAATAGTCAGTTGGGTTTGGACTCCAGGAAAGTCTCATGGAAAAATTTAAAGAATCTTTTTATAAACTGTAGAGATCACTTCGTTTACTATGGAACAGGAGTTCTGCAGCTGGAGCTTTGCTCACAGGTGAAACCCTCCGGGGAACAAACCAGCTCCTTTCCCAAGCCCCCTCAGAGTGAAGAGGCTCCTCCTCCACACGGACAATCCCGGAGGCACGAGTACCTTATTCCCGGTGCCCGATTTCTCTGACAGGCAGGGAGACTTGGTCCTGGGGCTGGGCCACTCGTCCCCGAGCAGAGAGCGCCGCAGGGACACGTTGTGGAACTGCTGCACGTACAGGAACAGCAGGAACTGCAGCGTGTCCACGGAGAGCTGGGGAGAGACAGAGAAGTGTCAGCCTGGGCCGGGCTCCCCTTTCGGCGGGGTCGGGGCTCCCCCTGCCTTAGGCCGGGCTCTTGCCTTGCTCCGCTCCGACTCCAGCTCCTCGGCGCTGCTGCAGGCCGCCTCAGTCTCGGCCCAGCGCAGGCGGAGCGTCGGGGAGGGCCCGCGGAGGCCGCGGTAGAGCTCGAAGTAGAGCCAGGCGATGTCGGGGCTCAGCAGCAGCTTCCCGCAGGCAAGGTGCCGCCAGCTGGGCCAGCTCAGCCGCGGGAAGCAGCCCTGGTCCGCCCGAGCGCGGGCGTAGGCGGCCGCCTTGCGCAGGTAGTGCGGGGCGAGGCGGGCGGGCGGCGGGGCCGGGAGCGCTCCCACCAGGAACGGCTCCGTACGCACCCACAACCGCACCGACCCCGCAGCCATCGCCACCGCCGCCACTTCCGGCTTCCGCCGCGGGCACCATAGAGACGGCCGTTCCCGCCCGCCGGGAGCCGCCGCCCATTGGCTGAGACTGCCACAGCGAGGGCGGGAAAAAGCGGTGCGCTCGCTGATTGGCTGTTCGGAAGGAAGTCACCCCGGAGGGGTGGCGAGGCGTGGCCGGCGCGCTGCGATGCGACGCTCCGGCAGGCGATTGGCCGGCGGCGGTGAAGTGTGAGCAGCCCATTGGCCGGCGTTGCGCGGCGGCGCGCTCGGATTGGCTAGCGTGGAACACCCCGCGCTGCCATTGGCTGGGGCCGGGGCGCTGCGGAGCCGCCGGGACGCGCCGCTCCCGCCGCTCCCCCTCAGCCGGCAGGGCCGGGCCCGCCATGGCCCCCGCCTGGATCGGCCGCCTCTGCCTGCTCCTGCTGTGCCTCTGCGGGGAGGCCGCCGCGGGGTGAGTGCGCCGGGCCGCGCCCACGGGCCGGGGGCTCCGCCTCAGCACCGGCCTTCCCCCTGCGGAGGGTCGGCGGGCGCGGCGCTGACGGGACCCCGCTGCCTTTCCCTCATCGCTCCCCTGTTCCCCCTCTCCCTTCCCGCCTCTCCCATCCCCGTTCTCCTTCACGCTCTCCCCGCTCCCCTTCCCTCACCTTCTCTCTCCCCCCACGGCAGGAGAGACTTCTACAAGATCCTGGGGGTGTCCCGCGGCGCCTCCATCAAGGACATCAAGAAGGCCTATCGCAAACTGGCGCTGCAGCTCCATCCCGACAGGAACCCCGACGACCCCCGCGCCCAGGAGAAGTTCCAGGACCTGGGCGCTGCCTACGAGGTGAGGCCTGGAGCTGGGAGTGTCCCTAAGGGAGCCGGGAACGGCCTCCCCAGGCTGGGAAGGGTGGATGGGGCTCGTAGGATTGATCCTGGAGCGTTCAGGGGATGGTAAAGAAGGTTTGTAGGGAATTAAAGGCTTTTCCCCAAGGTGCAGCTGGAATCCATCCTTCCCCTGTACCATGTGAAATTCCATCTTCCCCCTGTTAATATATAGAATTCCATCTCACATCTCTTATTGTCACAGAATTCCAGGATGGGTAAGGTTGGAAGGGACTTCAAGATGATCTCATTCCATCCCTTCACCATGGGCATGGACACCTTCCACATCAAATTTCCTTTATTCCTTCTCATCAATTTTCATCCTCCCCCTATTACTACACCAAATTCCATCCTTCCCCTCTTAATACAACCAGTTCCAGATACTCTCCTAAATGAAAAACAAAGATCCAGAGCATACCAAATTGCTTTGTAAGAGACACCCAATTCTGTTTTCATTTCACCCAGAAAAAACAAATCAACTCACTGTGTCCCACAGCCAATTCAGCAGAAGGATTTCCAAGCTGTTCTGGCTAAACACGGATAAAGACCTTGCAAGGAAGGGCAGGTTGCTTTTATACTACACCAAAATCCATCCAGCCCCTGTTAATACATCTAGTTCCAGACTCTCCCAAATAACAAACAAAGATCCAGAGCCTACCAGGTTGCTTGGAGAGCTGCTCCTGCCAGAGGACCATCCAACACCTCTCAGCCAGAAGGCAGCTAAGGCACCAGCTTAAAGTTCTTTGGAATTTATTCCCAGTTCCTCAGGGGAGAAGTGGAGGTGCAGCAGCTCCAAGTGTGTGTAGGGCCTAGCTGGGGTCAGTCTGAGCTGATGGGAAGTGAAAGGGTCTGGCCTTGGGTTTAGAGGATATTAAGTGAGAAATGTAATTGTGGGACACAGCAGGATTCCTGTTATTCCATGATGATGTTGTGGCATGCAAATTATCCCCCACACTAATAACCCAGTGCATTAAATAAATCAAATACAGATTATTGTATTGCCCAAAGGTGTGAAGTCAAAGCCTGCTTTCCTTGGCTGTACATACACAGTGATGGAATAGAGGCTGTTTCCTCCATGTTTTCTGTCCTTTTTGTCACTCCATCTGCTCCTGCTCCCTCCTGTGCAGCAGAGAGGAAGATGATGCTGAAAAATCCCATTAGCAGAAATTCCTAGCAGTGAATTGCTCTCTGGGTGGGAGTTTGGGGTCCTTAGGGAAAAACCAGCTGCAGGAAAAAGGGTTTGCAGCCTGGCTCCTGCTTCCATCCCTGGTGCTCCTCAGATATGCAAATATTCCCCAAAAGAGGAAGTGAGAGAACCAGCTGGCATTTGTTTCTTTGTGTTGAGAAAGAAAATTGTTCACTTTTGTTTTCTCTAAAAGCTGGGACCCCTTTTTAGTTCTGACTTACATAAACTGGCTTTATTATCACAGGGAAAATTAATATAAAGACATTTTTTGGGGGGAAAAGTAATTATCATTTGCAGCACCTCAGGATGAAACTTCAGGATTGATGGAGCTGTGAGCTTGGTGCTGCCTCTGTGAGCTGGGATCTTGTTGGCACTTCCTGCTGGCAAAGGATTTCTCTGCCTCTTCCTCAGGTTCCAGCTGGTTCAAGTGTTTGCCAGCAGCTGAGATTATTCTTTCTATTTGAAAGCTGAGTGAAAAAATGGTTGTAAAATCAAATCAGAAATCCAGTATTCATGTGTGTGAGGTTTGGAGGAAGCTTTTGATGCGTTCCCTGCCAGGTTTTTATCTGTGTTTAGCCGGGACAGGTTGGAAATCCTTCTGCTGAACTATCTTTGGGACACAGTGAGTTGATTTTTGGGCAGAATGGAACCAGAATTGGGTGTCCCTTATAAAGCAGAATTTTCCTCACCATAAACTCTCTGTTAACAGCACTGCTGTTCAAGGTCTGGGTCGCTGATTATGGCAAAGCTTTCCCAAAAAAATTGAGGGGAAAATAGGTTAATGAACCTGCTCAGTGTCTTCATTTTCACAGGCTCAGTGATTCCAGCCTGGAGCTGTGTGCTCTGAATTCAGCTGTTGGAACCAGGAAAGAGACTGATCCCAGGAGAGGGAGTGAGACTCTTCTGCAAAGAGCCATGGGTCTCAGGATGGGTTTGGGAGGAGTTTCCATGGGAGTCTCAAGTGCAAAGGGAGAACTGAACCCTTACCTGCTGGGTGGAATTGGTGAAGTCACTGCTAATTTTCCCTTGTTGCTAGCATTTATTTGTGGTTATAATTCCACAGAATCTCAGCATGGTTTGAGTTGGGAGGGACCTTAAAGCTCATCCATTTCCACCCCCTGCCATGGGCAGGGACACCTTCCACTGTCCCAGGTTGTTCCAAGCCCCATCCAACATGGCCTTGGACGCCTCCAGGGATGGGGCAGCCACAGCTTCTCCAAACACCCCAAATTCAGCTGGTTTTCCTCTTTTAGCTGCTTCTCCACCTGTTGAGTTGCTTCTCCGTCTGTTCCCACTCCTCTACAGCCTTCTGAAAGCCAAACTGCCAACCCTGGCTTTTCCAAATCTGATCAATAAAGGAGGAAGGGCAAGGAAGACTAAAAGTGACCAGATCTGGATCTCTGAGGCAGGAAAGAGCAAAGATCACAACTTAGGAAATAAAATCAATGCTTAAAAGTCATGGCTGAGACATGATGGTATGTGATTATTTGTCTCAGCATGTCCTACTTTGTAGGATTTGAGTATTCCTTGTGATTCTTTTTTTAATTATTAAGATAAACTCAGTGTTTATGTTTTCCAGGCCGCTCCTGCCTTTTTAATGAATGAAGTGTGCTTTTTTAGGGGCTTAACTTTTGCAGACAGCACAGCAAGCTTGGCTCCTGCAGAGTCCCCAGTGAAAAGTGCTGGGGGCCCTCAGAGCCTTGTCCAACACCTCCCCTGAGCTCCAGGTGAGCCTTTGGTCCATCCCTGCCTTTTCCAGGTGCTGTCAGACGAGGAGAAGAGGAAGCAGTACGATGCCTATGGAGAGGAGGGCCTGAAGGATGGCCACCAGAGCTCCCATGGAGACATCTTCTCCCAGTAAGGAGTTTTAACCCCTTGGGGCTGTTTTCACCCCTTTGCAGCTGCTGCTCTGATTCTGTGATGCTCAAGCACCCTTTTGATGGGGTTTTGTCTGGCCCAAGATTGCTGATGTGCAAGTTGAGAATTTGGAGAGATACATTACATGCAATTTCCAGTTTTGGTGTGCTCCACTCCTTGCTGCAAGCAGGAGCCAGTAGAGACTTCCCACATGGGCACCTCTGGACACTGTGGGTGATTTTTCAGGTGCAGCACCTGCTTCAAACACGTGGAAACTTTCTCAGGTTATCTGTGTGTGATTGGGTTTAACTTGTTGTCACACATCACTTTGGGGACACTTTGCCTTCTGCAAAGCAATGCTGTGGTTACTTGCACAGCCCCTGTAGAATTTGGAGCATTAAAAACCAAAGGCACTTGCACATAGCTTGGACAGAACCTGATTTTCTGCCCCTTTGGATAAATTTCCTAAAATAATTCCTGAAGTTGCTCAGCTCCTGTAATCCTGAGTGAGGATGCTCTGCTCAGCTCTGTTCTGAGGGACAATATGCAGGATTCCTAGGGAGTTTTCCTCATCCCTCTTGTCCTCAAACTACTGCAAACCAGCCTGCTGGCAGTACCTTGCAGTGCTACTCAGGGTTTACACCTTTTAGTGATGGCAGCTGAGCAGCAGTGCAGTGTAGAGGTCAGATTTTGAGAGTTCTGCTCCAAATTTTATTTTCTTTAGTGCAGAAAACTCTTCCAAAATGGCTGCTGTGTTTGAAGACTTTAGTTGTGTAACAAAAAGAGATTTCTGGGTTCACTCTGGAGCTTTAGGACTGCAAGGAGGATCCTTTTTAGTGGAGTAGAAGCATCAAGAATTCCTTCCTGAGCTAACCATTGTGCTTAACTCCAGTTTCTTTGGGGACTTTGGATTCATGTTTGGAGGAAGCCCTCGGCAGCAAGACAGGAATATTCCCCGGGGAAGTGACATCATTGTGGACCTGGAGGTCACACTGGAGGAGGTGTATTCAGGAAACTTTGTAGAAGTAAGTTTATTTAATAGTCTCAGTGTTTCTTCTGTTCCCAGGTTTGAGGGGCCTGACCAGAGCTCAGAATATCTTCTCCCAAGAATTAGAGCTGAAATAGATGCTGCATTTCTGTGCTGGCAGTGGAGGATGTTGTGGTGCTGTTTCCTGTAGTTGACTGAAAAAAACACACATTTATTCATCTTTTGCATCTGGCAATGTCTCCATAAATGTGATAATACTGAATTGTTGGTTGTCACTCAGCTGCTCATCTTGATTAGTGCAGCAGCCCAATTGAAAGAGGTGCAAATTGTCCCTCTGTAGAATTAAGGAATATTTAAGCGGCTGTTGATAAGCTTCAAATCCACTTTGTAATTCTTGTAAAACCGCAATGAGGATTTTTCAGTCTCTTTCTATGGCCAAATGTGCCACTGCAAGTTTCTAGATTATATAACTGAGAAGAGTATGTGGAAAATTATTATTTTCTTTCAAGCAAGCTCCATCTGTGGTGCTGACAGTCCCTCCTGTCTGCTGGCTGGCTTTCCTGTGGTTGATTTTGTGTTGTGTCCAGATAATTTCCCCATTGTGTGAGACAAGGAAGTGTCATAACCAAAATGTGGGGTGTTCCATCCTAGTGTTAACTTTCCTGTGTGGAAAGAGAATGGCAATAGTGATGTCACAGAGAGCTTTTTTGCTGTTTAACATGTGATCACAAGGTGCAAACTTGTCATTGTTTTGCCAAGGGCACGTTTGGAGCTATTGTGGCAGCACCACACAACATGTCCCTGCCTGTGGCACAAGGCTGGAATTAGGTGATCTTTAAGGTCCCTTCCACCCCAAATTCTCTGTTCAGAGAAATGCAGGCCCTTGTGGAGACCCAGGAACACTGACATCAGCCTCTCCCTCTTCCCTGCAGGTTGTCAGGAACAAGCCAGTGGCAAGACAGGCACCTGGCAAACGGAAATGCAACTGCAGGCAGGAGATGAGAACCACCCAGCTGGGCCCTGGGCGCTTCCAGATGACTCAGGAAGTTGTTTGTGATGAGTGTCCCAACGTCAAGTGAGTTTGGTGCTCTTTCCTGCTCCACAGAATCCTAAATTCCGTGATTTTATGCAGGGACGTCAGTGTAGGGAGGTTTATTCCAAAACCCACCGCTAGATGGGGGAGCGCGCCTGTGTTCCCAGGACGAGCTGGGGACTTCGGGAAGGTTTAACACCGGTTTCTCATTTCCAGGGAGCCACTCTTGATTCTTACATCTGTTGGGTGAAGAGCATTCCAATTTCCCCTTCCAGCCTTTTATTCCTTGCACAGAGTTCCACAGCTAGATCTGAATGGGAAGCACACAGCTGGGAACAGCTGGATATGGAATGCCATGCTGAAATGGAATGCCATCACACCCCCTGGTGCTGACTGTGTATTTGGGAGCTTTCAACTTCACCTTCTTTGCTCCCTGAGTCTCAGCTCACCAGAAAGGCAGCTGAGACTCTCTAGGTTTAGATGTGAGCAAGAAGAGCATGTGTGAGCTTGTGGGGGGGCTCTCCTTACCCCAGGGACACAAATTAAAAGTTGAGTTGAAGCTGAAATAAATCAATCAAGTTGCAAACTGAGTGCTGGGTTGCTCTTCCCGTTTTCAGGCTGGTGAATGAAGAGAGGACACTGGAAGTGGAGATAGAGCCAGGGGTGAGGGATGGCATGGAGTATCCCTTCATTGGGGAAGGTGAGTGTGTGCTCAGCTCTGAGCTGCTTCTCCTCCATGCTTCTCTGGCACGTGGTTCCCATGTGCTTGGAAGTGCTGAAATCCAGGAGCATGTTCCTAAGTCTGGATAACACAGTTCCACTCCCTTAGCTGGGAGTGGGGACAACACCTGAGCAGGAGCATCTGTTCCAAGCTTTTGGCTTTGAAGGGATCCCCTCTGCCCTTCAGTGGCTAAAAGACATCATTAACATGAGACAGATCTTCCAGAAAAGCAGAGGTGTGACCTTGCTGAGGCAACACCCATAAAGCCCTAAGCTCTGGAGGAGATGTTTAAGCAGAATTTTGATCATCTAAAGATCAATTAGTTGGGGTTTTTTTCCTTTAACTGTAATATCCTCCTTGTCTCCCCACTCATTCCTAACTATTTCCTTTGAACCAAACTCTTCTTTCTCCCCCACAGGTGAGCCCCACGTGGATGGGGAGCCAGGAGATTTGCGCTTCCGAATAAAAGTTCTCAAGTAAGTCTCTGGCCTAGCTGGGCTCTTGCTTGGCCAGATGGAGCTTGTCCTTCAGCAGGGCAGCTGCAGGTCTGGCACTCAGGGCTGTGCAGGATGCTCAGCCCTCATGGTGCTGGAGGAGCTGGACTTCATGCTGTTAAAAGTAGAATTATCAAAAGTATCTTATTTTTTTTGGCTGAATTCACCATGTGTGATTCAGAGCAAATATCTCCTTTTCCCTAACACACAATCTTGCTATTGTAAGGAAATGCACTACTAAGAAAATTGCTGTGTGAGTCAGGACTTCTTGCCACACCTCACCACTCAGTGCCCTAGAAATAGAAAAGGCATTTATCAGTGCATATCTTATACAGGAAAATGAAGCTAAATTTGATTCATTCCTCACTTCCCCTCCTATTTATGATTTCTCCAAACTCCCAAATTGAAGGAAAGAAGCTCAAGGACCTGTTTCCCCTCTGGGGAAGGAGTAAAGTTCAATGGCTCTTATTTCCACAGGCACCCAGTGTTTGAAAGGAGAGGAGATGACTTGTACACAAACGTGACAATCTCGCTGGTCGAGGCACTGACAGGCTTTGAGATGGATATTGCCCACTTGGATGGGCACAAGGTGAGGCCCAGGGTGTTGTGTGCATCCCAAATTTCACCTGCAGCTCTGTGCTGAGGGTTGGCTTGCTCAGGGTCTGGTTATCTACAGGAATACTGGTTATCTGGTTATCTACAGTATTCCCTCAGGCCAATGGGGGGTGCCTCACTTCCATTAGTTCTGGCATGTGTCCAGTGAAACAGCCTGGAGCCATGGGATATCACTGCTTTTGGCAAGGAATCAATGCCAGTTGGAGCTTTCCAGTGGGTTGGAAAGAGTGTTGGAGTATTGGGGTGCACACACAGAACATGAACTGCCCAGGGAGGTACTGGAGTCCCCATCCCTGCATGTGTTCAGGGAACATCTGGATGTGGCCCTCAGTGCTCTGTTCTGGTTGACAAGGTCAGAATCAGCCATGGCTTGGACTCAGTGATCTTGCAAATCTTTCCCAACTTCATTGATCTTGTAACACCACTAATATTCTAACTTTCCTTTTCTCTCCAGGTTCACATTGTGAGGGATAAAACCACAAAACCCGGCGCCAAGCTGTGGAAGAAGGGAGAAGGGCTTCCAAACTTTGATAACAACAACATCAAAGGCTCCCTAATAATCACCTTTGATGTGGAGTTCCCCAAGGAGCAGCTGACACCAGAGCAGCGGGAAGGTGAGTGCCCAGAGCCCTCAGGCTGACCCTGGCACAGCTCCTCCAGGGCCTGGAGCAGTCAGGAGGGGCTCTCCTGTCCCTGTGCCCCTTGTCCAACATAGCACAGTTGGCTGGTGGCCTGTGATAGACTCCCACATCCCTTGGAAGCCAGGAAGCTTGGCTGCTGAGGTTGGGATGTGCTGCTGCTGGAATGCAGCTCTTGGCAAGTGTGCAGGTGCTTTGTTTTGGTGCTGCCCATCTGTCTGACCCCACAGCCTTGCTGGGCTCAGCCTCTGTCTGCTTTGCCTCAGCTGGAATGGGATCACAAAGGGTTTTCCAGCCCCTGCTGCTACTTTCTTGGAGGGAAGACTTGTGGAAATCCCTCTGCTGCTGAGGGGAAGGAATGTCACACTGTGTCAGGAGAAGGGTTATTCCTTCCCACAGCTCCTTCCACCCTACTCCCTCTAGGACAGATCTGCTGCTCAGCTTCACATGGAAACCTGATGAACCATGTTGGAATCCTAAAATTGCCAGGAGGGTAAATCCTGAAATCCTGTACTCCCAGCAGGGAATTTTTTGCTCCAGCAGCCTCTGTGGTTCTGCTGCTCCACATTAGAGTAGGAGTCAAGGGCCTCATCCTCTGCCATGGGACAAAGATATTCCTGGCATGTACTAGTGCAGCTCTTCAGAAAATCCCCAGAACTTCTTCCAGGGGTTCTTCTGAAGTGGATTGACTTCTTTTAGTGGATTTCCTGGACTCCTCAAGTGGTGTTTTATTTCACTGCCAGTAGTTTTTATTCCACTGCCTTGGCCACACTGTTCCAGCTGCCCTGTGCAGTCCAGCTGGTGGCTGCAGCTCCAGATGTCCTGAGGCTCTTTCCTGCAGCTCTTTGGGCTGGGAGCTCTGTACCTCTAGGCTGGGCTTAGAGTGATCCTGCTTTGTGGATTTATCCCTGTGCTTTCCCTCTTGTTCCAAGAGTGTTGTACAGGGCACAATGGCCTCCTCACTGTGGAGTCTTAGTCCAGGCTCTGCTGCCCTTCCAGAAGCTTCATCAGGCAACAGCAGCTCTGAAACACATGTGAGGTTATTCCAGCTGTTGTTCTTGGCAGTTTGGAGGACCCTGGGCAAGGAGCAGTGGCAGAAGCCTCTGTATTTTTGACAGAATTGCTCACACACCTCTACGGATATCCGGGAACAGAGAGGTGATGGCACTGGCAAGGGTGTGCTCAGGCACAGGGCCTTGGGTGTTTCTCTCCCTCCCAAAGCAATTACACATTTCCCAGGGGAAGGTGACTGGGTAGGCAGTCAGATGCTGTTCTGTGTGCTGGGTATCTCCAAACATCCACGATATCAGGAGTTTTATGAGGGAATAGGTCTGTCCCTGTGTGTGGCAGCAGCTCAGTGTACACATTCAGTGGAAAACTGTGGGCTTCAGAATTCAAAACATCCCTTTTTTCCTTATTGTTGGCAGTGCTCCTCAATTCTTATCTCCTGACCACATATCCAGCTCCTGGGGCTGTCAGAACATACTCTGGCTCCAAGAGCACCACCCCCAGCTTTGGAGTCACATAAATAATATCCCTTCTTTCCTGCAGTGGGACTTGATCACTGCTGATCAGAGCTTCCTCTCCCTCTGTGCCGTAACCTGTCACTTCTTGTTGGTATCAACAACATTTCAAAGGAAAAATTGACTTCAGGCTGCACTTCAGGGAAGTGCAGTAGCACCAATTGTTGGGATTCCTGGTTGGAATTCCTGATTAAACCTCTGGTACATGATGAAATATCCTGTGCACTACAGGGGGTGTTCTGCCAGAGGTGTGGTAGCTGCTGGGAAATGAGGTGTGGGATGGTGCTAATCCCAGGTTTTTTTCAGGATTACACCTTTCTCCAGCTACAGCCTTCCTTTCTAAGAACCAGACATCCAGGAGCCACATCCTCTCACCCAGCAGCTGGAAAGTGACTTGAAGGCTCCTCAGGAAGTGAATTTGCCTTAGAGAATGACCTGTTCTAATAATGAGCAGCTCTTTGCCAGAGGTTCACTTTGTCCTGGTGTTCCTAAAAAAAGTTGAGGAATCTCTGGCCATCAGGGTAGGCACATGAGAAGTTCTTGCCTGGCAGAGAGACATCCTGCTTCCAGTTACTACTTCCAGGGCAGTTTTCCAGTATTTTAACACAGCTGCTGTGACCCTTATGCATCCCATCACTGGTTTTCAAGGACAGTGGAATGTGCAGCCAAAAAGGTTTAAGGATAGACAAGCAGGACAAGGGTTGCAGGGAGACAAACTGTTTTTTACCAGGATTTCCTGAAGGATTTGCATGCCTGAAGGTTGGAATTTTCTTCTGTACAAGTAAATTGGTTGGTTTCATTACTGATAGTCAATCTAAATCTCCCCTGGAGCAACTTGAGGCCATTTCCTCTCATCCTGTCCCTTGTTCTGATGAGCAGAGTCTGACCCCCACCTGGCTTCCCCTCCTGTCAGGAGTTGTGCAGAGCCACAAGGGCCCTCCTGAGCCTCCTTTTCTCCAGGCTGAGCCCCTTTCCAGCTCCCTCAGCCCCTCCTGGTGCTCCATTCCCTTCCCTGGACACGCTCCAGCCCTCAATGTCCTCCTTTTAGTTATTTGAAGGTCGCCCACAGTGTTGGGAGTTTCCCTCTGTTTTGGGCTCAGTGGTTTTTGAGGCTGCTCTGAGCTGTGTCCGGAGGGGTTCCAGGGCAGTGAGTGACCAGGCTGAGTTCATCAGAGGGGACTCCCTCTGTAATCTCTGGAAAAACAGTGACACATCCACCCTTGCCACTCTGCTTCCTCTGCTCCCTCTGGGCTTGCCCTTTAAGCAGCAGTGGAGACCTGCCAGCCCTTCCCTGTCGTGCTGACCCCAGGAGAATGAGCTATTATGGATTGAAGGGCTGACTCACTCTTTAGGCTGTTTGGTAAGAATTTGATACTGCCAGATCCTTGAACTGCCAGTTCCTTGGAGTGTTTAGTGGATGGGATTTCAGGAATGGGGAAGAAGTGCTGGAAAAGTCATCCTGACATCTTTGCTGTGCTCTGCGTGTGACGCTCTCCCTTCCCTTGCAGGTCTCAAGCAGCTGTTGAAGCAAGGATCAGTGCAGAAGGTCTACAATGGATTGCAGGGATATTGATGTGTGGAAAAATTGGACTTCCCTGGAAATGCAAAGTCAGATTTGTTTGCAGTCTTTTCTCCTGCCCACTGTAGAAGGGGGAAGAGGGAGGGGGGAAATGGTTGAGGTTTAGCTCATCTTTGGTTTGTAAATTATGGAAGTGCTCACAGTTTGGGGAAATACTTTTTTCAGGACATAACTGGTGCTGCCTATCATGTTCCACGTCCTGGAACAACAAGAGATTCCTTGAGCAGGAAAACATAGGTGGGGGAAAGGAGTTTTAAATTCCACACAGATTGGAATTTCTGGTTTTTAAATATATTTTGATGTGACTTTTCTTGGCCATCTCAACATATTTTCATAGCTGCTCCTGCTTTTTACGTCCTTCGTGTCAATTTCTTCCAAATTCCTGTTGTTTTGGGGTGATATTTTTAATCCTAGCCCTTCTTCCCCTTCCCCTCTGAGTCCAAAGTGTGGTATTGGTTCAGAGTCTGGTTTTGGGTCAGGAATACTGGTGCTGTTGGAAGTGCACTGGGCTGTGTCAGGCCCCACAATTGACTGGGAAAAGAATCTTTCAAGCCCTCTGTGGGCTCTCCTAACTACAAAGTCCCAAAAATTGGTCTGAAATTTGAAGTTGCACCAGCTTAGCAAGGACTCGTTGGTCATGGTGGAATTTGGGAATGGCTCCTCGTGGCCCTGGTTGTCCCTCGTTGCCCCCACATGGAACCAGTCTGGAAAAGCTCCCTCCCCTCCTGCGCTCTGTCCTCCGTGAGGACGGGTGAGGCTGATGGGAATAAAGTGTTTGTTGGAGTTGGAATGGCAAAACCTCCCTGGTGATGTGTTTGTGGGACAGACCTGGGCTTCCCTGTGCCAGGCAGCAGCAGAAATCATGGAATCAGTAAGGCTGGAAAAGCCCTCTGAGGTCAAGTCCAACTGTTCTCCCACCACTGCCTCATGTCCCCAAGTGCCACATCCATGGGTCTGTTTAACCACTCCAGGGATGGGGACTCCACCAGCTCCAGTGCCAGTGCTTGACCCTCCTTTTAGGGAAGGAATTTTCTGTCAAATCCAATCTAAACCTCCACTGGAGCAACTTGAGGCTGTTTCCCCTTGTCCTGTCACTGTTCCCTGGGAGAAGAGCCCAATGCCACCTGGCTCCACACTCCTTCCTATTCCTTCAGGAATCTTGGGGCTGTGAATCTTCCACCTTCTCCCTATCCCATTCCCTCTTTGGGAAGTGGATGGGCTCTGGTTTGCCTACAGGGAAGTGTTTGCTGAGGAGCAGCAGATGCAGCCTCAACATGGTTTTGTTTTCAATTTATTCCATTTTCCTTCCTTGGGAGCAGGAAGCAGCTCGAGGTGGGCACAGCCCCTGTGTCCATGCTGCCCTTGCTCCAGCAAGTCCCACCCTCCCCTGCAGCTCCAGAGGAGTGACGCAGGGGAAGCAGCAGCCCTGGGAAGATTTCCTGTTGGATCCTGTGTACATTTGCCTTGGCAGAGCACAGCAGGGGCTTGGGGAGCAGCTGAGACCAACCCACAATGCCAAACCCCTGCTTCTCCTCAGAATCCATAAGGATAAAGTGGTAACCCCAGCTGAGGGTGCTTCCTCTGCCCACGATGCCCAGTCTTTTCCAGGTGCTGCCTCTGCTCCCCCTTAGCTCAAGTTTCTAGGAAACCTCAAATTTCAAAGAAGTTCCTTCCCATATCCCTGTTCCTGGGGCTGTTTTCTGTTATTCCAGCCCCTTGCAACCCTGTCCACCTGTAGCAATAAATCCAAAAAGCCAGGATTTTACCCCTAAGCTCCATTGTGTAACCTCTCCTACCTGCACCCCCAGCAGCAGCCTGCAGGTTTATTTTGGGCCTGAGTTCTTGTTCCCACTGCTGCTTTTCCTTTCCCTGCTAATTCCTTTCCTTCCTGTGGTTTGTTTTTATTGCATTGTGGGGCCAGACTCTTCGGAGAACACAACAATGGCTGCAGAGCCCCAGCTTGCACACCAGCAGGGAGAAAGACAGGAAAACAAAAGCCCCAAATTCCAACCAAAACCCCCTGCTTCCTTCCACCCTTCCCCCCTGCTGTGGGGTGTGTTCAGAGCCAGCTTCCAAAGCCTTTCCTACCTCCAGACAAAGCTTCCAGGGTTCCATGCTGTTGCCCAGCAGCCTCAGCAGCGCTTGCTCAAACATTCCCAGTGGTTTTGGTCCTGGCCCACTCACAGTGTGCTTGTTTTAGCACATGGAATATTTGTCCTCCAAGGACTGGAGTTGCAGAGGGTGCTGGGTGTCCTCTGTCCCCTTCTCCTGTGACATGGAGCTGGTGGGAGCGAGTCATGGCACACATGGACTCCTTTATCCATAGAAATGCTTCCCACGAGGTTGAGGTGTTCACATCTTGGTCTGGCCCCAAACAAGGATCCTGACTGAAACTCCAGGCTGGAAATTCTGTAATGCACAGCTTGAATTTCCAGTCCTTTCTAAGCAACACCATTCCCAAACTGGAACAAATAAACACAAATTTCCTGGGCTTCTTTTAACCTAAGTCCTTGGAACATAGAGGATTGTGAGGATTCAGATGAAGGCATCTTGTTCAAGTCTTCTAGGAAAACACTTGTCCTTGGAATGCACTCCCAGAAGTCCCTGCTGCTTTGGGAAGGCCTGGCTGAAATGGGGTCCTGGTTTATTCCTGAAAGGAATGGTTTTCAGCATTTTCAGCACCTCCAAAGCTGTGTGTGTTCTTTCAGGGCCTCACCACAGGCTGGCTGTTAGATGTCATCACCTCCATCAGCTGTGTTCCCACCCTCTGGCTGGATCCCTCCCATCCCAGGGGAGGGCAAGGAGCAGATGGGATGAGGATTCCATAGCGGGTTGATGGTGGGAGGGAATACAGGGCTCAGATCCATCATGCCCTGCAGCCTTGTCTGTGTTTTCTGTCCCTCCACAGCCTGGGCTGGCTGCACTTAAGAGACACATTCCCCATCCCAGATTAGATGGTGAAGTTTTGGGGTTGCTCCAAGGAGTTGGTGTTGGGGTCTTGGGAGGAGAGCTTTGCTCCCAATGGTCTCAGTCACACCAAAGGCTGCTCCCAACTCTGGGGAGTGGGTGAAAATGTTCCCAAACAGCCATTTTTCCAGGGAAACCTCTCTGAAAGCAAGCTTGGGTTTTTTGCAAAGAAAAATCTTGTTTTTTCACATGTTTATCTCCCTCTAAGCCTTTCTGCTCCAGGGCTGGGCAGTGGAGGGAGAAGGGAGAAGGGACTGGTGCCAGGAGAAATTTGCTGGGTTTGGAGTGGCAACCTCCAGCTGGGAAAGAACGTGAAGCAATGATTTTTCACTGGAATCCTGATTGTGATTCCCAGCCAGGAGTCCCCATCCCATCGCTGCTCCCTGCATTGCAGGGGCTGCTGGAGCAGCCCCCAGGGCCAGGGCAGAGGTGTGGGATAGCTGATACCCACCGCCTGCCACCTATCCCTGCTCCTGGCCAGCAGCCAGCTCTCTCCTCCCCTTTCCTCCTGCTGACCTGGGAGGTGAGCAGGAAGGGAAGAGGGCAGCGCTGGGCACCGATGGCCCTGCGAGGAGGGAGTGGCCAGCACGGCCCTTCCCTGTGCTCAGAGGCTTTCCAGGGAGCTGCTCCTTTCCATGTGGGAGCAGGAGGCTGTTGGGAGGCAGATCCCCTCACCCCCAGTGCAGTCCCTGGTGTTAACGAGCACGTCCCAAAGTCAGGAATTCAAACATCTGTGGCTGTGACACTGTGGCCCCTGAGAATTTGGAAGGATGGGGTTTGTTTAGTCCTGAAAAGCCACAATGACACCAGTGCAGGCGCCGAGTGCGTAAGAGGTGTTTACAGGGATAATCCCGCTTCCTTCCAGATGGATCCCATCAGCCCCACTTTTTTTCCCCCCTCCCACCCCAGCAGACACCAGAGCCTGGTTTTGGGCAGCTCCTGGAGCCATCCAGCCCTTTGTCCTGAGGCACAGCAGCTCCCAAAGGATACGAGTGGACATACCAACCTTGCAGAGGGAGTGATGTCCTAAAGGAAACTGAGTGATGCCCATCCCATCCAAGTTCCCCATGGGATGGGTGAAGGAAAGAGCTGGTGCACAAGGACATTGCCTCACTGGAACAAGTGAGGATCACTTGCTGGATCAAGGCTTGGGTGTCTTATCTGAGCCCTTATCCAAGACAGCAGCAGTGGAGCGGGCTGATGGAAACCACACATGGAAAACAAAGCCTTGCCCGGCAATCCCCGCAGATAACAGGGATGGGTCACTCTGGAAGCTGGCTAAAGCTGCCAGAGGCTTCCATGCGGGTTCATTCACCCTCCTGCAGAACCCAGAAGTCCTCCAAGGAGAAAATTGAAACCATCCCTCGCTGATGGGATACGCACTGGCGCCCGTCCCGAGCTGTGAATGGAGCGGAAGAGCAACCAAATTTGGGAAGGGATGAGCTGTGCATGTGGCTGCTGTTGGAGTGTGTGTGGAACAGGAGCCCAGCTCCCAGTTCTGAGGCAGCTGGGCTACTGTCCCCAGCTGCCACACCCAGCCAGGCCTCAGTGGCCCCACCATGAGGTACTTGATGGTTTTGGGGAGAGGAAGAGAAATGTTGGGGCTACAATGTGTTGGAGGTAGATGCTGCCACCACGTCCAGGTTGGACACTGATGCTGGTCACAGCCAGGGAGGTGACTTGGTCTGGAGGTGCCAGGTTTGGGTGCATTGCCCATGAACACCAATGGAGATGAAGCTGTTCCTTGGGGTTCTGCACTTTTGGGGCATCCCCACTGCCCAGTCCCTTGTGGAAACTCAAGAGCAGCAGCAGGGTCAGCTCTGTTCTAGAGCATTCTCCAGACACACACAGGGAGCTCGGGGGCAGGAAAAAGGCTTTTCTGGAGCTGTGTGAAGAGGGCAAGCTCAGACTTGCTCATCTGTCCAAAAGATGACACATTTCTGGAGCAAAAAGCAAAGCAAGATGTGCTGTTCCAGGCCTCCCCCCCAGTGTTTGCCACCTGGGTCTGTCCATTGTGGGTGCCATCCCTGCTCCATCCCAGCCATGGGCACCCCACAGCATCCACACTCCGCCATCCCAGCCAGAGCAAGGAACTGCAGCCCGGGGAGAGCAGACTAAGATCAGGAATCATTCCAAGTCTTGGGGACCATGGTACAACATCTGCAGGCAGCAGAGATGCCCTGAGTCTGACACTCAAAGCAGAGCTGGGAATGCAGCGGTTCCTCCCAGCTGGAAGGGATTGCATCCCTTTGCAGGCAGCAGATGCAGCGCGTGTGACCTTGGGCACTGCCCTGGTGTCCCTGGATGTCCCTGCAGCACTCAGCCCACAGCACAGCTCCTGCCAAGGGCGCTGCTCCAAGGGCTGAGCCATGACGTTGCCGGGCCTCGGCCGTGTTGTTTTGGATTCTCCGGCCTCTCGGAGCCCGCCAAGGGTGGAGAGCGCCCCAGCCCCTGCCCCAGGAGCCTGGGGGAGGCGGGGGCTGCTCCAGGGGTGGCTGGGGGCCAGGGTGATGAGATGTGACCTCCTCCTCCTCCATCCCTCCGTGAGGACAACCCCTAAGGTCATCCTCGCATCCCTTCTGTCCCTCGACTCTTTTCCCATCTTCCCTCATCCCACCCTCTCTTGCTCACAGGGTGTTTAGAAAAGAAAGAGCTGGAAGCTAATCCAGGAAAGCCTCTCTCCTGTGCTGTCCCCAGCCAGCTTCTGGCTCCCTTCCTGCTGCCAGAGCAGTGGAGATGCACAGGAGAGCTCAAAATCCACTTTTGGGTGAAAGGGAAATGTGGCCAAGAGTTTCTTATCAACACAATCAAAGTTTAAACAGTCAGAGTGGAGGTTTTAGCTCAGATTTGGATTGTGGAAAACTGTCCCCTCACAGCTGTGTGTACTTGACCTCAGCATCTCACATCGAGCAAGGAAATTAAAAACATTGAGAAAATTACTCAATTGAGTCAAACCAAGGCTGGGAGAGGGTTGAAATGAGTTCAGGAGGTGCAAACACCACCAGTGTCTTTCCAGAGACCTGGAAAACTTAGCACACAACCCAGGGGCTGGCACAGGGGCTGGCAACACCAGCGAGCCCACCCAGCACCAGCAGCCGTGGCCAAAGATGCATCCACAGCCCCACATTGGTGCTGCCAGGGGAAACAAGAGCAGCCAGAGGTGTGGTGGGAGATGATGGGTGGTTTTATTACACAAGGTGTGACATCCTCCCTCCATCCCCACTGGAACAGGGATGAATGAGGGTTTAACACCATCCTTTTAACCATTCCATGGCTGTTCCTCCTGCTGCTTTCCCCCATGCCTCTCCCCCGCCATTTTCCCATCCATGCCCAATGTTTCTGTGTGGAGCCTCAGTGCATTGCCTGAAGTGAGGACCATCCACAGGGCTGGGGGCTGCTGGAGAGGTCAGCCCAGCAGGGACAGGACTGGGAAGCCACTGGTGTCCTTGGGGAGCAAAGCCTGCGGCAATGGGGACATGTATCCCTTGTCAGGGATGGGCTTGGTCCCCTGATGGGCTTTCATCGCCCTCTGTCTCTATGCAGGGATGATGGACCCATCCCTGCCTCCCCAGGCTGATGATGGATCCATGGAGAGTTGCTGGATCCTTGGGAAGATGACAGATCCATCCTTGTCTCCACAGGGAGATGATGGATCCATGGAGAGTTGCTGGATCCTTGGGAAGATGACGGATCCATCCTTGTCTCCACAGGGAGATGATGGATCCATCCCTATCTCCACATGGAGATGGTGGATCCATCCCTGTCTCCACAGGGAGATGATGGATCCATGGAGAGTTGCTGGATCCTTGGGAAGATGATGGATCCATCCCTGCCTCCGCAGGGTGATGATGGATCCATCCCTATCTCCACATGGACATGGTGGATCCATCCCTGTCTCCACAGGGAGATGATGGATCCATGGAGAGTTTCTTGATCCTTGGGAAGATGATGGATCCATTCCTGCCTCCACAGGGACATGATGGATCTGTCCCTCGCCTCCACAGGGTGCTGATGGCTGCACGAGGAGATGACAGGTCCATCCCGGTGTCCATGGGGTGACATGGGACAGCTGCCCAGCTAGCAGCTCCCTCCCGTGCACAGGAAGATGCCCAGGGCCATGCCCAGCAGGCCGAGGCTGCCCAGCACCAGCCCCAGCACCAGCGGGGGTGCGCGATCGGCCGCTGACTCTTCCTGCAAGAGGCGAGAGGGACACAGGTGACAACCGGGCCACGCCACCACGTCCCTGTCCCCAGCCCCAGCCCAGCACAGACCTGTCCTGGCGCTCTGAGCCTGCAGGAGGTTGACACAGGTGGTGTTGAGGAAATACTGCAGGTCCTGCGTGGTTATGGGGTATTTCATCAGCTGTGCCTGTGCAAAGGCGGCCACCGGAAGCTCTCCGGGCCAGCGCCGCTCCCAGGTGGCGCTGGGGACGTGGAAGCTCAGGAACGCCGTCCTGTTGAGGGTCACCTCGTAGAAGCTCTGGGCCGTGCCATTGGGATAGAGGCGGCAGCCGAGGTGGCAGCACAGGTGATGGGTGACTGCGGGGACACAGGGAGGGGGACAGGGTCACCACGCTCCCACCCTGAGCACCAGCGGCAAACTGGGCACGGAGTTCACCCAGCCACAGCTTTGCTTCCCCTCGGTTTGAGCCTGGCAGTGATCAATTTTTCCCCTCCCTTATCCCCACACAGCACAGGGTTCTGCAGAGAGGGAGGCTCTGGGCACAGAGCTGCTCGTGGCTCTTGTGGATGGAGCAAGACACCGGGACAGGGACACTGGGAGAGGGACAGCTCATGCCAGAGACTCCGTGGTGACACCGGGCTCCCCAAGGGTACAGGAGTGTGGGGCTGGGGCAAAACCGGTTTGGGGACAACAGGAAAGGAAAGGAAAGGAAAGGAAAGGAAAGGAAAGGAAAGGAAAGGAAAGGAAAGGAAAGGAAAGGAAAGGAAAGGAAAGGAAAGGAAAGGAAAGGAAAGGAAAGGAAAGGAAAGGAAAGGAAAGGAAAGGAAAGGAAAGGAAAGGAAAGGAAAGGAAAGGAAAGGAAAGGAAAGGAAAGGAAAGGAAAGGAAAGGAAAGGAAAGGAAAGGGAAAAAGAAAAAGGAAAAAGAAAAAGGAAAAAGAAAAAGGAAAAAGGAAAAAGGAAAAGACACCCCAGGCAAGAACAGCAGAGGTGACAGGGCTTGTGGGGCAGAGTGAGCAGGAGCACGAAACCATCAGCAGCAGCGTCCCACAGGCCACAGGATACAGGCAGAGCACAAGCAGGGAGCAGACAGGGCTCCTACACCTCACCACCCCACAGGCTGCAGCCCCCAGCCCTTTTCCTGACAAGCAGCAACAGGTTGAGCATCATCCCGTTCCCAGGATGTGCTCCGGGTAAGAAATTTCCGGCTCAGCAGAAGGGCTCCCTTTGCCCACAGGGAGATTTTGCACATGGTCGTGTCCCCATCCCTTCGCCCATCTGTCCCTGGCAGCACGGAAGAGGCTCCCATTCCCCGGGACACCCACCCCCGTGCCCCGGGCACCACTCACAGTCAGTGGGTCTCTCCTTGTTGAAGAGCATCACCAGCTGCCTGAAGTTCTTCAGGTAGGCGATCACCTCGTCCTGCCGCCGGGCCCAGGCGTCCGGGGACTCCAGCGGGATCACCTGGGTGACATTATTCCCTTCCAGGACATGGCTGAGCTGCCCATTCAGGCTGGCGTTCCCCCGGAATATGGAATTGCCCTGGTAGACGCGGGTCAGCTGCAGCATGGTGAAGGCGAGGGGAGCTGCGGGAGACGCGGGACATCAGCCACCGTCCCGTCACCCTCCCTGAGCCCCGTGTGTCCCCATGCTGTCCCCAACCAGCCTTACCTGCCTGCTCAGCCCCGCAGCCCAGGATCCCGGGGAGCAGCAGCAGCCGCAGCATCGTGGGGACGGGAACCGCGCTGGGGACACGCTGGTGGCCCGGCTCGGAGCTCAGCCCGGACACCGCGCTGGGGACACGCTGGGGACACGCTGGTGGTCCGGCTCGGAGCTCAGCCCGGACACCGCGCTGAGGACACGATGGGGACACGCTGGTGCCCTGCTGCTGTCCCTATTCGGAGCTCAGCCCTGGCACGGCGCTGGGGACACGCTGGTGGCCCTGCTGCTGTCCCGGCTCGCAGCTCAGCCCCGGCACCGCTCCGGGCTCGGTTCGCGCTGCTGTTCCCGCGGCTGGCCCGGGGGATGTTAAGCGGGCCGGGGAGGGAGGTGGGGCTGCGGGGGGAGGAGAGCGGGACTCCGGCCAGGTCTCTCCCATTTCCTTAAGCCGAGCCACCCCTTCCCTGCCGGATGTGCCGGGCCCCGCGGTGCCTGAGGATGCAGGATGAGGCTCCAGCTCCTCCTGGCACAGTTGGAATTGGGCGAGCTGCCAGCACCTGACTCAGTTTCCCCATTGGCAGGGCGCTGTCCCACTCCCTTGGGGGATGTGGGAGAGCAGGGGGACACGGGGATGGGGACCATGGCCAGGGAATGGGGAGTATTGGAGGGAGCAGCTTCCCAGCATCTCACTGCATGCCCACCTGCATCCTATTCCCTGTGGGGTTTAGGGTCCCATGGGGTTCCCCCTGCTCGAAGGGACACCTCAGGGTGTCACCTATAGGATCCCATCCCCTGTGGAGAGGGCATCCACCAACAGGATACCCCTGTCTGGAAAGGGTGGCACTCTGGGTAGCTGAGCTGGGCAGTGGGGGTGAGAAATGAATGGCAGGGTAAAATCTCCATAGGTTTGTTTTTTAATTACATCTAAAATAATTATAAATTAAAAATTTTAAAATGGGAAGTTTGTGCTAAAAGCTCCAGCTTGTCTCATTGGCACAGCATGGCACAGCCTGGGGTGGCACATAATAGCATCCATGCCATGGCATGGAATACAGGCATGGAATGCTCTGGGTAGGCAGAGATCTGGAAGCCCAGCTCATTCCACCCCATGCTACAGGCAGGGACACCCTGGTTTGCTCCAAGCCCTGTCCAACCTGGCCTTGGAGGCCTTGGACACTTCCAGGGATCCAGGGGTAGCCACAGATTCTCTTGGCACCCTGTGCCAGGGCCTCACTGCCCTCACAGCCAAGAATTTCTTCCCAGTATCCCATCTGAACCTGTCCTCTGGCAGATTGAAGCCATTCCCCTCTGTCAGGGCCCTTGGGAATATTCTCTCTGCATTTTCCTTGTTGGCTGCTTCAGGTCCTGGAGGGCCGCAGTGAGGTCACCCCAGAGCTTCTCTCCTCGAGGTGAGCACTCCCAGCTGTGCCAGCCTTTCCTCCCAGCAGAGCTGCTCCATCCCTCTGCTCACCCTGGTGCCTCCTCTGGGCTCTCTCCAGCAGCTCCAGCTCCTTCCTGTGCTGGGCCCCGGGGCTGGGGCAGCTCTGCAGGTGGGGTCTCACCTGAGCAGGGCAGAGGGGCACAATCCCAACCCCTTTGCTGCTGCCCACCCTGGGATCAGCCCAGCACAGGGGGGGTCCTGGCATGGGGCATGGCCAGCTCTCACCACCTGCAGCCCCAAGGCCTTCTCCAGGGCTGCTCCCTCTGCTCATCCCCAGCCTGGATTGATCCCAGGCGTTGCCCTGACCCAGGGGCAGCACCAGCACTTGGTGCTGTCAAACCTCAGGAGACTCCCATGGGTCCCTTCTGGAGCTTCTCCAGGGCCCTCTGGATGGCCCTGTCCTTCGGGAGTGTCACTGTCACTGCACCCTCAGCCTGGTGTCACCTGCAAACCTGCTGAGGGTGCCCGACCCCTCTGTGCCAGTGATGGAGACCTCAAATATCACTGGTCCCAGCACAGAGCCTGGGACACCACTGGTCACTGATGGCCACTGTGAGCCTCTGGATGTGACCATCCAGCCAATCCCTGATCCATCTGACAGCCCATCCATGGAACCCAGCGCTCTCCAATGCAGAGAGAAGGATGTTGGGTGGGATTGTGTCCAGGCTGTACAGAAACCAGGATAAATGTCATCCATAACCTTTCCCTTGCCCACTGACGGAGTGACTCCATCAGAGAAAGGCAGGGGCAAGTCAGGGGCAACTTTCACTTGGGGACAGCTCCATCTTTCCGAGCACAGAGGCTGGCGGGCCGGCAGCTCCGCGCCCCAGGCTCCACCTTTCCACCCTTTTTGAAGATGAGGACAAGGAAAACCTCTCCGTTTTTTTGCAATCACCTGGACCTGACCGGACACCCAGGACCTTCCAAACATCCTGGAGATCAGCTGGGCAGCTGCATCAGCCAAATCCTTCAGGACTCACGGACGGATCTCCGGCAGGATGGCGCGGTGCAGGACGGCTGGGCACGTCCCCACTGTCCGGCACGATATAACAGCGCATCATGTCGCGACACGGAGCGACGTGTCCCGCCGTCTGTCGCTCCGTGGCGCGGCCGGGGCGTGTCCCGGGGCGTGTCCCCTGGCTCGGGGCGTGTCGCCGGTCCGTGCGTGTCCCGGGGCGTGTCCTCGGCGGCGGCGCCGGCACCGGGAGCGCAGCGATGGCGGCGGCGGCGGAGCTGGAGCGGCTGCGGATGGCGGGGGCCGGCATGGCCATCGCCGTCCTCACCAGCGGCGGCGACGCGCAAGGTGCGCCCGGCGGGGCGGGGGGCTCGGCCCGGGCCCGCGGGGTCCCCGCGTGTCCGTGCCCGTGACCGCGACCGCCCGGGGCCGGAGCCCGCGGCCCGCGCTGCTCCCGGGCGGGCGGATGGATGGGGAGCCCCCTGCCGTGTGCCCGCCCCGCGTCCCCGTCCCCGGCGCCCTCGGGCCGTGGGAGGGCAGGGGCCCCACGGGGGGAGCCCCACGGAGGGGGTGTGCCCGTCCCCGTCCCCATCCCCGTTTCCCCCCGGGATGAGCAACTCGCTCGCTGCCGGGCTGTTTCTCGTCCCCGGCTGCGCGCTGAGTTTCCCCGGTCTCAGCCCACGTGGCTCCCCGCCCACTCAAGGGGACACCTCAGGGTCACCTATGGGATCGCATTCCTTGTGAGATGCAGGGTCCCATGGGGTTCCCCCCTCTTGAAGGGACACCTCAGGGTCACCTGTAGGATCCTATATCTGCAGGATTCCAAGGGAATGCTCCACTCACATATCACTTTTCCAGGCATGAACGCCGCTGTCCGCGCTGTCACCCGCATGGGGATATATGTGGGAGCCAAGGTCTTCCTCATCTACGAGGTTGGGGTTCCCCCCGTTCCCCATCATGGCTGGGGGGATCCATACCCCCCCCGTGCCAGGATACCTTTATACCTTTCACTTCCACCCTCTGCTTCTCCACAGGGCTACGAGGGGCTGGTGGAGGGGGGTGACAACATCAAGCAAGCCAATTGGCTCAGCGTCTCCAACATCATCCAGCTGGTGAGGGCCACCATAGGGCCGTGGGACTCCAGCTCCCAGCCCCCCAAAGGTGTGTGACAAGCCCCATGTCCCATTCTGTCCCCAGGGCGGGACGGTGATTGGCAGTGCCCGCTGCAAGGCCTTCACCACGCGGGCGGGCCGGCTCCGCGCCGCCCGCAACCTGGTGGAGCACGGCATCACCAACCTGTGCGTCATCGGCGGCGACGGCAGCCTCACTGGCGCCAACATCTTCCGCTCCGAGTGGGCTGGGCTGCTCGAGGAGCTGGTTGGAGACGGTGGGTGAGCCCCTCTTTGGGGTGGTGAGGTCTGTGGGGTCACCCCAGTGCTGTGACCCCAAGGAGGCCTGGGCTCCAGCCCCATGATGGTGCCCTGAAATAACCGGTGTGGTGGCTGTGACCCCTTCCAGGGCAGATCAGCGAGGAGGTGGCGAGGAAGAACTGCCACCTCAACATCGTGGGGCTGGTGGGCTCCATCGACAACGACTTCTGCGGCACCGACATGACCATCGGCACCGACTCGGCGCTGCACCGCATCATGGAGGTTGTGGATGCCATCACCACCACGGCGCAGAGGTGAGGGGGACAGGAGGCTGGGGCCTGCAGTGCCCAGGCCATCACACCCACCCACCCACTCACCTTCTCTTCTCACCTGTGTCCTTGCAGCCACCAGAGGACATTTGTGCTGGAGGTGATGGGTCGCCACTGCGGGTAAGCCCCCATGGATGGGGAAGCCATTGATGGGATGGGATGCCACATTTTGGGGCCAGTGCTGCCACCTCTGTGTCTCCCCAGGTACCTGGCGCTGGTGTCCGGCCTGGCCTCGGGCGCTGACTGGCTCTTCATCCCTGAATCCCCTCCGGAGGACGGCTGGGAGGACCTCATGTGCGAGAGGCTCGGGGAGGTGAGGGGGGGTTCCTGCTATCCCATCCATGCCCTGTTCCCCCCGGGGAGTCCCCACGGGGGCCTGGGCTGAGCCTGCAGCCGTGCCCGGCCCCTGCGAAGCTTCGGGAGCTGCCGCCATTGTCCCTGTGAGCCGGGGCACTCAGCCGAGCGCAAATCCAGCCCTCGCGTGCCAGGGGCAGCGCTGGCCTGGGGGCTCGGCTGCCCGTGACCTGAGCACCCCCAGGACAGCACAGAGGGTGGGAAGGGGAGGGCAGGGCACTCACACATAGCTCAGGTGGTGGCTGTTTGTCCTTCCCTCGTGGCAGACACGCAGCCGGGGCTCGCGGCTCAACATCATCATCATCGCCGAGGGCGCCATTGACCGCAGCGGCAAACCCATCTCCTCCAACTACGTGAAGGACGTAAGGGACTGCCCCGGCACCACCCTGGCACCCACGGACACCGGCGGGTCCCCAACGTGGTGTCTCCTCTTCCCCATAGCTGGTGGTGCAGCGCCTGGGCTTCGACACGCGAGTCACCGTCCTGGGCCACGTGCAGCGCGGAGGGACCCCGTCCGCCTTCGACCGCGTGCTGGTAGGTGCAGGGGGGGACACAGAGAGGGGGAACCCTGCTCCTGCCATCCCTCTGCCCAATGGAAAGGGGTGAGGCTCAGATGGGCTCAGCCCTGCACCCATTTCTCCTCATTTACTCCAAATTTAATGGATTTTTAAATAAACCCATCAGCTCTCCAGCAGTGAATCAGCAGCCACATAGTTTCCAAGGCTGTTGGGAGTATCCCTGAGCATCCCACCCAGCTGGCACTGGTGGCCCCAGTGTCACACGTGTGCCCATGTCCCTTTGCAGAGCAGCAAGATGGGGATGGAGGCGGTGATGGCGCTGCTGGAGGCCACACCAGACACCCCAGCCTGCGTGGTCAGCCACTCTGGGAACCAGTCGGTGCGGCTGCCACTCATGGAGTGTGTCCAGGTGGTGAGTACCAGGGAAGCTGGCTGGGGGTCTCACTCCCCTCCCTGTGAATGTGGGTGTTATGGTGCTGCATCTTTCTCCCTCCTCCAGACAAAGGATGTGCAGAAGGCCATGGATGAGAAGAGGTTTGACGAGGCCATCCAGCTCCGTGGAAGGTGAGGAGCAGGGACCAGGACCAGGGGAGACATCCATCTTGGATAGGGGCTTCTCCTTGTGAGGAAGCTGTCCCCAGTCACACCCCAGGGGCAGTGGGGAGACTTCCCCTTCTCCCAGACGTGCCTTGGGGACCCATCACCGTGTCCTTGCAGGAGCTTTGAGAACAACTGGAACATCTACAAGCTTCTGGCTCACCAGAAGCCGGCTCAGGAGAAGGTGAGGGGTGACGGGGAGCAGGAGGGTACACCATTCCTCCTCTGGGGACATGTGGGGATGTGCTGTTCCCATCCCTGTCCCGGCAGAGCCCCTTTAGCATGGCCATTCTGAACGTGGGAGCGCCGGCCGCCGGCATGAACGCTGCGGTGCGCTCGGCCGTGCGCATCGGCATCTGCCAGGGACACACCATCTATGTGGTCAATGACGGCTTCGAGGGCCTGGCCAAGGGGCAGGTAAGGGACACCCTGGGCCTGGGATGTCCTGGAGGATGGGACTGGGCTTGGGGATGGGGGTTCTTCCCACCCTAACCTGTGGCTGGTGCCCGCAGGTCCGCGAGGTGGGCTGGCATGACGTGGCAGGATGGCTGGGCCGTGGTGGCTCCATGCTGGGCACCAAGCGGTGAGTGCAGCCCTGGGCAGGGGGACATAGGGAAAGGGTGTCCCCACCATCCTCACCCCACTGTCTGCCCCCCTTCCCCACCACAGGACGCTGCCTAAGACCTGCATGGAGAAGATCGTGGAGAACGTGCGCAAATTCAACATCCAGGGGCTGCTGGTCATTGGGGGCTTTGAGGTGAATCAGTGGGGACCGGGGTGGCTGTGGGCATCCTAAAGAAATCCTTCTGGCATGCAGACCTGGCTGCAGGGAGGGCCAGCATTTCCCAATCCTTTGGCCGCCTGCAGGCGTACGAGGGGGTGCTGCAGCTGGTGGAGGCACGCGGGCAGTACGAGGAGCTCTGCATCGTCATGTGCGTCATCCCCGCCACCATCAGCAACAACGTGCCCGGTACCGACTTCAGCCTGGGCTCCGACACGGCTGTCAACGCCGCCATGGAGGTGAGGGACACCAACAGGGACAGCTCACCGTGCTCCACCACCTCCATCACAGCCTGGAGTGGCCAGTGTCCCATGGAAGGTGGCTTTCCCTGGTGTGACCTCCCCTTGTTTGGGTGCAGAGCTGTGACCGCATCAAGCAGTCGGCCTCGGGCACCAAGCGCCGCGTGTTCATCGTGGAGACCATGGGGGGCTACTGTGGGTACCTGTCCACGGTCACCGGCATCGCCGTGGGCGCCGACGCCGCCTACGTCTATGAGGATCCCTTCACAATCCACGACTTAAAGGTGGGCGGGCAGGAGAAGGAAAATTGGAGAAGGGAGGGCTCCAGAGCAGGGCAGGAGCTGGAGGACATGGCCGTGCTGGGTTGATGTCAGGACAGGAGGGCTGTGGGATGGCTGCTGGCATCTTGGTGTTCATCCTGCAGGCCAACGTGGAGCACTTGACTGACAAAATGAAGACGGATATCCAGAGAGGGCTGGTGCTGCGGTGAGTTGGGGGCAGTCACTGCAAACCCCAGCCCCATGGCAGGGAGCAAGGCTGGAGCTGAGCCCTTCCCGTGGCCAGAGAGGGGTCCTGGGCATGGTGAGGTTTGGCACTTGGCCTTGGGGACACTGGGTGCCTTCACTGCCATCCCCACCCTAGCCCCAGGGTCGTCCTGGAGACACAAACTGGGGCTCTGGGCCTCAGGGAGAAAAAAACACCACAAAAAAGGTGTTACGGGAAACAAAGGGAGACCCCCTGGTCATGCCAGGGGAAGGAGCAGCCCCCCAAACCCTTCCTCTGCTCCCCAGCAATGAGAAGTGCCACGAACACTACACCACCGAGTTCCTCTACAACCTTTACTCCTCCGAGGGCAAAGGCATCTTTGACTGCAGGATCAATGTCCTGGGCCACCTCCAGCAGGTACAGAGGGACAGGGGACAAGGTGGCAAGGGCCCTGCTGGCCCTGAGAGCTGGGCAAGGCCTAACATCCCCATTTCTTTGTCCCCAGGGGGGAGCCCCGACCCCCTTTGACCGGAACTACGGGACCAAGCTGGGAGTGAAGGCGGTGCTGTGGATGTCAGAGAAGCTGCAGCAAGTCTACAGCAAGGGTGAGCCGAGGGCTGGGGATCCCACAGGGGGTAGGGAAGGCTGGTGGCTGCTGCTCCAGGCTTCCAGGCTTGGTCCCCAGTGTGATGGCCAAGGTCAGCAGTGTCCTTTTCCCAGGACGTGTGTTTGCCAACTCTGGAGACACTGCCTGTGTGATCGGGCTGCGGAAGAAGGTGGTGGCCTTCAGCCCTGTGACAGAGCTCAAGAAAGTCACGGATTTTGAGTAAGTCCCCATGCCGCAGCGGTTCACCAGCTCCTGGGGGAACCTTCCTGGGGTGTCTGCTCCAGAGCTGTGTCCCCTGCACAGGCACAGGCTGCCCCAGGAGCAGTGGTGGCTGAACCTACGGCTGATGCTGAAGATGCTCGCCAACTACCAGATCAGCCTCACCGAGTACATCTCAGGCCAGATGGAGCACGTCACCCGGCGCACCCTCAGCATCGAGAAGGGCTTCTAGTCCCACCAGCCTGGCCCACAGCCCCCGCCATGTCCTCTCTGTGCCCACATGCTGCTGGGGGAGCACTGTGTCCCCTCTGTTCTCAGTAGCCCTGTAGCTTTGCCATCGACCCCTTACAGCAGGCAGAGCCTGGTGCTGTGTCCCAGAACAGCACAATCACTGCTGCGGGTTCTGGTCCCTGTGCGGATGCAGAAGAGTTGCTTGAGCCAGCAGTGCAGCCCAGACCCTTAATCTTCCCTTAATAGTTTATTATTATTTAATCTTGGGGTATTTTGAGTCCTTATTTAGCGGCTTGACCGCCTGAGCCAGCTGCTGCTGCTTGTAGTCGCCTGCCCCACGTGTGGGATGGGAGCGAGGAGGATGCAGAGCCATTCCAGAGTGGGTTGGAGCGGTTCCGTGGAGCTTCTGGGTGTCCCTGTGGAGCTCCATCCCCCGTGGGGGTCTCGAGGGCTGAGCACGGGGGTCCTGGCGAGCCCCTGTCCCCTTGCATGACGCTTGGCTGCGACCGTCACCGCGTGGCTGTGGGCGCCGTGTCCGTCACCTCACCCTGGATCCTGCACCGCCCGCAGCACTGCTCCTCTCCTCTAGAGATAAAACCTGCTGGAGTCAAGCCTGCCTCCTGGAGTGGTCATTGTGGGGGCAGCGGGTGGCAGGACAGGGCTGGGGTGGGGGGAATAGCAAAGCCTGATGGGTTTCTCAAGCCGGGTTAATGTTGGGCTATTCCAGCCTCCCACCCCGGGACAGGCTGCACTGTCCATTGCTCAGTCTTTTATGGGGACAGACTCCCGAAATCCCAAGCAGCTCCTAGCCACTGGCAACCTTAGCAGGCTTAAGGGATATCAGCTCTTTTAGTGATTATCAATCAGCCCTTTGTGATTCTAGCTCCTAGCTTGCAAGGTACTGCAGGCAGGCCTGCAGACTCAGGGCAAGAGAGGACAAGGCTATTCTGGCATTCCACAGTGATGTCTTTATTGGATGTTCTGCAAAGGGTTCCAGTGACAGCTCTTCTAACCAGAATGGGCTAAAGCAGCTCATTATGTAGGATATAGGGGGATCCAAAATTGTCCAATAGCAGGGGTTAAGGAGAAGTGACCTATGGGGTTACAGAGAGATAAGCTGGGGTCAGAAATGTGGAAAACGAGCTTGCCATGACTTGGCATTTCTTATCTTCAGGCCTCTGCCTTCCATGGGACCCTAGCAGGCCCTGTGCCTGCTACATTGGGCCAAGACATTCCCTGGTTTTGTGCATCCTCAAAGCCTGGGAGAGTGGGACCACAGGCGGCTTTTCCTCCCTGTCCAAGTTGTGGTGCGTGCAGGGTCAGCATCATTTCGCAACCGCTTTGCGATTCCAGAGAAAAATCACTGGGTTCCCACCTCCAAGGAACCACCCAAGTGCTTTAGGGTGGTGCTGTGCTTGTTTGTGAGGCAGTTTCTCACACTTCAGGCCAAGCGTGCCGTCCTGGCCGAGCTCTGCATGCTCAGGCTGTGCCAGACAGTCACAGGGAGCTCCTTTCCCAGGCCACTTCCCTCCTGGGGCTGCTGGCTGACGGCTCCAGCCTGTGGGACCGCATCAGCATGCATCACAGCCTTTGGGGTCAAGCATTTTGTCCTCCCCATGGAGCTGTCCCCAAGTGAAAGTTCCCCCTGACTTGCCCCCTGCCTTTCTCTGATGGAGTCACTCCGTCAGTGGGCAAGGGAAAGGTTGTGGATGACATTTATCCTGATTTCTGTACAGCCTGGACACAATCCCACCCAACATCCTTCTCTCTGCATTGCAGAGAGCTGGGTTCCATGGATGGGCAGTCAGATGGATCAGGGATTGGCTGGATGGTCACATCCAGAGGCTTACAGTGGCCATCAGTGACCAGTGGTGTCCCAGGCTCTGTGCTGGGACCAGTGATATTTGAGGTCTCCATCACTGGCACAGAGGGGTCGGGCACCCTCAGCAGGTTTGCAGGTGACACCAGGCTGAGGGTGCAGTGACAGTGACACTCCCGAAGGACAGGGCCATCCAGAGGGCCCTGGAGAAGCTCCAGAAGGGACCCATGGGAATCTCCTGAGGTTTGACAGCACCAAGTGCTGGTGCTGCCCCTGGGTCAGGGCAACCCCTGGGATCAATCCAGGCTGGGGATGAGCAGAGGGAGCAGCCCTGGAGGACGACTTGGGGCTGCAGGTGGTGAGGGCTGGCCATGCCCCATGCCAGGACCCCCCTGTGCTGGGCTGATCCCAGGGTGGGCAGCAGCAAAGGGGTTGGGATTGTGCCCTCTGCCCTGCTCAGGTGAGGCCCCACCTGCAGAGCTGCCCCAGCCCTGGGCCCAGCACAGGAAGGAGCTGGAGCTGCTGGAGAGAGCCCAGAGGAGGCACCAGGGTGAGCAGAGGGATGGAGCAGCTCTGTTGGGAGGAAAGGCTGGCGCAGCTGGGACTGTTCACCTGGAGAAGCTGTGGGGTGACCTCACTGTCAGTACCTGAAGGAGCCAACAAGGAAGCTGGAGAAGGACTTTGGACAAGTGCTGGAGTGACACACCAAGGGGGAATGGCCTCCCACTGCCGCAGGGTTAGATGGGATATTGGGAAGAAATTCTTCCCTGTGAGGGTGCTGAGGCTCTGGCACAGGGTGCCCAGAGCAGCTGTGGCTGCCCCTGCATCCCTGGAAGTGTCCAAGGCCAGGATGGACAGGGCTTGGAGCAACCTGGGCTAGTGGAAGGTGTCCCTGCCCATGGCAGGGAGTAGAATGAGATGGACTTCCAGGTCTCTTCCCACCCAAAACCATTCAGTTATTTCAGTGCTTTTCCCCTGACTAAACACATTTTAGGCTCTGGAGGAAGATGGTGACTTTTATCTCCTCCCTGGACCCATAACTAGCAGACCTTGCTGATGGAGGCAGCATTGCTGCTCTTGTAAATCAACAACCTGCTTTGGAGACCCCAGGCAGAAACCTGGCCTGTCCTGGAGCTGGGTGGGAAAGGGGCTCTTCCACTCTCCCATGTGCCACTCCACTTTGGGGGAGCCCCAGCCCACCCCTTCCCTCCCTCCCTCAGCCATGGCCCTCACACCTGCCTCACCAGCAGCCTCTCAGTCTCTGAGGGTGGTTTGAAGGGAACAGCTCAGTACAGCTGCTGGCATTTTCCAGAGCTGGAATCATCTGCATTCACCGCTCAATATTCCCGGCTGAGGCAGGGCAGGGTGACAGCAGGTCATGTGGAAAATCTGTCTGCAGCACTGCCCTGCAGCAAACAGGTTTAGGGTGTGAATGGGGACAGGGCTCCGACCAGCTGCATGTTGAGGGACAGGAGTCACTGCAGCCCCCACACCTCATTTCCACCAAAAAAAATACCTGGAGGGCCAAATTCCTGGGAGAAAAGGGACAGGCACAGCCACTGAATTCCGAGGATGAGCAGGACGGGCATGACTGTGCTCCCAGATTCCCAGCACATCCAGCCCACCCTGAAGAGAGGGCAGAGCAAGCCTCCAGAAGCATCCTGCAGGGGAAGGCAGGCTGCCAGGGCCCTAGAGGGGCTGAGCTCCCGCTGGGGTTTGCTGGGATGCTGCAAGGAGCAGTTGGGAGCCCCGAGGGCAGCACCAGCAGCAGCCAAGGATGATGAGCACGTAGGCAAAAAACAGCCCAGCTTCTCCAGGAATTGTGTCAGTGTGGCCTCAAGGGCACAGTGATTGCTCCACCGGCCCCATGACTGGGTCCTGATGGACACTTCCTCTGATCACGCACATCCCAGAGAAGCTGGGGGTCCAGCTCACCCCAACAGCAACTCCCTTGTTCCTTGACATGGACAAGCCAGGGGCCTGGGAGAAGACTTGCACTCAGCAGGGTGAGTCTCCCAGGCCCCAGATGTCAAAGTCTGGGACATCATAAATCACACAAGTGCAGCTGGGTTTAACGCAAAAGGCAAGAACAAAGGTCTTTAGAGGAGTTAAAGACATCAGCAAATCTCCCCTTGAGTGATGAGGGTCAAGCTGTGCCTGTTCCCACCAAGGTCAGGCAAACAGGCTTGTGGACACAAGCAGGCTGTCACCATCCCTGAGGAGCATTCCTTCCTGGTACCACAGCCTGGACACTGCTCAAACAGGGACAGGGGGCCATGGAACAGCCACGTCACCAGTGCAGCACTGGGAGACACAGAGGGTTCGTGTCCTGTATCTCAGGGCCACACCCTGCCCAGGTGGCTCTGCACTGAGCTTTCCTCAGCACCTCTTTTGCTGCCTGCCTTTGCTGTGGCTGCAGGAAGGCTGTAAGGCAGCCCAGTGGCCCTGCAGGCAGTGCTGGGAGCAGGCTCACCGTTCCAGAGGCGCAGTGAAGCGGGAAGGCACAGCCCTCCTCCTCCTCCACAGGGCTCACAATGCACTCCCTGAACCAGAGGTAATGGAGCAGTGCCCCCAGCCAGGCCTCTGCTGAACGCCAGCCACCACTCACACAGCCTTGAGGGATAATTGGGTTTATTTGGTATGTCACAACAGTTTAGTTTGTTCTTAACAGCTCTACAAAACTTGGTAAACGCAGTTTTATCAGTTAAAGAGCAACACCCGCCCCTGCTGCCTGTGCAAAGCAGGCAGAATGCTCAGGGCCTTTTAACTGGGATGTTTCTTTAGCCGCTCTAATGCCTGCAGGGAATGCTGGGGTGAGAGTACAGCTGAGCATTCAGGATGTGGGAGACATTCCTGGTTCACCTAGGCTGCTCTGAGCTTCCCTTTGGGCTGCCTGACCGGCAGGCACTGCATGCACCAGGAAGGACCTGAGGAAGTCAGCCAGGAGCTGGAAAATAAATTAATAACTGAACATTGACCTTCAGCACCCGCACAGACAGGTCTTGGTGACCATCTCAGGCAATGTCTCCCTGTCAGACTCTACCAAATCAAATCTCTGAGGTCCAAACTGCCCTCAAAGGTGCTGTGCAGAGTCTCTCCCAGCCATCAGCAGGCTCTGCTCCCCCTTGGATCACACAGCACCTCTGGCTGCAGCCCTGCTCCTTTCTGCTTTGCTGATTTGCCTGCAGCTGCCACCCAAGAGTCCCAGCCATGCAGGGCACAGTGTCAGAGCCTGCTGCAGTGGCAGGAAATCTCCAGAGAAACAGCATCCCATGCCAGGCCCGAGGCTTGGGCTGCAGTCAGGGGTGTGGGCAGGACAGCACCGAGGGGCTGGGGCTCCAGGGAGGCTGGAAGGGGGATGGCTGCTGTCACTCCTCCTGCAGCTCCTTCTTCTGCAAGGCCTGGAGCCTCCTGGCCACCGTCTGCTGGATGATCTCCAGCTCCTCTGCGTCCAGTTCCTTCATGAGAAGCAGGATGGCATCCAGGACGTTGTTCTGCGGGGATAAGGCACACATTGCTTTGGACCAGCCAGCCAGGACAAGGACACTCCATTTTCCCTGCTCTTTCTAGGAACTCCTCCTCCACCACCACCACGACCGGCAGCAGTTCGACCAGCAGCAGTTCGGAGCAGCCACCTGCAGCCACAGCCGAGCCCTCGGGGCAAACACAGGCAGGGGGAGGCACGTGATGAGGCTGGAATGCAGGACAAACCCATCCTCTGCTCTGCCCACAGCCTCTGGCTGCCGGCCACGCTCCAGCCTGCCTTCTGTCAGGAAAGGCACAGCCAGGAGCAGCTGCACTCCCTCTCAGTGTCTGTAGGATGGGAAAGGACAGCCCTGCTCTGAGGAATGAGGAGAGCTGCTGCTCTCTGCAAAGGACCCTTGAAACTCCCCAGCCCTGCCACTACCACAGGACCAGTGCCAACACCAGCTTGTGGCTCTGTCAAATCATGTCCTGAAGAACTCCAGGGAGAGATTCCACTGCCTAAATAGCTGTCCTTCTAGGGAGAATCTTTTGCCCAACATCCAACCTGAACCTCTTCAGCTGCAATGGGGGGCCACTTGCCCCATTTTTAAAGGTCAGAGCTTGTGGTGCTACTCTAGGCAGCTATGGCAGAGTGAGGCAGTGTGGGTTAGATCTTGCTCTGCTGATTGATGCAATGGCACCGAGTCCAGCATTCTGCAATTCCCAGCTGAACCAGATTCATCCAAGGCTACATGACGGAGGGGGCTGAGGAACCCTTTAAGCTTCCTGTTCAGCAGCCACTGCCCAAGGTCTGACCTCCTCTTGCTAAAGAAACACTTCCTAATATCTAGTCTGCACCTCCCCTGGCACAGCTTTGAACCATCACCATGTCTCCTATCACTAGATCCCAAGTAAAACAGCTCAGCACCCCTACCCCATATCCCCTCCTCAGGAAGCTGCAGAGGGGCATGAGGTCACCCCTTGGCCTCCTTCTCTTCAAATCAAACAAACCCAGAGCCCTCAGCTGCTCCTGGACATATCTTCCAGCTCTGTTCCCCTCCTCTGGGGACATCCAAAGTTCTTCACATCCTTCAACACTGGGGCTCAGCCCCACATACAAGGAAAAGCAATTTGGTCTTTAAAAGATACTCACACTCTTCTTGCAGCTGCAGTCTGTCTCTTGAGTGGAAAAGGAGGAGTATTTATCCCTGGGAACAAGCTTTGTATCAAGCTCATCCTGAGTTTTGCTAAAAAAAAAGGGAGGAAAAGCAAATGTTATTTAGACCAGGTGGGAGGCCAGGCACCCATGCAAGGAGTACCCAGCTGAAGGACCCCAGGGAATGGACTGGAGCTCCTAGATCAGAGAGGATCCAGCTCTGCCTGCACATGCAGCTGATGAGCCCAAGCCATCCCCACAGCAGAACCAGCCCCACAGAACCAGCACAGCTCCACTGCAGCAACCAGCACAGTGGGAAGCAGCACCGGCCCCTGGAACGTCAGGCTCCTTTCCTGCTACACACAAATTCAGCACCCCAGCCATGCTGGCAGCTGCCCAGCCCTCACCTGGTGTCCTCCAGGCAGCAGCTGAGCAGCTGGCTCTGGGGCTCCGTGGTGGCTCCAGCGGTGCTGGACCAGCCGTTCTCCACGGGGCTGCGGGCCGGCGGCGCCGTGATCTCCACGCCATCCACCAGCGCCTGCGACAGCTCCTCCTCTGTCACAGCTGCAAGGGACACAGCAAGTGCCTGTTGCTATCAACTGCAGCAGCCCAAGGGGATGGCACCTCTAGCAGGGCAGGTTCTGCTGCTGCAGAGAGTGCAGGAGAATGCTGGAAGCAATCACCAGCCTCCCAAAGCGAGAAGGGTACCAGGGAGGGATGCAAACGTGCTTTACTATTTCTTGTCTCTGGAGAAGGCTCCAAAAGCAACCAAATTTCTGCTACTGGATGGAAGAAAAAAAAAAACCAGAGAAGCTCTTCTACAGCAGCAGATCCAGTTATAGAACCTTTGTCTGGCCACAGCAAAGAGAGAGCTCTAAAAACCACTAATTAGTGGTACTGTCCAAGCTATAATGAGGCACTCAGTTTTGTTACCATAGGGAAGGGATAGTGAAGGGAAAGGAAGGGAAAAGGGGATAGGGAAAAGGGAAGGGAAAAGGGGATAGGGAAAAGGGGATAGGGAAAAGGGGATAGGGAAAAGGGGATAGGGAAAAGGGGATAGGGAAAAGGGGATAGGGAAAAGGGGAAGAGGAGGCAGATGGGAAAGGCAAAGAGAAACGGAAAGGGAAGACAAAGAGAGCAAACAGCTTAGAAGCACTGGATCTAACTCAACCCTAACACCTCCTGACCCTAGGAAAACCCAAAGGACCCTTGAGAAAACCCAAAAAACCCTCAAGAGCAGCCAACACATCTCCATTTCGCAGGTGGCCCTGGCCCAGGGCTGTGTGCAGGTGACCAGAGCCCACCCTGGTGGCCCGGGGCTGTTTGCAGGTGACCAGAGCCCACCCTGGTGGCCCGGGGCTGTTTGCTGGTGAGCAAAGCCCACCCTGGTGGCCCGGGGCTGCGTGCAGGTGACCAAAGCCCACCCTGGTGGCCCAGAGCTGTGTGCAGGTGACCAAAGCCCACCCTGGTGGCCCAGGGCTGTTTGTAGGTGACCAAAGCCCACCCTGGCAGCCTGGGGCTGTGTGCAGAGCCCACCCTGATTGTCGAGTTTCTGCAGGCAGGGCAGGTTGCGCAGCACGGTCATGCGGTAGCGGTGCGGGTCGGGCCCGCAGCAGGGGTTCTCTGCCAGCCACAGCACCCGCAGCCGCGGCAGCGTCTTCAGGTAGAAGAGCTCATCCAGGCTCCTGATGTTGTTCCTCCTCAGGTAGAGCTCGCTCAGGTTCTGGCATTGGTGCAGTGGCTCGAGGTCCGAGATGCCGTTCACACTGCAGAGACACAGAGCCCATCCTGCCCTTGCTGCCCCATCCAGCACTTCCCATCCCCTTTCCTGCAACAGCCTCACCCCAGCAGGGCACAGCAAGGGGCGTTCAGCCCACGGCTTGTGGCATTTCATCTTTGTCAGCAGAGGGAAGAACTGAAAGAGCCGTTGCTCCACCCTGCTGAGGATGACAAAGAGCCTCTTCTTCCCCCAAACCTGCCCCCTTTTCTGTAGCAGCTCCTCAGACCCACCCAAGGAGAACCAACGTAAGATTCCCAAGGTAAAAGGCTCCAATTCACTGAGATTCGCTCCATGGGATCCCCAGGACAGGTGAAAGTTGAGCATATTATGGAAAGGGAAAGCTTTGAGAGATCCACTAAATATTTCAACAAGTATTTTGGAAACAGGTCACATAGAGAGGCCAAGAAGATCCCTGTCGAAACTATGGAGTAGAATTTCAGGAGCAACAATCCTAAGGGGTTTTATCACTCGTCAAAACAGAGAATATTTTCTCAAGAGCACAGGGAGTAGTGCACAGGAGCTGCTGAGGAATAATCCTGTCTGTACGTCTGCTGCTTGAGAAATGGGGCACGAAGAGCCAGGCAGCTCACACACACAACCCCAGCAATATGGGAAGAAACTATCCCCAGGAAAAGGTGATTTCCCTGCACTCTCCAAAGCTGGCAAACTGGCATTCACCTGAACGTGATCACCTCGATGTTGGGCAAATCCCGGCATATTGATATCTGGGCAAGGAGAGACAGAAACAACAAGTTGGCACTCATGGGGGAAAATATAAATAAACCACATTGAAATCACAAAAAGCACCATCAGGAATTTGGGTTTGCTTCAGTCTAACCCGAGCTTAACAACATCAGAGATTTTCTGACACAGTGAGTGCAGCGTCAGCAGCTCCTCCAGCCTCTGGTCAGGAGTGGAAGTGCAGATACCAGCCAGTGTCACACTGTTCTTCTGCTCCAGCAACTCTGCAGCCTCCACATGCAAGAAAGGCTCCCTCCCACCCCTGCCAGCCCTCCCCTAGCGACAGAACCTCATCCAAAATCACCACAGAGGCAGGACTCAGGGTCCTGCTCTCTGAGACTCCATGCTGGGCCTCGGAGAGAAATTTTCCAATGTGGAAACAGCAGCAATCACTTCCTTTTTAATGGTGTGAGATGCTAATCAAGCCTGAAAAGCCCTGCAGCTCACAGGCACCAGGCCAGACCAAAGCCAGGCCCTCCCCAGTGCCCTGCCAACCCTGTGGCCGCCATGGTGTCCCCGCTCCAGCTGTGGGCCCAGGCTCCTCTGACTCCTCCAGTACTTACATCCGTCAGGTGGCTGCCCCTGCAAGAGGAGAGGGGAGTCAAGGAGAGCACAGCAGGGCTCAGCCTCCCCCTGCACCCCCCACAGCCGGGTGCACAGCCCCAGCCCCAGCCTGGCCCCTCCAAACTGCTCCAGCACAGTCTGCCATAGGCCTTGCTGTGCCTCCCCTTCCCCAGCCCTGCCTGTTCCCCATTCCTACCCATGTGCCCTTACCCAGCCCTGTCCCAGCTTCCCATCCCTGCCTGACACCCAGCTCCCTCCCTCCATCCTTGTCCCATTTCCCTATCCCTGACACCCAGCTCCCTCCTTCCTGCCCTCCCTCCATCCTTGTCTCCCTTCCCCACCCCTGCCTGATACCCAGCTCCCTCCCTCCATCCTTGTCCCTCCTACCCAGCTCTGCCTATCCCACCTCCATCCCTTCCTGTCCCCTCCCCATCCTGCCCTGCCACCCCTCATTCATCCCTGCCCGTCCCCTCTCCTGATCCCAGCCTGTGCCCCCAGCCCAGGCCTGCCTGTCCCTCCTCCATCACTGTCCTCTCAGCCTCACCCGAGCCTGTCCTCCTTCCTCACCCCTGCCTGTCCCCCCCTCATCCCTGCCGTCCCCCGGCCCCCTGTCCCTGCTGTCCCCGCGCCCACCAGCAGTTGAGGCGGCGGACGCCGTCGAGCGCGGCCGCCTTGGCCTGCGCCAGCACGGCCGCCCGGCTCAGCCTCATGCCGGGCCGGGCCGCGGCTGCAGGGGCGGCTCCGCTGGGCCCAGGCCCCGCCCGGCCGGGGCGGTTCCGGGCCTGGATTCGCCTCCTCCTCCCCGGCGCCGCCGCAGCTCCGGGCCTGGATTCACCTTCTCCCCGCCCCGCCGCTGCCGCAACGGGCGCGCGTTCAGGTGCTTATTGGTGTTTACGGGTAAATGCTATTAGCCGTCTAGTTATGGTTTATTAGAGAATGTTTTGTACACAGAGCTGCGCCTTTGTGGGTGTATGCTTATGTGGAAGGATCACCATGGAATCGTGGAATGGTTTGGGCTGCATGGGAAAAGCTCATCTCGTTCCAAACCCCTGCCATGGGCAGGGACAACTTTCACTATCCCAGGTTGCTTCAAGCCCTGTCCAGATCACCAGAGCTGGGCACAGTTTGCTTCTCCAGGCAACCTGTGGCAAGGCCTCACCACCCTCACAGGGATTTTTTTTCCCCCTAATATCTAATATAAACCTACTCCTTCAATTTGAATCCATTCTGCCTTGGAATAACACATGAATGTATCATTTTATACACTTGTGGGTGGTTTATGTGACTTTACACATACATCCCCATATAACCCTCTATCTATACATGCATAAATAAAATATATCTACATTTTCTATAATAAATATACAATTTGTGCCTTCTCATCCATCCCTGCCTACTCCCCATCTGCTCCCCTCTCCTCAATCAGTTCCTAAACATTCCAACAGGTTATAGTTCAGCCCTTGAACTATTGTACAAATAATAGTTATGACTATCTCAAGAATGACTAATACAGCACTACAGTTTCTTACTCCTCTTTATCCCATGTGGCAATAAGAAAACTAACACTCACCTTTCACTCAGCCTTGGGACTCAAGTGGCTCAGGACTCATTTTTACAGAGCCAAAGTAATTTAGGAATCTTCTAGACTCCTGGGTTTCTACACCACTGTATGATATGGGAAAACTTCCAATTTATATCTTCAGGGGTGTAACAGCAGCAGGTGGTTAAATGGGAGAGCTGGAATAAAAGGATCTGGAGAAGCAGTATGGTTAGTCAAAAAAAGGGATTAATTCAGAGTTTCCCAGCATTTTTCTGCATGTTTCCACCTGATTTGGCACCAGAAGCAACTGCAGGATGGAGGCTGGGTGTTCCATGTTTGGTTGTGTGGGTGTTTGGGTGTTGCTGCAAAAGGAAGGGTTCAAGTGTGTCAATGGGACATTTTGGGACATAGTTTACAAAATCACAGAATCAATGAGGTAGGAAAACACCTCCAAGCTCATCAAGTCCAACCTGTGACCAATCCCCAGTGTTGTAGGCACACAGTTTGTGGTGATTGGGATGGGGCTGAGCCTCAATGAGCACAGCTGTGAGCAGCAGGTGAGCAGCACTGACAGCAATGAGCCAGGGAGTGCCCAGGGGCACTGACCAACCACCAAAGGGAACAGAGGGCACACAGGGGCATGTGGGATGAGGAATATAAAAGGTTGTACTGTAAAACAGCAAAGAGCTGCTTGAAGTTTTCTGGAGTGACACAGTGTTACTCTGTATGGGCGGATGCCTGAAGCTTTCTGATGAAGTAAGGTGTTACTCTGCTTGAGCAAACGCTTAAAGCTTTCTGAATTTCTGTGGTGATGCTCTGTATATTGTGGCCCCCTCGACTCCAACATGTGCTGTGACACTCCACTGTGTCACCCAGCTTATGGCACTGAGTGCCATGTCCAGGTATTCCTTGGACACCTGCAGGCATGGGGACTCCAAACCTCCCTGGGCAGCCCCTTCCAAGGCCTGAGCACCCTTACAGTGGAGAAATTCCTCCTGATATCCAACCTGAAACTCCTGTGGCACAGGTTGAGGCCATTTCCCCTTGTCCTGTCCCTGTTCCCTGGGAGCAGAGCCCGACCACCCCCAGCTGTCCCCTCCTGTCAGGAGTTGTGCAGAGCCACAAGGTCCCCCCTGAGCCTCCTTTTCTCCAGGCTGAGCCCCTTCCCAGCTCCCTCAGCCTCTCCTGGTGCTCCATTCCCTTCCCCAGCTCTGTTCCCTGCCCTGGACACGCTCCAGCCCCTCAGTGTTTCTTGCTGTGAGGGCCCAGAGCTGTCCCCAGGGCTGAAGGTGCCTCACATGTCCCAGCACAGAGGGGCAGTCACTGCCCTGGGCCTGCTGGACACCCTGTTCCTGATATGAGCCAGTGGTAAACATGGTAGTGCTGAGTTAATGGTTAGACTTGAAATTAGAGAGCATTTCCAGCCTTAATGATTCCATGATTCTATAGAACGCACTGGAAGTGAACCCTGGTTCATGATGATTGCCTTGTGTTGGGAGAGGACATGGGTGGCACTGAACTCCCTCCCCTCCTGATTGCCACACTTCCAGATAAGGGAAGGGCTGAGGGATGCATTGCTTGGGATCAGTGGGCACACATTTTTCAGGAAAAATGTGGGATAAACAGGTTTGGCAGATCATCCCACTGCACTTCCCTCTCTCTACCTCAGCACTTAGCTGCCATCACACCCACAGACAGCCAGGACACAGGTGGTGCATGAGGATTTTAGAACTGGATATGCAAGCACTCAGATGGAGGAATTCTTGGAATTTTTAGGTTTTCTGTATGCAGCTGTCCACAGGCCAGCTGGCACAAGGATAATCAGGATTGGGGTACTTGGGCTGTGGGTCAGTGAGGCAGCAGCAGGACCTGAGGAAGAGCAATATCCAGGACTTTGTGGTACTTTGTTCACCAAATCCCAGGCTGCTTTCACTTCCACTGGAACGTGGAACCCAAGCACGATTTTACCCACCCAGCCCTGCAATCCCAGCCCCTGCACTGTTGGCAGCTATGCCTATCCCCGAGACAGGCTAAGGAGATTAAGGAATCTTGTCTAGATGCCACAGAGAGATTTTTGTGCTCATCCTGCTGGAAAAAGCACAGGTCAGTCAGTTTTACTGGCACTGTCTGATCTGCACCTCTCCTGAGACTGAATAAGACACAAACATTTATTTCATTCAAGTTAATTAAATAAAACCTATTTTAATCCGCAGTTTAATTCTGCAAGCAGTAGCAATAATCATTTCAGGCAAACCTCTGTCCCAGCCTTTTAGAAAGAGAGCAGTTAAATAATGCATTTAGGCTTGTGAAGGGAATGGAGAGAACAGGAGAGCCCCTGAGGCCTGGGAGCACGTGGCCTCTCCAGGCTGCACAGGATCACCTACAATCCATGGCACATCCACATCCTGCTCACAGCCTGCAGTGCCACTAAAGGATCTTTCAATGTTCCAGAGCAGGGGTCAGCTATCCCCATGGCCCTCATGAGGCCTCACCTCACCCCCTAATTCCTGGTGCTGGATTGCGGTCACTTTTTGAGTCTGTGGGTGTCGCAGACATCTTTTCATGAAAATCCTTTCCTTAGGATTTTTTCCTCCTGAGAAGCTGAGGGGCCTCAGGAACAAAATGTAAACAATGGTTATCTGCTGCTGTGGAATGCAACAGGTGCATCCGTGATTGGTCTCATGTGGATGTTTAAAATTAATGGCCCATCACAGCCAAGCTGGCTCAGACTTTCAGTCTGAGCCACAAACCTTTGTAATTAATTCTTTTTCTATTCTTAGCATAGCTAGCCTTCTGAGATGAAACCTTTTCTTCTATTCTTTTAGTTCAGTTTTAATGTAATATATATAATAAAATAATAAATCAAGCCTTCTAAAATATGGAGTCAGATCCTCATCTCTTCCCTCAACCTGAGATGGCTGTGAACACCATCACATATGGGAGCCAGAGAGCAAAAATCTCTTTGCACACTTGGGCTCATATCTGAAGTACCTTCAGTCAGGTCTGTACTATACAGCAGCCTCACATTTCTTTTCCACCTTTGTATCAGTGTTTTATAAAATGAGCCTATTAGAACCTGTTTAATGGCTTTGTGGAGCATGCAGGAAAGCCATTTCTTGCATGTAATCCTTGTATGTATTTTTTTCCTCTCATTTCCAACCAGGACATTTGCTGTGATCTGTGATCCCTTTATGCAGAGTCTCACAGCTCACCCACAATAGCCTCAGAAGGAAAAGGTGGAACCCCCCCAAGTGTCCTGGCTACTGAACTGAGCCACCTGGATGTGGTGTGGGATTGCTGTTGGAGTGGGGGTCACACACAGGGAATTTGAAGGACCTGGGATAGTGATGACTGCCCTTGCTGCCAGCAGCAGCCTGACATCCACACTGCTCTCCAGGCTTGTCACTGTCACTGATGGCTGTCTGCCCTCCCAGGTATCATGGAATCATAGAATCACACAATACCCCAAGCTGGAAGGGATTCACAAGGATCATCCAGTCCAACCCCCCTGTCCCTGCACAGACACCCCAACAGTCCCACCCTGTGCATCCCTGACAACATTGTCCAAATGCTGCTGGAGCTCTGGCAGCCTTGGGGCTGTGCCCATTCCCTGGGAACCTGTTCAGTGCTCCACCACTTCTGGGGGGGAAGAACCTTTTCCTACTATCCAACCCAAATCTCCCCCCAGCATAACTTCCTGACATTCCTTCAGGTCCTGCATGGTGTGGTTTTCTCCTCCATTGGCCATGTCAGATCTCACTAAACTTTTGTGGAGATGGAGATAGATGGCAGTGCCTGTATGGAGACACCTCTTGAGTCCTGGCAGCTGGGAGGGCAACCAGAGCCACTGTGATGGTGTTCACAGGGGTCTCAGGTTGAGGGAAGAGATGAGGATCTGACTCCATGTTTCAGAAGGCTTGATTTATTATTTTATTATATATATTATATTAAAACTATACTAAAAGGATAGAGGAAAGGATTTCTTCAGAAGGCTAGCTAAGAATAGAAAAAGAAACAATGATAACAAAGCCTTGTGCTTCAGGCTCTCTTTCCAAGCCAACTCACTGTGATTGGCCATTAATTAGAAACAACTAACATGGGCAAATCAAAGATTCACCTGTTGCATTCCACAGCAGCAGATAATCATTGTTTACATTTAATTTCTGAGGCTTCTCAGGAAGAAAAATCTTAAAGAAAAGATTTTTCATAAAAGATGTCTGTGACAAGCCACCTCCTCTGGTGCAACCCCACAGCAGCTTTATGTGTTCCAGAAGCTGATTCCTATCAAGAACCATCCTGATGGAGGAAAAGATGTTAAACAGGATAGGAGGAGCAACATAGCTTTGGGAGAGTTTTGTTTTCCTGGTATCCTGGAGAGGTGCTCAGCCCTCCTGAGATGGGCTCTGCTCCTTGCCCTTTCCTTTTCCCTGGAGAGGCCTCATGCATTTGAGAGTGCAGCAGTTACAGGAACAACTTGTTGCTCAGAAATGAGGCAGTGTGGGGTCACGGCAGGCTTGGCCATGCTGTAGTTCTGAGGATGCTCATGGCAGCTCTCCAGCAGCTCTTCCACCCACAGGACATTCCCTGTCTGCTGCTGTCACTGCCCTGGGTCCAGAACACCATGTGCTATCACTGTTTAGACGTGTGCAGGAAATGCCAAAGTTTGGCAAGAGCAAACAAAATAATCATGTCATAGTGATGGATGGAGACAGGCATGTCACACAGGCTCTGTCAGTTTTCATTTTGGGAAATATCCCCTCTGATTCCCTCTGAAGAGCCAGCTAAGAGGAACACCTGTGTCTACTCTACAAGACACTTCAAGAGCTAGGGAGGCAGATGAGCACTCCAGTGCCAAATTAACAGACGAGGTTCTGCAGAATTTCTGGGGAAAAACTTTGGAGAGGATTTCCAGGAAAACTCCTGCTCCCTCTGTTGTCCTGTGATGACACCAGCACTAGCTGTGTTTCACCAGAAAGCAGCTCTACAGACACCACAGCCACACCTGAAGCCACCTGGGGACACTGCACAGCTCCAGTGGACTGAGTAGGATGAGGAACTTCCCAACAGACAAGATCTATCTCACCCAACAAATATAAATTCCCAAGACAGACACCCACAGTAAAGGGAAATCACAGCCAAGAGCATAAAATGAGTATTGAGGAGCTGGTGTGAGTCCAGAGAAGGGAAATGAGCTGGGGAAAGGGCTGGAGCACCAGGAGGGACTGAGGGAGCTGGGAAAGGGGCTCAGCCTGGAGAAAAAGAGGCTCAGGGGGGACCTTGGGGCTCTGCACAACTCTCTGACAGGGTCAGGAGTCTGCCTCAGTTCCCAGGGAACAAGATGTGGACTTAGCAGTGTAAGGTTGATGGTTGAATGTGACCGTGTTCACAGGGGTCTGAGGGTGAGGGAAAAGGATCTGACTCCATGTTTCAGAAGGCTTGATTTATTATTTTGTGATATATATTATATTAAAACTATACTAAAAGAATAGAAGAAAGGATTTCTTCAGAAGGCTAGCTAAGAATAGAAAAAGAATTAATTACAAAGGTTTGTGACTGACCGAGACAGTCTGGACAGCTGGATTGTGATTAGCCATTAATTAGAAACAATCACATGAGACCAATCACAGATGCACCTGTTGCATTCCACAGCAGCAGATAACCATTGTTTATATTTTGTTCCTGAGGCCTCTCAGCTTCTCAGGAGGAAAAAATCCTAAGGAAAGGATTTTTCAGAAAATATCTTGGCTTCAGTTGAACTTGAGTTTTCCAGCCTAAATGATTCTGTTCTGCTTACTTCCCTCTGCTCTTTTGGCAGGAAGTTGAGCTGGGACTGGGGATAAAGGTTCCTCCTAGCAGGATGGTTTCTGTGATCCCCTGGCAGCAGAGAGCTGCACAGGTGCTGGGTGTGGCAGAGCTGTGGGCAGCACAGAGCCAGGAAAGGCTGCAGTGGGAGCTCACGCGGAAAAGGTGCCACACATGCTCCAGGGAAAAACTGTTTGAGAGCCTGGTCTTCCCCCTCAGCAGCAGAGCCACCAGCATTCACTGCTGATTCCTGAGCTGGCTCACTCCCTCCTGTGGTTCCTGCTGCTCTGGAAGCCTGTCCATGTGCTGTGTGGGAGGTGTGGGGGCAGAAATGGCTGAGGGCAGCAGGAGCTGCCAGGCTGGCTCTGCAGCTGCACACGTGTGCTGCTGGAACAAACAAACTCCTTTCCACAACTTCACAAGTGTGGCTTTATCAGCCTGCAATCCAGCAGGCAAATGCCACAACGCCCCCCCCCCAACGGAGCATCCCTGTTTGCCTTTTACATGGTAAACAGGGCAAACATAGCAGGTGACTCATTCCATCCATCCTGAGAATAAACTGTGCAAGTGGATTTGTGAAACTTCCAAGATGGACTTGTAATCAGGAATTTAAGTAATTCCCACCTTTGTTTTTACGGGTTTTTTGGATTTTATTTTTCCTTTGGTTGGTTATCCGTTAGAAAAACCCCTGAAAAAAATAACCTCAAAGTTCAATCTCAATTAGCATGGATTAGCAGGACCTATGGATGTACTTCAGCCTTTGCTCAGCTGAGGAACAGCTGGAAGGTTTCCACCAGAAGTTGATTTGGATGCAGTCAGAGCAGCCCAGAGACCTCAACAGTGTAGGCACGAGCCAGTCTTCACTTGGGATCAATTTTAGGGATTACGCATAACTGGAGAGAGGGAAATTGCTGTTCTGGGAGCTGTTACAGCAGCTCTGAGGCACAAACATTTTCTCCTCGTGAATTTTCACTCACCCTTTGTTCCTAATCTTTAATCTTCACTTACATGTTCTTAATCGTCACTTAATCTTTGTTCTTGCATGACACCGACCTCCTAAGGAGGGTGTGAGGAAGGAACAGGATTAAGAGGTGAAACAACTTGGCTGCAAAGCAGCATTGTCCTTGGTAGATCCTTGGGTGGAGAAAAGTGCTGGTTCAGCTCCCTGTGCCTCTTTGTGCCCTTCTCCAGATCCTTTTATAATTCCCTACAGTTCCCACTCTGTTTGGGCTCCCTTCACTAAATCCTCATAAAGGAGGAAGGCAAGAGGGAGCCTCCTGGCCCACCTTGACTCTAATGTTCTGCCTTTTTCCCATGTTTTTTTGTTTCTTTATATGTTACAGGATCATCCTGATCCCTTCAGGCTCCTTCCTCTGCATCTCACAGCATCACACACTCTGCAGAAAGAAACATCATATTTTACTTTGATCTGCAAATCAGCAGGATCCCAATTCCCATGTAAATGTATTCACAGGATGCATGTTATTGGCAAAAGGAACTGATAACAACTGTCTCTACAGAGCACTGGGTGCAGTGGAGCTTGCTCCTCATTTTAGCATTTCAGCTGTAACCATGAGGCTGTTTCTTCTCATCCTGTCCCTGTTCCCTGGGAGCAGAGCACAACCCCAATTCTGGCTGTCCCCTCCTGTCAGGAGTTGTGCAGAGCCACAAGGTCCCTCCTCAGCCTCCTTTTCTCCAGGCTGAGCCCCTTTCCAGCTCCCTCAGCCTCTCCTGGTGCTCCATTCCCTTTCCCAGCTCTCTTCCCTTCTCTGGACACGCTCCAGCCCCTCCATGTCCTTCCTGAACTGCTGGGCCCAGAGCTGTCCCCAGGGCTGGAGGGGCCTCACAGGTCCCAGCGCAGAGGGGCAGTCACTGCCCTGGGCCTGCTGGACACACCATGGCTGGGACAGCCCAGGGGCCATTGGCCTCTTGCCCACCTGGGACACACCTGGGCTCGTGTCTGGCTGCTGTCACCAGCACCCCCAGGGCCTGTCCCAGCTTTCCAGCTGCTCTGTCCCCAGCCTGGAGCTCCACAGAGTTGGTGTGACCCAAGGGCAGGACCTGGAACTTGGCCTTGTTGACCCTCAGCCCATGGATCCAGCCTGTCCAGATCCCTGTGCAGAGCCTTCCTGCCCTCCACACTCCCACCCAACTTGGTGTCACCTATGAACATACTGAGGGTGGCCAATTCCCTCATCCAGATCATGGATAAAGGAATTTAACAGTGCTGGGTCCCACACTGAGCCCTGGGGTGCCCCAGTGGTGCCCAGCCCAAGCTGGATGTGACTCCATTCCCACCATTCCCTGTGCCCAGCCATCAGCCAGGTTTTTGCCCAGCTAACAGTGCACCCATGAGCAGACAGTTCCTCAGGGAGAACGCTGTAGGAAACGGTGTCCAAGCACAGGTGAGACTGTAAATTTAACTGCAAAAGGTGTTTCACAAACTCTGGCAGAAATATATCTGTGGAGACCATGGCCAGGAGGCCCCCAAATCCAGACTGACACTGCAATACAAGATGGAAGGGGCCTAAGCAAACAGAAAAATGCCTCTGCAATCCAGCTGCACTCCCTGCACAAAAGGCTGCCTCTCTGGGTGCTGCTGGGAGCAGGGAGATAGATAATCTCCTTGGGATCACCTCATACATCTCTGTGTCACTGCTGCAGGGGCCAGGCACAGCAGGCTCAGGTGTTCCCAAAGGTAGGGAGGCTTCCCTAACTCCTGGTCACCTGAGGCTCCTGGGCTAGTGGAAGGGGGTGGAAATGGATGAGCTTTTTATGAATAAATTAGACAGTTCTGGGACTCCCTGGGATGAGCTGAGCAGGTGCAATGTCTCCTCCTGTCTCCCAGCTCCAAGCTTTGTGCAGTGTTGTGGTTTGAAAAGCACTGAAGAATTCAGTATTTTGGTTAAACCACACCTGTGTGTTTTAAATCTGGGTGGTCCTCTCTGTGTGGGTGTCCTTTGCTAATCCCTGCACAGTCCACTTTGGGGCTGCCGGTGCTTTACTGGTGCTGCTTGTGACATAAAACAGATACAATGGAGGTGTTTGTGACGCTTTTCCTTGCTGCGCATATTCTGTGGAGAAACTATGCGAAGGACAGAGGAAAACCTGCCATTTCAGCGACACTCTGCTGCCCTCGAGTGGGTGCTTAAGAAATATCCCGCTCTTCCCTGCCCACGTGCTCTGAGCTAATGCTTTAACACAAAAAAACTCCTTAGCAATCACATTTTTAAACTGTTTCCGCACCATGGCGAGGGCGAGAGCGCGAAACTTCACCTGAGCTAAAGGGGCGGGGTTTTGTGGGGGCGGGGCGTGACCGGCGCCTCACAGCTGACGTCAGGGGCGTGGCCTCAAGTTGAGGGGCGTGGCCATGGCACACAGGGCGGTGACGGCCAAGGGGCTTGGGGTGGTCGAAGGGGCGTGGCCACGTGGGGGGCGCGGTTTGGCATCATGGGCGGTCCTTTCGTAAGGCGTGGTCTAAAGCTGGGGGCGTGGCTTTGGGGGCGCGGTCTCCGGCTCAGGGACGTTCCCCTGAGGGCGTGTCCTGCCGAGCGCGCGCGCGCCCGGCCCCGCGGTGTCGTCACTTCCCGCTCGGACGGCGCTGTCGCCGGGGTCGGTCGTGTCCGGTTCGGGCGGCGGTGTCGGGAGCAGCGGGACGGGACGATGAGCGACAGCGGGGAACAAAACTACGGCGAGCGGGTAATACACGGAGCCCGAGCACGCTGCGCGGCCGGGCCCCCTCCTTTTCCCTCCCAACCCCACACACCCCTCCATCGCCTTCGGGTGGCGCCGGTTCCCCCGTGTCCTCCCCGTGTCCCCTTTTGCGGGTGGCGGAGCCTCCGCGGGAGCGGAGAGGCGGGTGAGGCGGCGCGGCGGGGTCGATGGCGGAGGGGCCGCTCCCCGCGTGAGGCGCCCGGCGCCATCTTGGGCCGGGACCGCGCGCCCGGGAGGGACAAAATGGCGGCCCCGGGCCCTCAGGGGCCCCTCGCCCTCCATCCCACCCTGCGGAGGGGAATCCTGTTATCATCCTCTCTCCAGAGCCGCCTCGCAATCCACTCTTGAGTTGTTCTTTTATTTAGACCGCTTTTCGCTGCATCTGCCCTGTAACAATAACTCTGCTTGTCGGGCCTGGCTTCCAGGTGGCTCGGGCTCTCCTCTAATTTAAATTTGGTAATGGAGGCAACCCCTTGGCTTTGTGAAACCTGCAGCAGATCTCTGCCAGGGCTCCTAGCTTAGGAAAGATCTCCCTGTCCAAAAGAGTTTTTATTAATGTCCAAATAGATGCCTTGCTACGCTTCACGTTTGTGATACACATCTGTAGTTGCTTTTTATTTACTGGATCAGCGTTTGATGCCTTTATTTAGGGTCACTACTGTGTTTTGGGGATTTTTTTTTGCATAATTCAAATATTTTGTTGCGGTATCGGAGGGAATTGTGGAGGTGATAAGTTCCTAAGTTTTAAATTAGAGGGGGCAAGAAATTTTAGAAAACGTAGTAATTTTGAGCCATGTCTTTCTTAGAATGCGGTTTTGTCTAATTAATTCACTATTAGAAGCTGTTATGTCTAAGTGTTTCTACTTCAAGGTAGGTAAAAATAGAAAAAATTGGTCTCCAGGGAGCTAAAAATGGGAATGAATGGTGAAAGACAGGGATTAAGGAATAGGCTTGTGCTAGCACCAGTGTTTTCATTGCTATCTTCATTCACACTGAAGTTTTTTTAGTGAGGGGGTGTTTTTTGCTCAGGGTGAATTATTTTTGTGTTAGTTTTTCAAAAGATGCTTCAATTATTGTGAAGGTCAAACTGGAAGCCAGTGTAGTCTTAATAAAATTTGCCAGGATAACCTGCATTATATTTTCAGTCAGAAAAAGTGGAAATAATAAAACTGCTGTAGCAAAGTCTCTTTGTGTGAAACAATTGTGCAGATTCTATTTTTAATATAAAAAAAGTATGAAAGCGTTTGTAGGCTGCCTTTGCCAGTGCCTAGAATGAATTATGTCTGAACTTTTGTGACCTTTAAATAGGTAAGTTGTTTGAAATTGATGGTTTTGTAAAGGTGAAACCATAGAGCTGGGTTGCTCAGACTGGAGCAGGGATTGCTTTTCCTTCTGCTCTTGCCTGTGTTATTTATGGATTTTTTTGCTTACTGAAGGCTTATGTTTTTCTGAGCCAATGCCTTTTGTGCTTTTCCAAGCTGGAGTCTCTGCAGACTTGAGTTAGTGTTTGGATAAATAATCTGGAGTATGATTGCAGCTGTCTTAAACTGTCCCAGGTGCAGGCTGCCAGCAGGAATTGAGCTCTCTCCTTTATTGGTGTTCCTTAGGCAGTCAGATCTGGGAATTCAGTCAGCTGGATCTTGGTTTACTCCATTTCCAGCTGCATTGGTTTGCAGGCCTGACTTGAATTGAGCCCTCATGGCAGCTTTGGAGATGAAGAAATTCCAGGTGCTTTTGCCAGGAATGGGACTTGTTTAAGCAGCAGCACGAATTTACTCTGGATTATGGTGTTTTTAAAAGGGGGAGGAAGGATAAAAAGAAAAAATCCCCACTTTATTTCTGTTTTCACAGCTTGTGTTCCATAGGGGGGTGAACTGAAGAAACTATAAATTGTTAAATACTGGAATATACTTGAGATGCTGTTGTTATGCTGCAATGCCATGGTTTTGCAACTTAATTTTGTTTTCACTGAAATTATTCTCACTGAAGCACATGGGATTCAGGCATGGAGGGGTTGGAAAAAGACAAAGGCCAAATTAATGAATCTTACCCTGTGAATTAGTTAATTGTAGTGATGGCTTGGTATGTGGTCAGAAGGTGTTCAATATGCAAGTCAGGGTGGGGGTTTGGGTATTTTTTATGTATAAAAGCTCAGTTTACAGATTACTTACAAGGTATTCAATACATGTATTTTCAGGAAAGAGTGATTTTTGTTACTAAATTATGTGAGAAGGAGGTCTGAGGAAGAAATCTGAGGTTAGAGATGAGCTGATCACTCAGTGCCACCAAAGAGATGGACCATGCCCTGTGTTCCTCCCTCCCCAGCTGGCACCTGATGGCATCTCTTGGGGAGCTCATTCAGTGCCCAAACCTGTTGAAGATAATTTGGGTTTTGCTGGTGGATTAATTTCCTTCCAGCTTGGGCACTGGAGGAGCTCACAGTGGCAGAGGTGGTGGGAGGAAGCTGTGGCCTGGTTTTTCAGAACACACTGTGTTCTTTCTGTGTGGGGTTTGGAAATCTGTGGGAAGGGATGGTTCTGCTCTCCCTGCAGTGAATCCCCGTGTCCCTCAGGGAAGGTTGGGGAATGTGCAGTCAGCACAGTGACACCTTGAATAAAGAGGCTGCAGGTCTGATGGTGTCATGTGAGGCTGCACCTTTCCTTAGGAAAACAAGTGGAAATACATAACTTCATAGGAATAGATGATTATAAACCCCTAATACTTTTATTTCTCTGTATCGTACATTACTGACTGAAATCTGTAACTGATTCCTGTGAGGAAAACCTGCATCTCAGAAGTGCAAAGAACTGTGGCCATCATCTACTTTCCAGCTGCTTCTGTCCATGGAAACCTTTCCCACCCACTGCCCCCCAAATAATCCTGCTCTGGGACATTCCCTGCTCAGGGTACATGGCTGTAAGGCTCTTTGGGAATGTGCTTAGAGCTGATAAAATCATCCCAGCACTTGCTTTGAATGGGCTCAGGGTCTGGAATGAACCATTTACAATCCACAATCCTGGGTTTCAGGGCTTCCACGTGCATTCCAGAAGTGCCTGATGAAGGGGAAGAGCTGTTGATACAGACAAAGGGATGTGGGGAGGGAGGTTAAATTCACACTTGACAAGGTTAGGGGAGAAAAATGGTTATTGTTTAGTGAATCAAAGTCTGGATGTGCTGACCAGCAGTGCTGGAATATAGGCAGGGTAAAGAAAATTGTTTCCTTCTTCCCCATGTCATGCCTGGAACACACTTGGGCATTTTTCAATAACTTATAATTCACACAGTTAAAGGGCAAAGAGTAGGAAAAGCAAATATAAAGAACAGCCAAAAAACGTGCAAGAAACAAGCTGTGGGAATGACTGATGTGAACTCTCAAGGATATGAAATAAATTTGCAGTGCTGCAGGCTCCTGGTACTTAGAGTTTTGGATAAGGGAGGATTTCCTGGGGCATGGGGTGGAAAAGGGGTAACTTGGTAATTTTGGGGTTATTACCAGTCCTGGTGATGTCCAGAGCAGGTGAGGTGCATTGAATTCCTTTAAGGCTGGAATAAAGAAGTGCAATAATCCTGTAAAATGGGTGGATTGAAGGATGATCTGGGGAAAAAAAAAGTGGATTTTTAAAGACTGGGAAATGTGAAATGCAAAGGAGTTGAATGAAAATAGGCCAGCTGTTAAACTGGTTTTGTTTTGGTAGATATTTGTCTTTAAGGCATTTTCTTTTTGAATTTCTGCTCAGCTCCTCAGTGTCCAGATTCCATATCCAAACCTTAGCATAGTACAGCAAAGACTGCCTGAAAAATGTACCAAATATATGAAGACTTGCCTGTTCTCTACTCGTTTCTTCAAAGCTTTTTGACTTTTAAAGCTCTGAAAAAGGGTTTGGTGTGTGTTTGTGGGCAAAATCCTCCCAACTGCTTCCCTCCAATCTTGCATTTCTCCTTTTCTTTCTGGTCTCCACCTGTATTTGGACACAGCTCCTTCTGTGTAGCCCAGATTATCTTTTGTGAATGGAATTATTTTTCCTCAGGTGAAAAGCAGCCTTGGTTTGGGTTTTAATCCTTCTTCAATCTTGCTTTCTCTAACTTTGTTAAAGAGCTGAGACTTCTTATGGCAAAATTTATATATTAACTCAGAACTCATCTCTGTGGAGCGTTTTCTTTGGAAGTTACTAATGGATTTAGATTAAATTAGTTAATTGTAACTTAAATTGCTCCTAAATATTCCCCCTTCCCTTTTCAGTGTTATTACATGGGGAAACTGTAGTTTAGAACAAAACATTAAACATCTGTATGAAGAATACAGCTTTGGCCAACTCTGTGCTATTTCTGTTGCTCTTGGGATTAATTGCAAACCTGCTTTGTCCTGTGCATTGTGTTTCTTTCCCCCGTATGGAAGGGAATTGTGAAATGGTAACATTTGGTTGAAGTTGTGTGGAAGTGATTGAAGTGTGTAAATTTCTTGTTAGCAAATGAATTTCTGAATGCTTGCTACAAGATTCCAATTGAATTAATGTTCAGGTTTAAGAGGTGTTAGAAAACTAAATCAGGGGATTTTTGAAACAAATCTGGTATCCAATGTCATTGGTGAGCTTTCTTCATCAGAATTTACACTAAATTAAGGATTGTTTTTAGAAAGAAGTATAATTTTGCTGCATTTTAAGTTTTCTCTAATATCTTGAAATGAAGAATACTTTCTACTAGTGTGTTCAGGTGTTAAAGCATATAACTAAAGCCAAGCATTATACTGAGTTTAAAATAAAAATACATAAGTTCAAACTGCTAATTAGGTCATGCCACTGCCAGAGGGGATTGCCAGCACATAACAGAGCAGGTGGGGTGTTAGTCCAGAGCAGTTTGAGTGTGGGGCTCCAGCGCAGTTCTGATCAGTGGGGAATGCAGAGTTCTGTGGAAACACAAAGCCTGCACATGTAATGCTGCTTGTGCAGGCAGCTGGGGGTGTGTGCTCCTAAACCCTCACACCAGGGCTGCCAAACTGCAGGAGGGGCCCAAAATCCACATCATTGGAGTTGATGGAATGAGCAGTGCTGTGCTTTCTGCACATCCAGCAGTGGCCGCAGCAGGACCTCACTGGCGTCACTCCTTGGTGATTTTGTCTCAGTGTGTGGCTGATAGTGCAAATTATTTGGAGTTTGCTGATGCTACAATTCCTTAGTAGGTACTCAGTTGATGCTTAGTAGGTTCTCAGTTGATCCAGTTGCACTTACTGTTAAATACAGACATAAATAGCAAATTCAGCTACTTAGAGCTAAGTTAAACTGAGTTGACTGAACCTGTTGATAAAATTATAGGGCTTTGGTAGATGCAATTCTTGAACTGCATTTATAGTAAAAGTCCACAACACTTTTTTTTTTCTAGTTTCAGTTTTGGCACTAGATTTTATCCTGGAGTTCTTAAATATTCTTCATCCTGTTCTTTTTCTATTAAGGTTAATGTTGAAGAAGGAAAATGCGGAAGTCGCCATTTGACAAGTTTTATAAATGAGAATTATTTGAAGCTCAGGAATAAGTGAAGCTGAAATTTGAAAAAAAAGAAAGTGAATGCATGCTAATTATCAGACCAGAAGTCCCACTTGTAGAATATTGAGCAATTTGTGTGAAGTGGGGAAGATGAAAGAAGTCAGAATTTGAAACGGAAGAATGAAGAAAAGGAATAAAAATGAAGTTAAGATAAGAAGTAATCTGGAATCTGAAAGCACTACGCTAAGTAATTACTAGTCTGTTTATGTGTCCCTGTATATTTTGCTAAACATGCATGCATTATCTGTTTAATAGCAAAAGTACATGCAGGGTAAAGAAGTGTCTACCAGGGAAAAAAAAAATAAAACCTCCTTAAAAATCTAGGCAGTGCTAATGCCGACTGCCCGGACACATAGCTATGAATATTTACCATTGATTTCACTGGAGCTTGTTTACAGCCCCTAGGTGAACAAGGAATTGTGTACAAATTAGGCTTTCAATATCTGCGTGCAGGAATCCCGTTCTGCTTCCAGAAGCGGAAGTGCTCATGGGTCTGGCAAGTCGGGGAGGCACACCCCTGCAAGATCTCGCTCTAAGGAGGATTCCAGGCGCTCCAGGTCAAAATCTAGATCCAGGTCTGAATCCAGGTGAGTTTGCTTCTTTTACCTCTTCTTCCTCCTCACAACTCAGGTGGTTGTCAGAGGTGGCCCAGCATAGCCAGTTCTGTTCCCAGAGTTAGTGACTCTTCTGTGGACATGGACTGCAAAGGGGCATGCATGCTTGCAGGATTGGGAAAGCCAAATTATATCAATTCAGAGGTTTGTGCTGCTTCTTCCAATAGTTAAATAGCTATGGAGCTTTGTATCCTTGCTGATACACTTTGGAAGTGCCTGCCTTTTATCTCTTGGTAGACTAAATTGTGTCTGAGCCTGGAGTTTAGATCTTAGTTTTTTTGTGCATCAACAGATTACCCATTTTAAGCCACATTCCTGTATTACATTTCTTCGCTGGAAGCAGTGATGTTCCTGGAATAGTGGAAAGAAGCAGTAAAGATAAATGGGAATTTCAGTCTGACATTTTAAAAACGTTGATTCAACTTGAAAATTAACAGGAAGCTTTGAATATTAGACAGCCCTGCAAGCTCTCCACAAAAGTTGTGGAGAACTTGCTTATTGTATTTGTTATGTGATAGCACAAACATCCACGTGCCCCTTGCCCTGTATAGGGCAGGGAAGCTGCAGAACACCTTTGGGGAAACTTTTTAATATTAAAACAACAAAGTCACTACACCTTCCCAGCATGTTCTTTTGCCCTTTAATCCATGTGACTCCTGGGATTCCATACTCCTTAAAATATTTCCCACTTACAGAATAACCACAACACTGAGTAAAAACACAGTCACAGATGGTACACAATTGTGAGGAAGCAAATAGAAGATGTAGAATTTATGAGAGACCTGGCACATCTTACTTTTGCAATAAACAGTGTTTAAATAATACCCTGGCAACTGGCTTTTTACTTTTTGATGACCAAAAAGTAGAAATTTATAACTGCCACAGCTTCCTGAGCATTTAACAGCTATCTTGAAGGTGCCTCTGGCTGGAAATAATGGAATTACGTGCCAGAGTTAGTGTTGATTAGTAGATTTGGACAGAATTGTGTCGAGGCACATATTTAGAAACAACCTACTTTAATCTCTGTTCAGTGCTGTCACACGTTGAGATGTGGTCGTGGGCAGATCTTTGAACTCTGGCTTTCCCCAGAGAAATAACCCTGTGATAACTTCTTTATTTCTTGGTAGTTTTCTGTTTCAAATGTATTTTTGAGTTACAAGCTTTATAAATTAAACTTTGATTTGGGAACCAACCTGTGTCCTGGTGTTTTTATCAGTTGGCGTGTGGATATACTTGATTTTAAAATCACTTTTATTGATGTTTGTCGTTCCTATCTTTGGCTGATACCATTCTGGTACCTGAAATACCAGTTCTGTTTGCCTTAATTTTTTTTTCCTATATCAATGTCTAAAATGTGGCTGTGTGCATGTGTGGAGCTTCTTTTTTTTTTTTTTTTTTATATTCTTTCTCTCTTTTTTTACTGTTTTCCCAGCTTCAGGGAAGTTCTCTCTCTATTTTTTTTTATTTTGTTGCCAAAAATAATGTTTTCATTATAAATACATAATGAGAAGTGCTGTAATGGGACATGCTGAATTAATTTCTCCTGAACATGAATATGCATTTTAAGTTGAGCTGCTCTGACTCTCTCCTGATGGGGTTGGAGGTGTTTTTTGAGGAACTAGATTGAACAGTTTGGCTGCCTGGTGACACTTGGTGAGGAATCTTGGAAGAAGCTGTTAAATGCTCAGAAGTTAAAGCAGGTCAGGTTTAGAGCTTCCTTCACACCAGTGGGGTGGTGCTGCTGTGGAATTAGAGGAAAGGGACATTTAAGACACAAGAGCCTGAAAATCAGCAATTTGTGACTCAGATCCATTGACTGTTACACTGTTTACTGCACTTCTTAGCCTTGAGGGGTTTTCCTTTGCAGTGGAGCGCAGGTTACTCAGTGCAGCCATCAGCAGACCAAGATCAGGTGTAGTGTCCCTGTGTGAGTGCCCAGCTTTTCCTCTAGGATTGCCTGTGTTGGGAGGGGTGAGGCTTTGGGAGGAGGAATTGAAGAGTTTCAGACCCTCATGTCCACAGAGCTCGTGATGTAAGAAAATATTTTTGGGGTAAAAGAATTAGTGAGCAGTTGCATAAATGCACTTAAAATTCAAAACATGTAAATATTCATGAACAAACAGTGCCAAAATAACTGCTAAAATACCAGCAGGTAAATGAGCCAGCTCAGGATTGATTTCTTCAGATTGTGTTCAGCTCTGTTCCAGGGACATTTGCTTTTCAGTGTCACCCAAGGCAGCACTAAGAAAGAGAGTGCCCCCCTTAGTGGTGCATGCTTTGTGTTAAAACATATTTGACAGATTAGTGTGAAAAGAAATCCACCCCACTTGTTTTTACCTAAACACTGAATATCCTAAGCCCTAAGTTGTCACACCCAGGTATCTTTGTTAAAGGAAGAGCTGACTGATCAAGTGCAAGTTCCTGGACTGCAGCAGGAATGCCCTGAGACTATCTGCAGTAATCTGATAGTAAAGATTTAGCACACAGAGAGTAGAGAGATTCATCTCTTGAGAGTAGTGAGTAAATGGATTATAGCTGAGGTATGTGGTACTGCAAGATTTTGGAAAACAATTATTTGAGCCTTTTGTGACTGCTTGCTGTATTTTTTAAAATACTGAACACCCCAACAAGCCCAGCACTGTACCTCTCTGTTGTTTCCCTCAGGTCTAGGTCGAGGAGGAGTTCCCGCAGACACTACACGCGGTCGCGCTCGCGGTCCCGCTCGCACAGGAGATCCCGGAGCAGGTCGTACAGTCGGGACTACCGGCGGCGGCACAGTCACAGCCATTCCCCCATGTCTACTCGCAGGCGGCACATTGGGAACAGGGTACGTGTGTGAGCCACGAGTCATGGCCTCTGTGCCCTGAGGAACACAAAGGCCTTTGTGAAATGCTTGTGCTCCTCTAGGTTTAATGTATTGCTGTCTGTTAGTAGGTGACCTGTGAAAAATGTCTGGTTTATGATTGGCTTTTCGCAAATATTAAAATGAATATTAGATGTGTTGTGTTAGAAAGTAATGCTGTATTAATTCTCTTAAGTAGTGTGGTAAATATAGTTTTAGGTTATAAGAAATGTTAAAATAGAAACTATGCTATGTAGGATAAGTTTTTTTAAAGAAGGGACTCGCAGCGAGATAGCAGCCACAGGACACCTGAATCTTTCAGAGAAAGAGAATTTATTGCCCTCTTATCAGAAGAAATGAACTTTTTCCTGCCTTGAAGGCGCTGTTAGGATTCAAAGGAAGAAGTTGACGATGACAAGACAGAATCCTGTGTTTGAATGGAATTTATGCATCATGTATGAATATGCAACAGGCTATTGCTATTAAGGGTTAATCCTTTGTTAACGGGTGTCCTTTTTCTGGCTCATGTTGCCCAGAAAAAGGTACCCTGACATCCATACCTCTTTGTCTCTCTTGTCTCATCCTAATTCAAATTGTCCAAATTATTATTACTCTAATTATATTACTATTTTCATAACCACTTTATTACTATTAAACTTTAAAAATTTTAAAAAACAAGTGATTGGCATTTTCCACATGACCCAAATCTCAGCCCCACCTTAGTTTGTTTTCTTCTTGAAGCTCTGACAGTCACAACTTGAGAAGCACGTTGCACTGTAAATAAACCCAGTTTGATTTGAATATCTGTGTCCTTTCCTTTAGGCAAATCCTGATCCAAACTGTTGTCTTGGAGTGTTTGGGCTGAGTCTGTACACTACAGAACGAGACCTGCGGGAGGTTTTCTCCAAGTATGGCCCCATCGCCGACGTTTCCATCGTGTACGATCAGCAATCGCGGCGCTCCCGAGGGTTCGCCTTCGTCTACTTCGAGAACGTTGAGGATGCCAAGGAGGTAGCTTGGGGTGCACAGTGTGGGCCATATTTGCTGGGCTCTGAGCTCCTGGGGTGTGTGTTCTGTCACAGGGTATAGCCAGGAGAAACTCATAGCCTGGAAAATACTTGGAGTCTTGTAATCATGGAATTTGGGCTTACCAGTGCTGCAGAATGAATCGGGAATTCTGTAATCACTTCTCAAAAAGTAGAGAATCCTACACTCATACCAATCCTTGTAAAGCTGCCCTTTATGGGCTAGAACAAGGCTTATATTCTGCATAAACTCCACTCCAGAGAATCTCCAGGTTTTTCCACATCTCTTCCACATTTTTTCCAGGTCATGAAGTCTTCCATTTTGGTTTACAGCTTGATATGTAGGTCCTTCTACTTGCCAGACAAAAATAAAAAAAAGCACAATTGGTTTTGGACTTTTACTTTTTATTTGTAACTCTGATATTATATTCAAGGTTATGGTAATTTGAAGGATGTATTTGAATACCTTATTGATGTTCTTTTAACCTTTAAATGTTTTATGTTGTGTGATGGAGTAGTTATATCTCCCTACATCAGCATGTTCAAAGATTGCTCTTAGTCATGTCAGAGGCACTGAAACAATTGCCCAGTGGTGTTCCTTTCAGGATTTTAATGCCATAAAAGTCACATTTTCAGTGATTACTGGCACTGAAGTTCAGCTGACCTAGAGTGTCTCACAGTACATTCACTGCAAGATGTGACACTCAGACCTGCCTCCAAACTCAGCTGTGTTTAAGACATTTTAACACTTAAAGCAGTGGTTGGAAATTGTTGTTAAAGTTCATACCTACAGCTAATGCTCTTCTGTCCTTCCTTAGGCAAAGGAACGTGCCAATGGAATGGAGCTGGATGGAAGAAGGATCCGGGTAGACTTCTCCATAACAAAGAGACCGCACACACCTACCCCTGGAATTTATATGGGAAGACCCACTTAGTAAGTTTTACCTGTGGTTTGGGTGGGTGTTTCCCCCCCAATCAGTGCAGGATAGGATTCTTTATTTTGTAAAAATTCCTGTTTCTCCTCTGAGACCTGATTCTGAGTGGTTTTCCACATTAATGCACAAGTTGTGTTCTCTTGTTCATGGCTGCTGTGCTGTACACTGAAAACACTAGACATGAGCATCAGTAGTAATGCTTGTGTCAACAGGAAGACATTTTGACAATTTCTAAATTACTTTTAGTTTTCCTGTGTACCTTCAAATATTCATGTCCTTTGCAAGCTCAGGTTTTCAAGAGTGAATGAACAAGTGCTGGTAAAGGAGCTGGGTGGCTCAGTTAGCATTAGGGCTTAGCAGTGTGCTGTCTTCACATACTGCGTGCACATTTGACTTCAAGTTGCCAACAGTATCAGTTTTTTTCCCAAGTCATTCCCCAGTTCATTTCCCAAGACTTTCAGCTTACTGATGGTGATGTTAAGACTACAGGTTTCTGATTTTTTTAGTCACAAAGTTGATTGAACAGGAGCTTTTTCAGAGTTAAAAGGGGATGAAGACTTGCTTCAGAATGGAATTCCTTGAGTGCCTGTGATACCAAAAGGTTGAGGTTTATAAAGATTGAGGAAAGTTCAAGCATTTAAAAAGCAATTATTAAAGTCATCCTGTTCCCACCTGCACTGGTGGGAAAACAGGAGTGCTCACAGTCTTCCAACTGTAAGGATGGGACATAATAATACAATCCAGTTTAAATAGTGTGAATTTACCAGACTGCAGACAAAATTCAAGTTCTGTATGTTGTAAATGCAATTTCCTTCACTTCCTGCAGTGGCAGCTCACGGCGACGAGATTACTACGACAGAGGCTACGACAGAGGCTACGATGACCGTGACTACTACAGCAGGTCATACAGGTGAGCATATTTGCAATATTTTGCTGCTTTCTAAACTCTGCTTTCTCATCTGCCTGTGCAAGCATTAGGCAGTTCATCCTACATAACTATTCCAGAATATTTTTGCACTCGCTGTCGTTCTGGAATCTTCCTGTGAAATCTCCACCAAAATGATTGCTCAGTGCAAATCAAATTGGTTGAATTGAGAAATAGTTGATGGTGTTTGACCTGTGGCCTAGCTTAGTCCAAAATGTTTTTTAAATCTGTGCTGAAGTTTTGAAAAACAAAGCGTATTCTTTGTATTTTCATTTTAGAATCTTTAGTTGGTTCGTCTGTTAGCACTGAAATGGTGCAGATTAATGTTTGAGTTGGCATTACAGTGTCAACTTATATTTTGAGCACAGTGTAGTAGATAAAAAGTGGAAAATTTCTGTGGTCCCCAGTATCTCCTGCTGATAATTGTGGCACCTCAACTATTGCCAGAAATAAGGAATTGGACATCTGCATTAAAAGGCTTTTTTAACACCCCTTGTCAGGTTGAATGTTTGTTTAATCATGATTGGTTTTGGTGACAGCATTTTCCAGCAAAATCCTTGTCCCCTGCAAAATCCTCACAATTTCTGGGACCATGTTAAGTTGAACACAGAAAGAAGAGTTGATTTTTTTCTGTCTGTACTACCAAACATTCCTGCAATTGCAGAATTCTGTGTTAAAGTTACAATGTGCCCAAGTCTTAAGTGGTGCCTTTTCCTTCTGATAGGGTTTGTGGATGTTACCAGAAGCTGTTACTGGGTCAGGAGAAAGCCAGTGAGAGTGACCTACTCTAGTGGGAGGTGTCCCTGCCTGTGGCAGCACTGTGCCCCTGGATGGTGTTTAGGGTCCAGCCCAAACCATTTTGGGATTCTGTGAATAAATATGGAGCCAGTATGACTCGTGTGTGGCTACTTGAAAAATGTCATGGTGCTACTGTCCCCTCCTACAGACATGGGCTGGTTGAGGAAGAGAGAAGTGTTGCTATGTTGTCAGGGCTTCCCTGAGGAAGAAAGAGTTGGAATTGTTCAAGATGCAGTGGAGCATTGCATACCCCACCCTAAAAATTCCATTGGTAACAATTCCTTTGCATTCCCTGCCCTGTGTGAAAATAATGCCCTAAGGGAAATGCAGTGTCAGATGGGAATTGTCCTGTTAAAACTTCAGTTTCTCCTTCTTGCTTTGGGAGGCTTAACTTTGCCTGAAAAACTGTCTGTAAATAAGGGAATAAACTTTAAAAAAGCAATCTCCCAAAAACAACTGGTGAAGACTTTGAACTTGATTTAGTCTCCTGGTAAAGCTTTGCTGATCTGAATCTGAGAAGGTTCCAGTCCAGCCACTCAGTGTTAATGCTCTAAGGTGTTGTTTTTGTTCTCCAGGAGAAGTTACATCACAGTTCTTGTTTAAATGTGACTCTAAAGTGTTAAAATGTCAGGATAGGAGGTTTTTCCCTGCCTCCGCCTTGGAATCAATGTTTTTCTTCTGGATAGTGAGTTGATCTTGCTACTTGAAAATAATAAGTAAGAGGGTTTTCCTTGAATAGGTGTTTAAAAATCAATGTTAAATTAAGTAATTCAGCATCACCCAGTATAGGAACTAATGTTGTCTTATCTTCACATGATTTTCTTACTCGATGGAGGGGTTTTGTACAGTGAACTTTTTATTTTTGAAATTCCTAAAAGTCATTCTGCTTTTGTTTTCACAGAGGGGGAGGTGGCGGCGGTGGAGGAGGCTGGAGAGCTGTTCAGGACAGGGATCAGTTTTACAGGTGTGTACTGGATTAGTGGAACAAGGCAAGGAAAGACAAAACTTGAGAGTGCCTGGATTGGAGGGGTTTGGGGGTGCCTGGCTGTAGCACTGACTCTGAGTCAAGGACATCTTAACCTTGGACAAGTAATTGAGATTAAAAGTGAAGGTGGATTTGGCTTACCCTGCTTGTGTGGGATGTGCCTGGCTTCAAACTAAATTCACATGAAAGCAGATTGTGAGTGCAAGAGCCTGTATTTGTTGTGTTAGTCAAAAATAATACTGGGAACAAAAAACAGAATTCAGATCTTTGCTTTGGTACCCAGTAGAAACGTTGATCAGGTCTCCCATGCTTGTTAGCATTTCCTGAGACCAGGATGGGGTTAGAGCTACCCACATAAAGCTGTGCCACTCAGCTGTGCAGGTTTTAACAAGAGGATTGTTTGTGTCACCCCTGTCACAGGAGGAGGTCACCATCACCGTACTACAGCCGAGGGGGCTACAGATCCCGCTCCAGATCCCGCTCCTACTCACCTCGTAAGTAGCCATGGGCTCAGGGAATGCTTTGGGTTGGGAGGGACCTTAAAGCTCATCCCATTCCCCCCCTGCCATGGGCAGGGACTCCTTCCATAGAACAACTTGCTCCAAGCCCCTCCAGCCTTACCATATGTGGGCCCTGCCCAGTCACAGAGTTCATGTCTCAAAAGTAAATTTGCCATTCCTTGAACTTCTTTTAAACTTCTGTGTCCACTAAGATGGATTTTGGTGTGGATATTTTATTGAGCCACAGTTCCTTTATTGCTTCATTGAGAAGCCTTGAGGGCAGAGTAAATACTTAAGGAAAACCAAGTGACATAACAGCTCTTGTTTTGAGTCTGAGAACCTTATTCTTCTTCCAGAATTCTGTTAAAACAGGAGTTAGTGGTTACCTCTAGGACATCAGCTCAGATCTGATGGAGGTTTGAGGAGAGGCAATGGATTTTAGCCAGAAATCTCTCAATCCATGAAGTCTGACTGTTGGGTTTTTGTCTTTCAGGTCGCTATTAAAGCATGACACATAGAGGAATTTCTAGCTACAGCCTTTGAGTTGAAATTGCAAGTTTGTGGACAATATTTTTTTATTGTCTCTTCTGTTTAACCGAGTGACAGTACCTAGTGAATGAGGTGACTTTTACACCTTTTATGAAGACAACTTCTGTGGTGTTCAATGCTGTTTCATTCTGCATATTTGTGTAGTTTGGTGCTTTGTTTCCAGTTGTGTTTGGAAAGGAGTATGTTTTGCATGTATTTTTTTAGTCTCCATTTTGACTCCTGAAAGGTTTCTATATTAAAGACAAAAACTGTTCAGTAAGTTTTTTCTACTGATTCCAAGTTATTCCCAAGATCCAAACCTGTGTAAAATGCTTTCCAAAAGCAAGAAAATAAAATAAAAAGACATATGTTTTTTTTCTTTCCCTTCTTCTTTTTTGCCAAGAAAACAAAAGCATGGAGGTAATCCCAGGGCAAGTGCCATCCACTCCTTCCAGGAAGAACCAGTCTTTTGATGCAAACATCCACAGCTAAACTGCATCTGAGGTGTTTCTCAAGTCCATTTCTCACTTGTGAAATGAGCACTGAATCCCTTATTTGGGTGTTTAGCTGTTGCCACTTGTATTTAAAAGCTTTTGGGCCAACACTTCATGTGTATCTGTCATACCACGTGGTGAATTTTGTGCACTTGGATCTCTGAGCCAGTTATTTTTTAATCTTGTGTTGGAGGAGCTTTCCACGTTGCTTTGTGGTGAGAATGTGGGGTTTTGTGAAAATAATGGAAATTTCTAGACTCAAAACAGATGAATTCTGTGGATGTAGAGAACAAAGTTTAAGGAGAATGGTGTGCCATCGTGCAAAGGAAGAGACTGAGGGAACAGGCCCCACCTGCTTCAGCTGCCTGGAGAGGAGGTAGCCAGGAGCAGCACATGAGGTGTCTCAGGGATTTAAAAATCATCCAGGTATTTGTTAAAACTTCCCTGGTTTTACTCTCAAGAGTGGACAACAGGACCATGGCAGTAATTATTGTAATTGGTCTGAGCTGCTCCTGGTGACCCATTTTTTGCAATGTGTCACATGGTCCCTGTGCTGTGTCCCAAATCCCTGTGCCAGGTCTGTGCTTGGTGTGAGCATTGCAAGGCCATGGTGCATCATGGAATCATTTTGTTTGGAAAAGCCCTCCCAGATGCATTCCAGCCACTCCCCAGCACTGCCAAGGCCACCACGTACCCATGTCCCCAAAAGCCATATCCACAGGGTTTTTAAATCTCTGCAGGGATGGGGACTCCAGCAGCTCCTTCCAGTGCCTGACCACCCTTTCCATGAAGAAAATCCCTTCTGATGTCCAGCTTGAACTTCCCCTGGCACAGCTTGAGGCTGTTTCCCCTTGTCCTGTCCCTGTTCCCTGGGAGCAGAGCCCGACCACCCCCAGCTGTCCCCTCCTGTCAGGAGTTGTGCAGAGCCACAAGGCCCCCCTGAGCCTCCTTTTCTCCAGGCTGAGCCCCTTCCCAGTTCCCTTAGCCCCTCTCCTGGTGCTCCAGCTCTGTTCCATTTCCTGGATATGCTCCAGCCCCTCAGTGTCGTTGTGAGGACCAGAGGTGCTGATAAGGCTCAGATCCAGATGAAAATTCCACCAAGAGTTCCAGAGGAAAGGGGTGTTTTCTGTGAGCAGCAGCTTGCTGAGGTGCACCCCATAATCCACATTAAAGATTTTCTGGGGGTCTGGGGAAGCAGCTGCTGTAGCTGGGCTGGGGAGAAGAGCCTGTTGTCCAGCACTTCCTGCTGCTGAATCATTCCCAGGGCTCTCAATCCAGGAACAGCCCAGGCTCTGATGCTCCCAGGCTGTAGTGTTGCCCTGTGGCACGGCTGGCAGGCAGCTCTGGGATGTGTGCTGGAACCCACAGCTGGCTGGCCTGGTGCTCTGCCAGCAGGGTGGCAGGAATCATCCATGGCAGGAGGAGCCTGCCCTGACCCCCAGCATGGATCCCACCAGGGCAGCGAGGAATCTCTGCTGGAGCAGCATCTGCTGGCTGGATGTGACAGGCTGTGCCCTTTCCCGACCTGCTTTCCTGTCAGCAGAGGACTGATAAAAACCTTGGAAGCACGTGGAGGGGGAAAAAGGAAACCAGGAGCTGTTTGTGCCGCTGTCCTCTCCCCACACATGCAGGTGGAATTTCCTCTGGGGCAGACTGAGGCTCTCCCTGTGCAGGGGATGCTCCTGTCCCTGCAGATCATTCCCTGGGCATGAGGAGGGGCCCTGGAGGGATTGTGGAGCTTGAGGGAGCTGTGCAATGTGGAGGCAGCTGTGGGTTTAGTACGTTCAGGCACCCCTTGCACTGCTCCTCAGGGAATTCCATGAGCTCCTAAAAATCCCATTTTTCTTTGCATCTCCTTCACTGGGGTTCAAGCAATTTATTTTGCAGATTGATCACATAAAATGCAGGTGCTCCCATCCCAGTGGAGCTGCTTTGGAGCTGGGAGAAGTTGATCCTTTCATTTTCCTGCTTGCACCCTCTTTAGTGCCCATCTCTGGCACCTGGCCTGTGCTCCACCCCATGTTCCCACAGATCCATACCTTTGGCATCACCTTGGGAGAGTCACCAAAGCTTGGAGCTCATTGGGAAGGAGCTCCTGGTGCCTGTCCACCATTCCCATCATTAATGTCTCACTCATGCTCAGCCCCAGCACAGCTGTAATTAACACAGACACTAATTTAATTACCCAGCCATGCTAGTCCCTCCACCTCAGCATTCCTGACTGTTGCAGACTTGGAAACTTCTAAAATCCAGTGAGTAGTGAGTAAATTTTCACTCATGTCCCAGCAAAGGGTGAGCAAAATGGTTGAAAAGCATGGATGCGTTTTCCAACCAAATTGTGAATTATTTTCTCAGCTCTGCTCTTCCTATCTCCCAAGATGGGCTCCTTCCGTGCCAGTCCTTCATGCTCTTCCCTCTCCTCCACAGCAGCTGCACCATTCTCCAGCTGGGAAGTTTCTAAAAGCCAAAAATTGCATTTCAGACAGTTCATCACCAGCACATGAGGGAAGTTTGGGATCAGGCCCAGCCTGGAGCTGCCTGGTGGCCTGCTCAGAGTGGTGAGGGGCAGGTGGGAGCTGCTCTGGCAGCATGTCCCAGTCCCACTGTGCACAGAGTCATCTCTGCCACGGGCTGGGGAGAACAAAGGACAGCAAACCAAGTCCTTTCCTTAAGGAAATGGGTTCATTTTTAGGACAGGGTTTACTCAGGGCTTTGTTTTGGCCCTACCTGACCTGTGCAGTCTCTGCAGCCAGAGGTGTCCCCCATGGAGCAATGAGCAGCTGCATTCCCACCTTGTTCCCAATCCCAACCGTGCAGGGGTGGGATGAAACTCTCCTGAGATTCTCTGTGTGATGAATAGTGAAAAATATCCTTAAGGCTTCAGGGAAAACTTGCAGGTCAGAGAGGTGAGGTGGGTTTCCCCTGGGCCAGGTCACTGCTTTTTTCCCCTCTTGGATTACTGCGGCCTCCTGGGGTAACTTTTGGATTCACCACATCCTTGCTGGCTCGAGGCAGGATCCTCCCTCCCCCTGCTGTCCTTTCTTTCTCTGTCCTGTTCCCAGCACTCTCTGGGATGTGGGATCCAAGGAGAGATCCCAACACAGGTGCTCCATTAGCAGGAGCCCACCCTGAGTGCAAGTCCCAGTAAGACCAGTGTGCCAGAACAGAGTGATGGAACCTCGTGGATCCCAGCCTGCCTGCTGCGATACAGGCTTACCAAAGGCTTGGGATAAAATGGAGTTGTGGGCCAGACTGTTTCTCCTGAGCTGGGAGGAGACTCAGGAACCCCCTGGGCTGGCCCCAACATGGATTTGGTAGTCCCAGATGTTTGCCCAACCTCCTCCCAAAACCTCCAGCTGAGGAAGAGCATCTCCTGCTCCTCCCATGTCCAATTGACCAAACACTCTGGTTTTTTCATAGTTTGTCCTGTTTTTTCAAGGCAGCCCTTCACACACAGCGGGTTATCCTGTCCTTCTCCAGACTAAACAAACCCTCCTTCAACCTCTCATGGCCTTTTGCTCATTTTATCAGCCTTGCTGCTGCATTCCAGACTCATTCCATGCCAGCATCTCTTTCCAGGGAGGAATGATCTTGCCTACAAGGCTACCCTTGGAAGATGCTTTCCCTTTCCTGCTGGATCCTGCACCACTTTTAGGACCTTTTTCTATCTGGTTGTCACCTCTCCAGCTGTTTTGTACCAGTGCTCTGAAATCTTCCTCCCCAAAGCACAGATTTCCCTTGAACATCACATCTGGACCAAGACAGATCTACCAAAACTGGGAAACAGTATCAGCTCCATAGGGTTGAGTAAATATCTGCAGAAGTTTGTTGAGCTCTTTCTGCAAAACCAAAAATCAGGGGCAGGAGGATGAGTTCCTGCAGGTAACTCCTCTGTTACATCCAGCTCCAGCAGAAGGCTGATTTGAGGAGTAGTAAATGAGTATTGCATCCCGTGGGCATTAATTAATCCCAAAATCTCATGTTTCTCCCACTGCTTCCCAGTAGCAGTGACCTCATACAATGAACCAGCAGCTTCCTACCCCATTCCTGCCGACAGCTCATCTCTGAGGAGGCAGGAATGACCTGAGCAAGATCTTTGAAAAGGACTTTATCAACCAATTTCAGCCTAAAATCACCCCAAAAAATGTACTGGGGATGGAGGACCTGCGAGCACTGGTGACAAATGACAGCCAGGCAGGAGCTGCACTGAAAGCAAAGCCGGAGAAATCGGAGGAGAAGGATTCTTCTGGCTTTGCATCATCGCAGCCCAACCACATCTATTTTTGCTGTAGGCATGGCATTGAGCACCCGTCACCGCTATTCCTACTCCATCCATCTCCGTATGCCAGGCAAGACTGGCAGTGGGATGGAGCAGCAGGAGGAGCGGTGCTTTAAGTGTCCTTAATTGCCTTAAAATCTGGGGAATTCAGATTATTGCCCTTCACCCCCCAGCACAGGAAGGGACACCTGGCCCTGGACACAACGCTCTGTTCCAAGAGCACAAGACTGCTCGTCACCCACCCAGCCAGGATTATTCTGCCCCTTATTTCTGCCTCCAATCATGTCCTCGATGCAATTCCACAAGGATTATGCTTTTATTCTCGAAAGGAGAGAGAAAAATGTCACTTAACCTGCAGGCAGATGGTGACACCAACTCCTGGTGACCTGAGGACACCCTTGAGGCTGCAGGAGCCATCTCCAGTGGGCAGAGAACGTGCACAGCTCATGGCTGGAGAGTCTGGCACAGGCTCGGCATCTCCTGGAGCCTTTCCGACAATGGGATCACACGCAGGGATGGCTGGTTGGATCTGGCTTGGGAAGGGTTCACACATTCTTGTTTTCCAAAAAAAAGCACTGTAAAAACATTATTATTTATATTATTTATCATGTTTGTGTATTTGTTTTAATTGTACTAAGTAATTATGTAGATAAATATATAAATATAAATATGTATTTCTTATTTATTTTCTTTGGTTCCTGAGTGAAAAGGTTTTCATCTCCCTGAGGGAGCTCCTGAAGGGTTGAGGCTGTTGTGGTTTCCAGGGCAAAGGGGTTGGAGTGGTGTGGGGTGGTGGGTTCAGGACAGAGGGAGTGATTGGGGGTGATGGGTATGTGGGGTGCAGGGTAGAGGAAGGGATTGGGGGTGATGGGTACGGCGGATGCAGGGCAGAGAGCTCCGTGCTGATGACGGGGTGCGGGGGTTTAGGCGCAAGGGGGTTCAGTGGGTTCCAGGGCAGAGGGATCGGGGTGCGGGGTGGGTGGCTCGGGGGTGCTGGGCGCGGTGCGTTCCCCTACAGAAGGGCGGGGGGCTCTGGGCCGGTCCCCCCAGCCCATCCCGTCCCCGCGGGGGTCTGGCGGCTCCACCTGCCCCCCCGCGGGGCGGCCCCGGGGCCGGGCCGGGCCGGGCTCCGCCCGCCGCTGTCGGAGGCTCCGCCGGGCCGGGGCCGGTGGCGCAGAGCGGGACCCTCCCGAGCCCGCGTCCGTCCCGCTCCCGGGAGGGGAGGAGCCGGGGGGGCTCCCGGGGAGGAGCCCGGGGGGCTCCCGATGAGGCGTCGGAGGATGAACCAGCTGTACATCGGCAACCTCAGCCCCGCCGCCACCGCCCAGGACCTCCGGCAGCTCTTCGGGGAGCGGCAGCTGCCCCTGCCCGGCCAGGTCCTCCTCAAGTCCGGCTACGCCTTCGTGGACTACCCGGACCAAAACTGGGCCATCCGGGCCATCGAGACCCTCTCGGGTGAGCGACCCCCCCCCGCGCCCCCGCATCCCCCCCGCGACCCTCTCATCACCCCCCTCGCCGCCCCCTCCCCGGGCATCTCCCGGTCCCCCCTTCCCTCCCTCCTCTCCCTCCTTCCCTCCCTCCTCCCGCCCCGGCTCTTCCCGACCTCGCCTCTATTTTTCGCTGATTTTTTTCTCCGATTTTATTGGGAGCCCCCGGGGCGCGGCGCCCCCGGCCCCGCCGCCCCGCCGCCCCCCGCGCCCCCCCGGGGACCCGATTACGAGGTGCCCAGCCCCAACTCCCCGGGGGCGCCGAGCGGGGGGGACCGGGGCGCCGGGGGGCGCGGGGGGCGCGGGGGCAGCCCGGGAGGGCCGGCGGCTCGGGATGCGGTGGGACACGATGGGGTGGGATGCGGTGGGACGGGATTTGGCGGGGGGATGCCGCCGTGCCCCATCCCGGGGGGATGCTGAGCGCCCCGCTGTCTCCGCAGGGAAAGTGGAGCTGCACGGCAAAGTGATGGAAGTGGATTATTCCGTGCCCAAAAAGCTCAGGTAACCCCGCGGCGTGTCCCCCGATGTCCCCCCGGTGTCCGTGTCCGTCGCAGCGTTTCGGGGGGCGCGCCGGGCGCTCCGGGATGCGGGGGACGGGGGGGGCGGCGGAGCCCCGTCGGTTTTACTTTCGCTCCGGAGCGCGGCGCGGCGGGGGAAGGAGCTGCCGGCCCACGGCCGCGTTCCCACGGTGGGCACCCCCGTGATGCCCCCTCACCCCACGCTCCCGGGGAAAACAGCCGCTAATTTAGCAGGAAAACACGAGAAACCCCCTTTCCTCCCACTTTCCGCGCCGCGGACGGAGCTTTTCCCGGCAGCGCAGCCACCCGCACCCTTAGGCTTATTATCTTTAGTCGGTAATTAATCAATTTCCCCTCTCCAAACACCTCATCTCCCCGCTTTATCCAGCCGGAGAACCCCAAAACACGAAGCGTGTTTTATTTCATGCATCGCGGCGAGCGCGCCCTCTCATTCCCATCAGGTGCCCGAGGCCGGGCTGATGGGCACACGCGTTCCGCAGGGAAAACAAACCCGGCTCCGTGTGGCGTAGCCTCATCCCGAGGTTTATTCCCCCCCGTCATGTGTCGGGATAAAAGGCAACAACAACAAAAATAAAAAAAAAACCCACGGGCTGCTCCGGGCGGGTGATTTGGCTCGGCCGGGCGCGGAGGCTTGGCCTGGGCTGGGAGCTGGGGTCCGGATTTGGCCCGGGATTGCTGCTGGGGTATTAATTTGGAAATGACGGGGGGGTTGGAAATGCTGTTGTGTAATTGAGGCTTACGGGGGGGGAATGGCTCGTGCCCGGCATCACGTGTGCTGGAGTGGGATTTCGTCTTTGGCGAGGGATCTGCACGCTCCCTACCTCCCAAAAACCATCCCGAGGAGCCCCCCAGGCATCCCCAGGTGTGGCATTTCCCGGCTAAACCCCTGCTGCAGCCTCAGGATGGGCCGGCGGTGACTTTGGAAGAGGGATGGAGGCAGAAATTGGGAGTTTGGGGCCATAGTACGCAGCCAGGGCTCGACCTTTACCGTGTAGCCGGGGATGTAAACAAGGAATTCATCTTTAAATTCTCCGTCGGGGCTGGGGCTGGGGTGCGCCTGCTTTTCCTCCCGAGTTTTAAAATTAGAAAAAAGCCATTTAACCCGCCCAGAAATAAATACTGGTTTATTTTACATCGCTCTGTGTTCGGCTGGCTCCAAGTTTTCTATTCCCAAGTTTCTTCCGATTATTGAGATCTAATTTAAGCCGGTGTCTTTTTATGCCCAGCTCAAAAAAAATCTACCCTGATAATTTATATTAATATCCCCAGTTTGGGGGGCTGTGCCTTGATTCGGTTTTATAGATTTTATTTCGATTATAGATTTTATTTTTGTAATGTGATTTTTTGGCAGGGGACGGAGCCTCACGTGGTCGTGTTTATTCCCCCCCTCCCTCTTTAAATCTGTAGAAAATCCAATTTTTATGGTGGTGGTTGAGTCCCGGAGAGACGCTGGGATTTCAGGGAGTGAAATGGTAAAAATCCCCCCGTTGCTGAGATGAATTTGGGGTTTTTGGTTTGGAGAACCCGAGCTGGGCTGGCTCCCATCCCTCGGCATTCCTGCGTCACGGGGATGTGAGGAGGTTCCCTCCGTGCCCGACTTCACCTGGAATGTTTAATTTTTACATTAAAATCTAACACAAATATATAAATCTAATGTATATATAATCTAATCAGTAGATTTATATACACATAAACACATTTGGATAAGGAACTGACTGGAAAACCCCTGGGAGATCTGGCCACGGAAAGCAGGGAAGGGAATTCCTCGAGGGGAGGCGCTGGCACAGGGGTTGTTTCTGTTTCTCCGAAGGCAGGAATTAAATGTGACAGTGGTGGGAAGGAGCCTGAATCCTGCCCAGCCCATCCATTCGCCTCCCACGGCTTCCAAATCAGCCCTTCTGTGCCATCCCAATGGTCTGGGCTCCTCTAGGAAGTATCCAACAGCCTCAAAAATTTGTTTCCCCTTGTATATATCATGCCTTAGGGAATTAAAGAAAAAAAAAATCACTTTATATTTTATATTTTAACCAACATTTTCAAATTTTAAATTCTTTTACAATTGATTTTGAGCTCAGCAGGAGTAGGGAATACTTCTTAAATTTGCTTGAAGCAATCCCACTCCAAGAGTGTTTTGCTTTTGGAGCGTGGCCATGGGGGAAGCAGCAGCATCTTCCTCCTTAAAGATTGGTTGTGCATTCCTAAAATCTTTAAAAAATCGTGTTAATGGAAAAGAAAGATGGAAAAGAAAGAACATACAAAGTTATATAAAGAAAGAGCATTTTAGAAAAGTAAAAATGTGAAAAATGGGAAGTAAAACTCAGCTAAGGCAGTGCTGACTTTTTTACAAGAATTGTATTAACATGAGGAGTTTAAAAAGTATCAGAGTTCCAGTTATTGTCCCCAAATCAGTCAAATTTGGGGGGTTTTGGTTGTGAAGGTGCCTTTTAATTTCTGCTTGTGCCATAATTGTCAGAAATGAGAAAGGAAAGCACGAGGGAGATGTGAAGAGCAGTGAGGGGAGCCTGGAAATCACTGAAATACTAAATTATTGTATACAAATCCCTCATTATGTCTAAAACTTGGGTGGTTTTGTCCCAGATAAAGGTGGCTGGAGGGGGAGAGGTGCTGGTGCCTGCCCGAGTGCCTTTGCTGGGGGTGATTTTATGGCATTTTCTCCTGTTTCAAATACAATTACCCTTAAATAATTCTCTTTTAACCACCAGTTCAATTCTCCTTTCTGCGTGGTTTTGCTTTATTGGTTATTTACTTATTTCCCTGTGCTTTTCAACCCAGAAATGTTGGTGAAGTTAAAGCTGGTGATGAACATCCAGGCCCTTTGTTCTTCCTCTGGACACCCCATCTTTGCTCTCCTTAGCAAATAATTGCTTGTCATTAGTGAGCTGCTTAATTAGCAGAGAGGAATTCCCGTTGCTTTGGCAGGAAGAGCCCCTGGAACCTCCCCACGTGTGCCTGGAAATGCTCACGGGGAGCAGAAAATTGAATTTGGGGCGCTAGGAGTGGGGCTGCCCTCAGACTGAGTCCTATATCCTTAAACAGATACATTTAAAAACTTTTAGTGTGTTATATATTGATACAAATTAATAATGTGTGGTGGTGTGTTTAAAGCATTTGGTATCTTTTGTGTAGATATAAATAAAATATATTACATGTATAAAGACACCATATAAAAGGTACATAAATATATATTTTATAAGAATAAAAATATACTTCTAATGCATAATTTTCTATGTGATATATGGATTAGGTGAGCTCTAAAGTTCAAACCCAAACCATTCTATGATTTTATATTTATGTATGTTTATATGAAACATTCATATAAAGATATTAAATTGCATAAAATACACAAAATGTTCCTATGCAGTATATAAAATTTTATAAGACATATTTATGTACAAAAGAGAATTTATATTTTTTTAATATATAGACATACTTATAAAGTTGCCAGGGCAATGTTGGTCACATCCAGGATGGGAAACCCCCCTCCTGCTGCCCACTGGATGTGTGCCCAGTTTCCCATAGGTCTGGGATGCTGTTCCCAATGGGCTGGCCAGGAGAATCCCCTTGGAACTGATCCTTTCCCAGACTCCAGCGCTGGCTCTGGACGGGGGTGACGCCACTGCTTGTTTTATTTTTTTTTTTTAATTTAATTTAATTTTATTTTATTTCATCATTTCATTTCTGTTTGCAGGTGTAGGTGAACTGGGAGTTGGTGGTGTTTGAGTTTTGGTTTTCTTTAGATTCCTTTCCACGTGGGTCTTTGCTTCCATTAATATTTTATCCTTTCTTTCCCTTGTTTATTTACCCCCATTTCCTTTTCCTGATTTCTTTCCCTGCCTCTTCTTTTTCCTCCCACTCTTCCCCCCTTTTTTTCCACCTCTTTCTTTCCTCCTTATTTCCCCCCATTTTTCCTCCCCTCTTCTTTCCCCTATTTCCCCCTCTGCTTTTCTCCCCCATTATTTTTTTTCTCCTTCTTCTTTCCCCCTTTTTTCCTTCTTCTCTGTCCTTCTTTTTCCCTTCATTCCCACTTTTCCTTTTCTTTCTTTTCTTTTCTTTTCTTTTCTTTTCTTTTCTTTTCTTTTCTTTTCTTTTCTTTTCTTTTCTTTTCTTTTCTTTTCTTTTCTTTTCTTTTCTTTTCTTTTCTTTTCTTTTCTTTTCTTTTCTTTTCGTTTCTTTTCGTTTTCTTTTTTTCCTCACCCCCTCTTTCTCCCTCTTATTTTCCCTTTTCTCCCTCTCTTCTTTTCCTCCTCTTCTTTTCTCCTTTAATTTCCTCCTTTTCCCCCTCTCTTCTTTTCCACTCTTCTTTCCCCCTTTTTTCCCTCTCTTCCCCCTTCCCCCCCTTTCCTCCTTCCTTTTCCCCTTTATCTTTTGTCCCCTTTCCTTCTTTTCCCCTCTTTCTTTTCCCTCCTTTTTTTCTCCCCACCTTTCTTTCTCCCTCTTCTTTCCCCCTTTCCTTTTCCCCCCTTTTCTCCCCGTCTCCATTTCCCCAATCTTCTTTTCCCCTTTCCTTTTCCCCCTTCCCCCTCTCTCCTTTTCCTTTCTGTCCTTTTCCACTCTTCTTTTCCCCCTCTTCTTTTCCACCTTCTTTTCCCCTTTTTCCACCCACCTTCTTTCCCCCCTTTCTTTCTTTTTTCCCTTCTTCTTCCCCCCTTTCTTTCTCCCTCTTCTTTTCCCTTTTCTCATCCCTCTTCTTTCCCCCCTCTCCTTTCCCCCCCTTCTTTTCCACTTTCCTTTCCCCCTTTATTCCCCTCTCTCCTTTTCCACCCTTCTTTCTCCCCTTTTTCCCTCCCTTCCCCCTTTCCCCCTACCTTCCTTACCTCTTCCTTTTCCCCCTCATCTTTTATCCTCTTTCCTTCTTTTTCCCCTCATCTTTCCCCTCTCTCCTTTTCCTTTCTTTCCTTTTCCACTCTTCTTTCTCCCTTTTTTTCCTCTCTTCCACCTTTCCCCCACCTTCCTTTCCCCCTCTATTTCCCCTTATCTTTTATCCCCTTTCCTTCTTTTCCCCCTTTTTCCTTCCTCCCTTCTTCCTCTCCCCCCACTCTCCCATTTATCTCCTTCCCCATCATTTTTCCCCCCTCTCTCTTTGTTTTTTCCCCCTGATTTTTGTACCTTCTCCTTTCCCCCTCCTCCTCCCCTCCCTCTTTTGTTTTCCCCGCGATCCGATGGTGACAGATGGGCCGGATTCCCGATTCCCCTCCATCCCCATTGTTGATCCACGCACGGGGCCGGACCCTTTTCCATCCCGGGGTTTTTAATTCCTTAAGAGCAAAGCCCCCGGGCTGGAAGGGGAGCTGGAGCAGCCGCAGCCTCCTGGCAACTGCTGGAAACTGGGGCAGCTCTTCAATGCTCGTGGAGCTGCTGTTGGGTGGGCTTGGGATGCACCAAAACTCCTCCAGGACAGCCCCAGCAAACCCAGAAAATAGATGGGATCATGAGCAATCGCAAATCCGGCAGCCACTTCCCTCCCTGCCCGCTCAGGGGGCTGTTGGCTCAGGCTCCGAGCTGGAAAATTCAGCTGGGACAGAGTTTGGTCCCTGCCTGATGATGGGGATTATTTTTTGGTAGATGTTTTCTTGCCTGGGACAAATATTTCATAAAGCAGGCAGAGCCCTCACTGGGTTTTCAGCATGTTTTCCCTTTGCTTTTTTCCCCCAGTTCTCTTGAAAATTTATTTTTATGGAAAACAGGAGGTGGCAGAGCATGTTTTCTCTGCCCTCAGCACTGATCTGAGGTGGAAGGTGATGAAATCCCTTTAAGCTTTATTATAGTAAGATATTACAAAGCATGAGTAGGAAAAAAATCTGTGCTTTTTAGGGCAGAGAGTGCTGAAGCCATCCCTTATATTCCACTGTATTAATTAGATACCATTATATATCATTTTTCTATATTTTGTATATTATTATATAGCATTATATCACAATATTAATTTATTATTGGATTATTTTGTTGAGGTTTTATTATTATATTATAAAGCTTATATTGAAGCTAGCTTGTTTCTAATTCCCAAATTTGTGGGAGACAAAGCCCCTCTGGAGTTTTTTGACTAAGGGATGGGTGGGAGATCCATGGGACCAACAGGGAAAATCCAGGAAGGATTGTGGATGTTGGACACGGAGCTGGTGGCTCATTCTCATTTCAAACTTCTTGACATTTTTATGCTTGTCCTTCTGTGTCCTGGGATTTTGAGGGGGTTGTAACCCACTATTTCCCTGGAAGCCATGCTGGAAAAGGGGGGATTTTGCCTAAACTCCCTCAATCCTCCTGATTCTGGGGAATAAACCCCAGGTTTTAAAGCTTTCCTGTTTTACTGCATGATTTCAGCAAGTGCAGGTAGCGGTGGTGATGCTGGCAGGGCGTGGATGGCTGGGGGTTGGTTTTCCATCCCATTTCCCTGCAGGGCTGTGATGCCAGCCCATGTTTCTGCTCTGGTGGGTGCATGAGAGGACACACAGCCCCATCCTGGGTTATTTCACTTTACCTCCTCACTCACTGCTCGATCCTCCCTGTGCTGCCGGCAGCTCCTGGCACCCAAACCCTGCTCTGGGGTGGAGGAGCTGCTTCCTCCTCGAGCTGCTGGTGAGCAGGACCAGTTTGGGATCAATTTAGAAGGGAAAAAAGCAGCTGAGCGTGGTTTCTTCAGCCCTTGAAGCTGCTGAGGCAGCGAGGTGGGTGTGTGGAGGAAGAGGCAGAGGGATGCAGCTCTCCAGGTTATCTGAGGGCACTCACCACAGCAGGGCCAGTTGCATCACACAGCTGAGTGTTTTTCCCCCATCTGGTTATTAGGATTTATTTCACTCCTTAAATTCCCACCAGCCTGCTGCAAAACAGGATGGGTGAGACATGGCCACTGTCGGCTCCTGTGCTGGTGTTGTGTGCGTGCCCTGGAGTCAACCCCCAGGGTCTGGGAAAATGAAACGAAAATGAAAACAAAAATCAAAATAAAGGGGGTTTCTGCCACGAAGTTCTCCTGGGAGTGGTGTTGGGAATGGCTGAGTTCTTCCATGCCCCTGGGAATAACTCACCCAACCTGTCATGGCTCCAGATGTGCATCCCTGGCTCCAGCAGTGATGGCTGTGTGGGGTCCAGCACTGCTTCACCCAGGTGTGCAGTTACAAGAGCCATGAGCACACCCAGGAGGAGCAATAACCTTGTCTTCAATGCTGGGTGGTGATGTTGAGCTGCTGGGAATGCTGCCCATGGGAGCTGAAGCCTGAGTGCCCTTTGGGTGCCTTTAAATGCTGTGCACTGCTTTGGATGGATGCTGGAAGTAGGAATATTCTGTCGTGTCCCGTTGGGAAGTGGGGATTTGTGGCACCTGCTGTGGTTCTTCTGTTGGGGTGTTTTGGGAGGGTGAAGCAGCACCTGGGGAGACCAGGGCTGCTCTGGCATCTCCTTTGGCAGAGGAGTAGGGAAATTATGGCTCTGGAGCAATTCAATCCAAGGCAGGGCTTTTCCAGGAGTGGCAGAGGGATTTGTGCAGCTGCTGTGCTGGTTTCTCTTGGATGTGCCCCTTCCAAGTGCCCTGTGTCCCCTGGGCTTTGGGGACAGGTGGGCTGAGCCAAGTGAACCCCAAATGGAGAGCAGCTGTGGGGTGCCCAACCTGGGGCACCCCAGTGGTTCCCACATGGGAGAGGAGGGTGGCTGTGGTGGTGCTTTGGCTGGGAGCTGAGCAGGGGCACCTTGGGATGAAGGTGCCCCCGTGGGTTTGGGTCTGGGGGTGACTGGGCAGCGTGTCCACCTCTCTCCAACGGTTTGGGACTGGCTGGGATTTATTCAGGCCCTGTGGCCTCACAGCCTGGCACCCATCATCTCAGGGGTGAGATGTGTCTATTGGGGGTCACTCCAACTCCCAAAGTAGGAAAAGTTGTTTGTGAGAGATAGTTTTCATTTTTCTATCAGTGTAGAAACATTTTATACAGGTGTTAGCTGTGTTTCACCTAGGAATAGATTGTTATGCTAATGAACTGCTCTCCCTAGGATTGTTTTCACATGGGAGCTTGCAAAGGGCTGGCCTGACAAGGAGAGCAGCCTTGATTTTTTGAAGCCTTTCTTTCTGATTTTCCTACCTTACGGCAACAGAGTGGCTCGTGGCTCAAGGCTTGGCTGGATCCTGCATGGATTGGGCTGTGTCAGAACCTGTCACTGCTCAAGCACATCTCACAGCCAGGCTGAGGAGATGTCAGGGGGCTCTGACCCTTGGGAAGCCTTGGCAGGGCTTCCTGTGCAGCCACGGTCAGGTTGGCAATGAAGCCATGGTTTCACCAATTTGGGAATGCAACCATAATGAGGTTGGGAATGAAACCATGTCCAGGTTGGGAATGAAACCATGTCCAGGTTGGGGATGGAACCACAGCCAGGCTGGGAGTGAGCCATGTTGTCCTGTGAGTTTGGAAGTGCCACTGGACGAGGCTGGGTGTGTTGGGCATCTCCAAACTCAGGCTTACAAGGATATTTATTAGGGTTTCCCCGAGGAGAGCAGCCCCACGTTGCTGGGAAGTGGTGAGCCTCAGCTGGATGTGCTTTTGGAGAGCTCCCCTCAGGGTACAGCAGGGCTGGCCTGGCCAGGCTGGGGTCCTGTTCCCAGCCCAGAGCAGCGTGGGCAGGGCTGTCTGTGCATCCCTGTGCGGCCATGGCTCTGCAGAGGCTCCTTTCAGGAGGTTTCCTTGGAAACCTGACAGCCAGCATGAGGAGGGAGCGTTCCAGAGAGAGCTCCAGCCCCAGTGGTGACCAGGGCACAGCGAGGAGAAATGGCTCTCCCTGGGACTGAGCTGCCTTGGCTCGCTGTGGGGAGGTGGGATGCTTTGGGAAGCTCTCACAGCTCTGTGTGATTCCCAGAGAGGCTGTTCCTTCTGCTGTGAGGTGCCTGCAGACCCTAACCCAGGGCTTTGTCTTTGCAGGAGCAGGAAGATCCAGATCCGAAACATCCCTCCCCACCTACAGTGGGAGGTAAGAAGTGGCTGATCCCAGAAATCCCAAAAACATCCCGTTCATCTTCTCCAGCATCGTGAGCTGTGCTGCTGGAGCACATGGCCTGCACGTGGGCCACCCTTTAACTTCCCAGTAATGCAGGGAGGGAGCCTGAACTGGGCTCCAGCTCCTGCCTGCTTTTGGGTGGGGGCCAGCTTAGAGTGCTGGGTCAGCTCTGGGATAAAGGATGATAATGGGATGCATGGATGATAATGGGATAGTGGGTGGTGCTGGAGGGTGTTTGTGGGTGGAGGGTGCTCCTGCCCTGCTTGGAGCCTCACCTGCCCTGTTTGCTGCTCTGTCCCCAGGTGCTGGATGGCCTCTTAGCTCAGTATGGCACAGTGGAGAATGTAGAGCAAGGTAAGATGGTCCAGCATGGTCCTCATCCCTGCAAAATTCCCAGTGCTGCTCCCCAGCTCTGCCCAGGCTGCAGGAAGCCCGCTGGGATGAAACCTAGTTGGATAACCAGTCCAGCAGCAGTGGTCTGAAATGGGTTTTGGACACAAACCCTGCTGGTGGGATGATGTGGGCTGTGCATCCACCATCCCTGGGAATGCCCCTGGTCCCTGAAAAAATTGAAAGCAAAAATGAGCTGAGTGTAGGTTGGGATCCACTGGTGGGTCAGGGATGTCCAGCCTTGCATTCTGCTTGGATTCAGCCTTGGATCCAGCCCAGTCCTTGTGCTGGGGGTAAACACAGGGTGCCCAGGGGAAAACACAGGGTGCCCAGGCATGCCATGGGACATGTCCCTGTCCCCATCCCAGGTGTATCCCCTCCTCTGGAGCATGCTGAGAGCAGCAGTGACACCTCTCCCAGCCCTGCTCCAACTCTGCTTCTCTTGCTCCCACAGTGAACACAGACACAGAAACTGCCGTTGTCAACGTGACCTACGCCACCAAGGAGGAGGCCAAAGTGTGAGTGGGGTTTGGTTTGGTTTGGTTTGGTTTGGTTTGCCCATGATTTCCACCACACCAGCTTTCCCAAGGAGTCCCAGGTGTCTTCCAGGCTTCTCTAAGCTGTCCCACCACTGGGCTGTCCTCTGGCATGGGAGATGGGCTAGTACACATTATTGCAGAAGCTTTGGCATGATCCATGTGGAAGGGGATGACGTCCCACCAGGTTATGGGGCTTGCTCCTCATGGGAAAAATGTGGGGCTCTGGCTTCCCATGGCCATGTTCTCCAGACTGGGGAGGGCAGAGGATGCAAGGTGGGAAGGGCCCATGCTCTGCATGTGGTGGGGGTGCTGGAGGGGAGCCCCTGACCACGCCCTGCACCTCGCTGCCTTGCAGAGCAATAGAGAAGCTGAGCGACCAGCAGTTAGAGAACTGTTCCTTCAAGATTTCCTACATCCCGGATGAAGAGGTGAGCTCCCCTCCGCCCCCCCAGCGATCCCGCCGCGGGGGCCACTCCTCCAGGGAGCGGGGCTCCTCCCCAGGGGGCTCCTCACAGCCCAAACAGCTCGAGTTCCCACTGAGGATGCTGGTGCCCACGCAGTTTGTTGGTGCGATCATAGGAAAGGAGGGCTTGACCATAAAGAACCTTACTAAGCAAACCCAGTCCAAGTAAGTACTTGCAATGGTTTTGTTTTCCTTCCCTAGGGTGCTGTAGGTCCCAGCTCGGGTTCTCCCTGCACTGGGGGGCTTTGCAGTGCCAGCCACTGCTGGTTTCTTGGGGTGGTGGCAGAGCTCAGGTGCTGACCCATTCCTGCTGGCCAGGGTGGTCTGGGTGCTGCAGGAGGGGGATGCACACTGTAAAAAGGCCTGGAATGAGTTCCTAAAGCCTCACGAGAACAGCTTTGTGGGATGAGGCTTTAGGGAGAAATGGCAAGTTTGGGGATCAAATCCTAAAGGTGAATCCTCAGTGTAGTGGTCTTGGTTCTTGTGGGATTTGCTTATCCTGCAATATCCCATACGGGCTAGAGCTGTTAAGGGGAAAGGGACACTGTGGGAGCACTGCCACAAGAAGGATGGGCTTTTGTAACTGTTTGAAGCCTTTTTTAGCTATTAACGTGTTTATTTTTGAACTAAAAAAGGAAAAAAAACCAAAAAAGTGGGGTTGTCTTGCCAAAGTTTTCCATGTTTCTCTTGTTGCTGTTCTCCTGATCTCACTGCTCATTCTCTGCATGGTTTTCCTGCATGGTTTGTTCCTGCCCAGGTGTGTTTGTGTTTAACCCCAAGCTGTCTTCTCCTGTGCTCATCATCCTGCACGTGGTGATCCCATGGGACGTAGGAGTCCTGTCCCAGAGCATCCCAGTTCTCAGAGGAGTTTTTAGAGGCAAAGCTTTGGTACTAGTGTGGCTGGAGGTAGAAAGAGGAGCCAAACCCTGGTGCTGGCTTGGCAGGAAGAGGTTTGTATGGAAAGGGGGCAGAGGAGTAGGGAGAGGAGCTCTTGGAGCCTGGCTTGCTCACCTGGTGAGCAGATCCCTGTTGGCTGCAAGCCCTTCTCCAGGTGAGTCCTGGTGGGATGAGCAGCAGGCGTAGCTGTGTCCTCACCCCCAAGAAGGGAATTTGCCCTTTCCAAGCCCTGAGCCTAGCAAGGAAGGTGGGAAGGTGCCAGTTTCTGCCAGCCATGAAACCAGATGCTGTTGCTTGGAGCAGTTTCTGCCCCTGAATTGTCCCTCCTGGTGGGGTGGCTCTGTGTGCCTGCCCTGAAGACCCGGGCCATGGAGGAAGGTCCTGCTCAGTGCTCTGCCCTCTCCTGCCCTGCCTGCAGGCTGGGGTGAAGGGAACCCTCAGGAATCCATCCCAGGCAGCCACAGGAGCCCTGTCCTTCACTTTGGGTGCCATCCAACACTCTGTCCCTGCCTTCATCTGCCAGTGATGATCCAAGGGTGACATCCTGCTGCCCGGCCCCTGCTCCTTCCCAGAGTGATGCTGGCTTCTGGATTCCTCTGGTCACGTTGGATTTCACCCCTGGATCCACTCACAGAGATTCCAAAGGTGCTTCTGAGCCCCAGGAGGCAAAACTGTGCCCAGGCTGAGCTGTTTTTCCATGAAGAAACCCAGACCAAGACCTTCCACAGCCCTTGGAGCTCCGTGAGGAGAGGATCATGGCTACCATGGCTATCCACTGGGATAACCCTACAGGCACACTGTGTTGTCCACCTGGAGAGGGCTGTCCCTCATGGCAGCCACTCCTGAAGCATTCCCAGCCTACCCTAAGGTCTCTTGGAGGCTTTTCTTGCTGCACCATTGGCAAACCCTGTCCCCCCAGCCCTGGTCATCCCTCCCTGCAGCGCCTGGTGATGAGGTGAAGGTACTGAAAGTCCCCTTTTCCATCCTCCTGTTGGAACGGAGCAGTTCAGCAGTGGCACTGGGATGTGCTGGCAGCTCCAGAGCTCTCCCTTCTCCAGCTCTCTGGGGTGGGATGTGCCTGAAAGCAGTGACCCCTTCCTGGCATCCCTTCATCTCTCTGGCAAGTGAGCTCACACATCTGGACATGGGATGTGTCTTCCCCTGAGCTCATCATCCTGAACCTGGTGATCCCATGGGATGGTTGGTCAGCCAGGAACCTGGCGTGTGCCCCTTTCTGAGGCTTGTCCAAGGTCCTCATCACCTTGGTGCCTCCAGTCAGCACTTCCCTGGCACTTGGTTCCTTTCTGGCACGAAGGCTCAGCCGAGTTCTCCTCTCCACCAGCCTCAGCTGCTGTGTGGCTCCCATCTGTGGGGTTTGTTGGGATTCCTCATCAATTCCCCCTACCTTGGGAGCATCAGCCTGGTCTGTCATCGCCTCGTGTGGCCATCATGGTGTGTTCACCCTGTTCCCATCAAAGGGGTGGCAGCAAGTGTCCCTGTGTCTGCTGGGAATGGAGCCTGAGGGAGCTCCATGGCTGGGAGCACCAACTGAAGACATGGAGATCTGGAGAGATGGAGGCAAGAAGGGAACCACGCTGTCTTCCCTCCCTGTTCAGTGCTTGGATGGAACCACTCTGGGTCCCTTTGGAGTCCCTTCTCTCAGGGAAGGCTCTCCCAGCTGCTCCCCTTCAACCATCAGTGTTCCAACATGATGGCTCTTGAAGAGTTGACCTGTTCAAACCCACCTGGACCCCAGCATGGCACCGTGTGGTGACTCTGCCCCCCAGCCCTTGGCCTGGCACGTGCAGCAGCGCCCTGGATGATCCCATCAGGACAGGACCTCGGAGATGTGGCCGGAGGGGACCCAAGTGCTGTCAGCATTCCAGAGTGGCTGAGCTGCCACTTCCACACCTGCTCAGAAGACCTGGCCCTGGCTGCAGCAGTGGCAGGGACGCCATGGTGGTGGCCCATGGCAGGATGGCCGCAGCACGGCATCACCGTCCGGCGGGAAGAGCGCGCGGATCATCGCGCGGAGAAGACGCAAGGGTTCCTCCCCCTGTAGCCCAAGGCGCATGGTCGAGGTGCGGGAGTCTCCTACCCTGCTTTCCTCTCTCCCTCTCTCTCAGGGCTTTGCCAGGTACGGTTGAGCGTGAGGAGCGAGCTGGAGGCCGTGCCTCCTCGCGCCATGAGCCATGAGCTGAGGGAGGAGCAGAGGAGTAGAGCACGGTCCCTGCCGCTGCGCACGGGAGCCTGCTGGTCCCCCCGGGAAGGGCGTGAGTACCAGCGCTGTTGTTGCCGGGTGCCTCCGTGTCGGGACAGACAGACGCTGCCCACGGGTAAGTGCTCTCTGTGCCCAAGGTCGCTGGACAGCCTCGGGTGTTGCGCAGAGAGAGGCGGAGCTCAGCAGGGCCTCTGATCCCGTCTGCTGCTCCGAGCGGGGCCGGCAGCAGAGATGATGATGATAGACCAGGTTGCTCAGGGCTTTAGTCCAGTTGAGGATTTGTTCTGCCCCCTCCATGCATTGGTTGATGTTGTGACGCCCCTCAGCTTCCGGGACCTCGGGTCCTACAGGCGAACGTGGTCCAAATCCGATCCGAACCGCCCGAAACCAAACACTGCCTGGGCTTGCGTGAGCCAGGTGCTGGTAGATGCAGCTGACAGCCAGGTTCACCCCACAGCTTGAGCAAGTGTTGAAATGAGTTTTTCTCAGCTCCTGAGCTCTCAGAACCCTCCGTGTGACCCCAGGCCTATCTGAGGGGCTCCTCTGTGCTGGTTGTTCACCACAGGGTTGACATCCATCGGAAGGAGAACGCCGGCGCTGCTGAGAAGCCCATCACCATCCACGCCACGCCAGAGGGGTGCTCGGAAGCGTGCCGCATGATCCTGGACATCATGCAGAAGGAGGCTGATGAAACGAAATTGTGAGTGCTCCTGGCTCAGCCACAGCGTGGTGGGACCCCGTGGTGGTGGTCCTTCTTTTCAACAAATCCTTAGTACCTGTGGCTGGAGATTTCTTTGTTGCCTGACTGGCTGGACCTTTAGATTTGATTTTTTCTTAATGCATTTTAGAGCAGAAGAGATTCCCTTGAAAATCCTGGCACACAACAGCCTGGTGGGGAGGTTGATTGGCAAGGAGGGCCGCAACCTCAAGAAGATTGAGCAGGACACGGGCACCAAGATCACCATCTCCCCGTAAGTTCCTGTGACAGGACTGGGGGGAATGGTGAGACAGCAGGGTTAGATGGGATATTGGGAAGGAATTGCTCCCTGTGAGGGTGGTAGATTGCCCAGAGAAGCTGTGGCTGCCACTGGATCCCTGGAAGTGTTGCAGGCCAGGTTGGACAGGGCTTGGAGCAACCTGGTCTAGTGGGAGGTGTCCCTGCCCTTGGCAGGGGCTGGAACTGGATGCACTTTCACATCCCTTCCATTCCATGATTCTATGATTCAGTGGAGTCCTGGTGGACACCAGGCCACCCCATTCTGTCCAACATGGTACAAGCACTGCTGCAGGTGAAAAACAGAGCAGCTGTGCCCTCCCATGTGCGTTCCCTATCCCAGGTGGATGTTCCTCATCCCAGGTGTTGGGCAGGGAGAGGGCGCATAGCTCTCACTCTGTCCTGTGGGGAACCCTCAGCTGTGATTTGAGTTTTCCTGGGGTTTTCCATGACTTGAAGAAGGGATGTGACCGTGTCTCTGAATTTTCCTGTGGGGCAGCTTGCAGGACCTGACCATCTACAACCCCGAGCGCACCATCACGGTGAAGGGCAGCATGGAGGCCTGCTCCAACGCCGAGGTGGAGATCATGAAGAAGCTGCGCGAGGCCTACGAGAGCGACGTGGTGGCTGTCAACGTAAGCCCAGCCCTCCCCGGGCCTGCTCCACTGCACAAAAATTCACAGTGGAGGTTGATGTGTTACAGCAAGGGTTGGGCCTCGCCCATGCCTGTGTTGAGAAGCCCAGTTCTCCCCCACCTTTCACAGCTTTCTCCTTTTATCTTTCCTTTCCCAGCAACAGGCCAACCTGATCCCAGGGCTGAACCTCAGTGCTTTGGGCATATTCTCCACAGGGCTGTCCATGCTGCCCTCCACCCCCGGGGCCCGGGGGGCTGCAGCTGCCACCCCCTACCACCCCTTTGCAGTAAGTGTGGTGTGTTCCTGGTGCCTGGAGCTGTTGGGTTTGGGAGCTACCTTATGGGGAGTTCTGACTCTCAGCCATTTTGGGGAGGATGCTCATTTGCAGCAGCAAAGTGGAGAGGACAGGGAGTGAAGGTGGCAATCACCAAGAAGATCAGCTGCATCTCTGGGTTGTGCTGATCTGGGTTCCACTAGTGTTTAAGGATTGGCTGTGTCCCAAGGGTGCTGCTCTCTGAAGAGAGCATGGAAAAACCATGTAGGTGGTCTTCATTCCTGACCCCAAGGCCACCACTGGCCTGAGGTGACAGTGGGCAGGGATGGTGCAGTGTCAGGAGAACAGGATGGCCAAGGTGCTGGTGGAGAAGGTCCATCCCAGGTCACTCAGGCACCATGGGCTGCCTCCATTAGTTCTTCAATAATTTATTCTGAGCTGTGGGTTAATTTACCTGTGCTGTTTTCTCTCCCTGCAATCCCTGCAGCAGAGCGGGCGGAGGAGGACGGTGAGTGCTGGGAGGATGTGGGGTGTTTGGGGTGGCTCTGGAGGGCTCCAGGAGGGTTGGTTGGTCACTCCCAACCTGTGGAGGGAGGGTGCTGTGCCTGTATCCACAACCTCTGGGCGACAGCTGTGGGAATTATTTATGTGGGGTGTGATGGAGAGGAGTGGGACAGGTCTCCTGAAGGGCAGTATTTGGTGTGGGGTCCTTCACCCCAAGGCTTTGTGTGGCCTTTTTCAAGCCCCCTGGTGAGGCCAGAAGGAGATCTTTTTTTCTGATACAAATATCAGCAGGACAAAGCCAAAAAAGCAGCAGTGGGGAGGGACTGGGGTTAACTGGGAGCTCCCATCCCCATCCCAGCCTCGTGCTGTGCCATAGGCACAGGGTCCAGGCTGCAGCTCATCCTTGGATGTGCCTGTGGTCTCTGTGTTCCTCCTCCTGGTGGTGACACACTCTCCATGTCAGGGTGGGGGTGTTGGGTAGGGGCTGGCACCTTGAGGACATCATTAATGTCACTGCCCCTCATTTTCTCTCCCACCACAGGGCTCCTCGGCCTATCTGTCGAGTCTGTACGGAGCCCCCCCAGCTGGAGCCTTCCCCCATCAGCATCCTGTAAGTTTCTCGTCTCCAAAAGTGCCCTGGCACCTCCTGCCAGGAGGTTTTCCCTTGGGCACCCTGTGGGAGGGCAGGACCACAGCTCAACTCAAGAGAACCCAGCCCAACTCAACCCAACCCAATCCAACCCAGCTCAGCCCCTCTTCAAGGCTGGAATGCTGGCAGGGGGGAGCAGCCCCCTGGCCCAACTGTCCCCCTGACCCTCTGGCTCTTCCTGCCCTTTCCAGGTGCCAGAGCAGGAGGTTGTGAACTTGTTCATCCCAACACAGGCCGTGGGGGCCATCATTGGGAAGAAGGGGCAGCACATCAAGCAGCTGGCACGGTTTGCTGGCGCCTCCATCAAGGTATGTAGGGAGTGGGAATGAGGGGCTGGGTCAGGGCTTTGTGCCTCTGTTTCCCCTTCCTACTTGCTGAGAGCAGAGAAGGGAGCCCTTGGTGAATGGTTTTTCTCTCTAAATGAGTAGAAACCCAGTCCTGCAGCATCCTGATTGCCACCACTGCTTGGGTAGGGGGGTGTCCCTGCATGGGAACACATCCCACAGAGGGGAGGTCTTGCCTGAGGAGGGGTGACACTCACACTCCTTCCATCCCTCTGCAGATTGCCCCAGCAGAAGGTCCAGATGCCAGCGAGCGCATGGTGATCATCACGGGGCCACCTGAGGCTCAGTTCAAGGTATGATGGCCACAGGGTGGGGACTGGCTTGAGGACATGGCATCCCTTTGGTCCTCACCATGCCAGGGGGGCTTCTCAGCTTGGAACCACAGTATTGGGACCACATCATTGCCTGTGGGAATGAAGGGCACAGCAGGCTGCCTCCAGGATGCTGCCCACCACATCCATGTCCCTTTTGTGCCCTCTCCAGGCCCAGGGGCGAATATTTGGGAAGCTGAAGGAGGAGAATTTCTTTAACCCGAAAGAAGAAGTGAAGCTCGAAGCACACATCAAGGTGCCTTCCTTCGCTGCTGGCCGCGTCATCGGCAAAGGTGGCAAGACGGTAGGTGGGGGTGTGTGGGATCCCACCTGGCTTGGGAATAGAGGGCTGGACATCCCCCATCCATCCCCTATCCATCCCATCAGCTCTGGCCGGGTGCTCTGTTCTATCAGTGATGTCTCAGTCCCTTTGTCCTGGCAGTGGCTCCTGGATGGCCATGCCAAGGGGACAGGATGTGAGCCACAGCAGCCTGGTGCCATGTCCTGCCTCAGAGCTGGAGTGGCACCAGCAGTGGAGGATTTTGGCTCTTTCCCAGCAAAACCTGGATCTCTGTTGTTTGCTCAGGTGAATGAACTGCAGAACTTAACCAGCGCAGAAGTCATCGTGCCGCGAGACCAAACCCCGGACGAGAACGAGGAGGTCGTTGTCAAAATCATTGGGCATTTCTTTGCCAGTCAGGTAAGGTTTGGCCACGGCTCTCCCAACAGTCCCAGTTTGAGGAAGGCCACTGACCGCAGCATCCCTGAGCTGCTCTGAGTGTGCACCCAGGATGCACTGAAAGGGGTTTTGGCTGCATTAAAATGGAAGATTGGCTCGATTCAGCCAAAATCTGTGCCTTGGACAGTGGGTAGGAATGTCTCCTGCATCCCACCTGGGTGCATCTAACCAGGCTGGGTTCACGAATGCGAGGGTGTGGCGACACCCCAAAATCTTGAGTGATGGAAGAACAGCCAAACCTTTGCTTTAGCAAAGCAAAAGTATCACAGAATCACACACCTGGCCTGGTGTTAGAATCTGTACGGTTGGGGTGCTGTAGGGTTGGTGGGGGCTCAGCTCTGGTGTTGCAACCCCTGTTCCTTGCCCCCTTTGCAGACTGCCCAGCGCAAGATCAGGGAAATCGTGCAGCAGGTGAAGCAGCAGGAGCACAAACACGCTCAGGGAGCCGCGGCCTCGCAGCACAGCAAGTGAGGCTCCCGCCAGCACCGCCCGACGAATGTAACCCCCCGCCGCCAGCGCCGGCCCCAGCAGGTCAGGGGACAAACCAAAGACCCCCGAGCCCCCCGGCTGGCAGCCCGGGGCACAGGGGGCTCTCTCCAGCCCGCAGCTTCCGCCTTACTCCACCGCCTCCCGCGCCGCTCCCCGCCAGTCAGTCGGACTAACCCAGGCAGAGAGAGGTGGCTTTTAGTTTGGAATTCTCCCCAAACCTGCCCATTCCACCCCCGAGGAGCTTGCCCGGCCTGGGGGGGCCGTGGCACCCATTAATTTAGAATTAATATATCAGTAACGGAACTAACGCCGATTTTTAAGTTTTGTAAGATTTTATTTTTTAACTCACTTTTTAAAATTTTTTTGGGGGGGAGGGGGGGATGTTTGTTTTTAGCAAAAGCAGGCTTTTCTAGAGGTTTAATGGCAGGAGCTGGTTCATTGGTTCTCTAATGCACCGTAGAGCAGAGCTGTAGGAGCACCAGCAGGGAAAAAAATACTGAATAAGTGTTAAAAAGCAATTTCTGAAGGGCTTTGAGAAGAGCAGGGCCTGTAGGAGGCAAGAAGATTCCTCGTGTAGGAATTGTTCCTCTCCTTCACACACCCTTTCCTCTTTGCTTTGGACTCCAAAAGCGGGGTTTGCATCTGTTCTGTCCCCCCTTTCTGTCTGTCTGTCCTCTCTCCATCACTGCCCAGCACTGACATCCCTGGAGAATGATGGGCAGCACCAGCCCTGCCTGCTTTGGACTGGGATCTTTGGGGAAAAGATCCCTGTTGCAGGGAGAGGAGGGGGAAATGGGTGAAAAAAAACATTTACAAGAGGTTGTCAGCCCAGGGCTGGAAAACCCAACCCGCAAAATTGGCTTCAAATGAAAAAATAACCCAAATAACCCTCCCAACACACACACAGAAAAACTACCTCAGGTTTTCGTACCTCAGCACCTTGCGCTTGTGTTGCCCTTTTAGAGATTTTTGTATGCCTTGTAAAACTGATAGTTGGAGCATTTTTTTATTTTTGTAATAAAAAAAAAACCAAGTTGGAAAAATGATCTCGACCAAGTCAGCTGCGAGGTGGAAGAAGGAAACCATCCCCCGTGTCCCAGAGCTCTTCCGTAGTCTCCTGCAAGCCGAGAGCCAGTGGCTGTTCCTTCGGAGAAAGCTTGAGAAATGGTTAAAAAGAACAAAAAAAAAAAAAAAAAGGGAAAAATAAAAAAGCCAAACACAATAAAAAAAAGGGTTTAAGCAAATCCAGGTGATGGATGGAAGCGGTGAAAGCCGATGGGCAGAGCAGGGATGGGAGCGGAGGCGCCGGTGCCAGCGCCGCTCCCGTGGGCTGCGAATCCACGTTTTCCTCTACTGCAAAGTGTTCTGTGAAAACCAACCTGAGACACCAACAAAGAGAAATATATCCAGCTAACCAGAGCCTGAGCCTGCTCTCTGTTTCTTTCTTTGGGGTTCCTTGTGGTGGTCACGGCTGGGAGTTCCTCTCTGGTGCCCAATTCCCTGCTGCCAGGGAGGGAAGGGCTGGATGGGGCTGTAGGCAGTGCCAGGTGTTGTTTTACCCTGGGACCTGGGAAGTGTGGCCATCACAAAGCCACCTCTCCCTCCCTGAATGGAATATCCATTGGGAAAGGCACTAAATGGGGTTGGGATGGCCTTTGGGGGCAGGATGGGGCTGCCTGGGATGCTGACAGGTGCCACAATGAGGGACTCCTCTCCATGAGCTCCAGAGCCAAGCTCTTCCCTCCCACCCCTCCAGCACTGGGAATGCTGCTCTGGTGGCAGCTGGGACATTCAAAACTGCAGCCCCAAACAGGAGGAACCAAAGGGAAGGGGGAAAGGACACCTCAAACACTCCCAGTTGCTGCATCCTCATGCTCAGATCTTCTGCATCCTCAGGGAAGATTAATTATCCCCAATTAATTATTTGTAAGGATAAAACACGAGTGTCTTTGGAATTGTTCATTCTTGGGAGAATCTGCCCTGAGATTGGTTCAATCTGGCACAATCAGTGAAAGGAGATACAGACAAAGCCCCTCTGCAGGGATCTTGTGGGTCTTTGGGTCAGGAGCAGCACAGGGATGTCCCCAGGGCCACCAGGAGAGGAGACAGCCCCGGTTCTTCAGATGGGGAGCAAGTTAAAAACCGCACAGAGACAGCAGATCAGTTTTCAATTAAAAAATAAATTACTCTATTAACAAGTAACCTCCCATACAATAAGGCTCTTACATAAGTTAATATTTATCTTGTCTTACCTAAACAATAAGAAATAAATACTACTCTTTCACAGAACAGTGTTTCCCTATCAGTGCATGTCTCCCAGCAGCTGCTGATGGATTATTTCCCACACCATCTTCCTGCGGAAATAAGGCATGTGTTCCTGAAAAGAAACAGGAAAAATCCATCACAGGGGAAGCCAGGGGAGAAAGAGGCAGGAAAGCTCCATTAACACCCAGGGAATTCTTGAGTGGGAAGCTGCTTTTGAGCACCTGCCAGTTGGGTACAAGGCGGGTTTCACACCAGGGTGACAGAACCACCCAACAAAACACCCACATTTCTTTAATAAATGTCCCTGTAAATATCAGCACATTGGTAAATAACCAGGGGGAAGTTTTCCAAGGGAGAAACCTATTTCACCAAGAGCTACAAAGGCCAGATATCCTAAACCCCTGGCTGCACCATCCTGGCATTGGAATGAGATGGTCCTTAAGGTCCATTCCAACCCACACCACCCTGGGATTCCATGATTCCACGATCTTGCCCAAGAAGCAGACACCAGACATGAGGAACAACCCTCAGTCCCCGCCCCAGCTGCTGTGCAGCTTCCCTGGCTCCCACATGGGTGTGGGAAAGGCTGGAGCTGTTTACACTCCCCTCTCACCGGGGTGAAGATGATGGGTTTGTCTCTGGAGATGAAATCGGCAAATTTGCAAACAAAAACTCCACAGTCATTTCCATTGTTTTGTTGAGGGATCTCCTGAGGAATACAAAAACATGGAGAATTTTTATCTGTCTTGAAAGAGCAGCAATCTGGCTGTAGCACACATTTGACCCACACCTACTCCTGAAAACCTATTTCTATAATCCATTTACCACTCCCAAACCGAAGGAACAGTCCCAGTTAACTGCACATCATCTCCCTCTGCTTGCCTGGGCAGTGTTAAATCCTCTGTGACAAGGAGTTCTAGCTCCCATTCCAAATCCAGGCATTGCTCCCATACCTCTGTGCCCATGCTGTGAAGAGTCCACTCAGAAGCAGTCAATTCAATGTTTCTTTTTTCCCTGCTTTCCTCTTCCAGGTATTTTCTGTTGAAAACAACACAAAAATCACTTTTCATCTCCCTGATTTAGGGCAACAACAAAAACAGCTGTTGAAAGGTGTCAGGAAGATAAATTGCACTGAAATGCCAGAGGATCCTCACAGCAGAGGATTTAAGGAATGTGGAGGGAAAATTCCCATTTTAGAGACACAGTGAGGGGTGTGAGCAGGGCTCCCCAGGGCCCAGCCCTGTGTAATGTCCTTATCCATGACCTGGACAAGGGGACTGGGCACCCTCAGTACCTTTGGAGGTGACACCAAGCTGGGTGGGAGTGGGGAGGGCAGGAAGGATCTGCACAGGGCTCTGGGCTGGTGACAAGGTGAGGATCAGCCATGGGATGGGCTCAGTGATCCTGGAGGGCTTTTCCAACCTCAGTGATTCTGGGATTTGTCTTTGTGAGGCTGCTCTCCTGCTCTCACCCTACAAAGCTGCTGGATGAAGGGTTTTTAGTGACAAAGACACATCAGGATGTGCAGCACATGTGAGAACTTGTACCTCTGACACTCTGGAGGATTCTATACAGAAGAGGGACAAAGTGAGCAGCACCATGGGACAGGGCACAAACACTTCACATGGGGAGGAGAAAATGCCTCAAAAACAACCAGAAGGGATAAAAAAAGCAAAAGCAGCTACTCACAAGACAGTTTTACAAATGTGGTCTCCTTTCTGTCCCAAGGAGTCAAAGTATTTGATGGTTTTCTCTCTGAGGTCTATGACCTGGGGTTAAAAGGTGACTTAGACAAAGGACACCCCAAACACTAAAGGACTTTGCTAATTTTGTTCTCCCCATCCCCTAAATAAAAAGCCAGTTTGACTCACCAGCAGTGTCCAGTGAATTCTGAGGTGAATAGGCACGAAGATGACATCGTGCTCAAAGATATCCACATCTTTAGTCCATTTCTTTACTCCCTTGTGGCTAGTAGAGCTCAGCTTGGAATAAAAGAAGGTATTAAAAGCATAGACTGCTGGGTATCCTTCCTTCTTGCTTCTTTCCACAAGAAGACCCATGTAGAAATTCATGATCTGGAACAGAGAGAGGCAAAGTGAGATAAGACACTAAATTAAAAAGACAGCAACCTGTCCTTGCTGGCCACCCTTGAGCTGAGAAAACTCCAGCTTGGCAGCTTTTGCTCCCAGAATTTCACACCGGAGGACTTGTGCTGCTGGTTAAAGCCCCCACACCCACTCTGATAACCCAGACTGACTCCTGGGAGCTGCATCATGCAAGTGAAAGCTTCCAGAAACAGCAGCCCACACAGTACCCAAAATAAGGAGTGCACAGCTATTTCTGGGCTCTGCAGTGGAGCTCCTGGAGCAGCCCAGGGAGGGGGGATTTCCCAGCAAGTGCAGGATCCCATACCCTGTCGTTGAGCCAGCCCAGGGGCTGCAGGGTGCAGATGTCCTCACGGGTGACAGTCAGCTTGAAGGCCCTGCTCAGGATGTCCTCAGGCTCACCACTGTCAAAGGCAGCAGAGATCTCACTCTCCATGGCCTGGAAGAAAGGATTCAGTGGGGAAGGGCTGGTGGAGCAGCACATGGAGCACACCAGCCCCCCAGAAGGCTCCAAGTGCAGCCCCAGTGCCAGAGCAAGGAGCCTTGCAGGCTGAACCTGCCCCAGCACTGGCTTGCTGCTGAGCACAGGTACCTCTGTCAGTGGAGCCAGATCATCTCCTGGCTTTTCCAGGCAAGGCAGTGGCTCACTGTCCACAAAGAAGAGGTCTTTGGACAAGACAGGTGTCACATGGAACTGGAATAACTTTCTTTGGGGGACTTCGGCTTCACGCTGGCCCTGCCAGGCACAAGGACAGAAATCAGAGAGAAGCACAAGGGGTTGCTGGGGGGACAGGGCAGAGAATCCTGCAAGAAACTGTGAAGGGTTGTGTAAACACATCCCAGCAGCCATCCCCAAAGTCTCATTTGATTGGTGACTGCATTCCAACTGTGCCCAGAGAGGCAGGGCTTTCCTTGGGCTTGGATTAACACCCCCAGCAAAACCTCCACATGCAGGTATCAAGCTGAGATCAAGGTAAGTATTTCTGATTTCCACCCTTCAAATTTTATTTTGGATCTCAGTCCTGAGCAGAGGTGAGTTATATTTTCCAGAAAACCAAGTGAAGCAGTGACTAACTCAAGCTTACCACTGAAGCAGCTTGTTTCTCTCGTTTTCCCTGACCACGAGAGTCTTCTGGGGGTGTGTAGTAACTGTAAGAAAAGAAAGAGAAATGAGCTGGATATCCACACTGCCCCATGAAATTCTCCAAAATTCACCTTCTGCATAAGAAATGCTTTTTCAAGGTTGATTCTGACACATGACAACATTTGTCTCCTTCCCCACTCCTTTTGTAGCAGCCAGACCAGGACAGAAGAAGAGCTGGAAGCTTCACAAACTTTCTTCCACCATCAGGTGCCAAACTCCCTTTTTTTTTCCCACAGTTTTAATCTTTGGAAAACAGGGAAGCAACCAGCACTTCCTCTATCAAGTGCTTTGTGATCTCTTGGTGACAAATGCCACTCTCCACCAGTTACTTCCCCTCTTCCCTTGAGCTTAGGGGACAGTGACAATTTAACACAGGACAAATGCACAGCTCAATACAGTGCTCATATCTAAGGGGGAAAGAGAACAGGGACAAAATCACCCCAAACCACATCTGACACAACCAAACCTCTCTCTGCCCCCATCTGCACTCTAAGAGGAGGAAGAGGATGGCACCAGGCTGCCACAGCAAAATTCCTCCTGGAGCTGCAGCCAAAAGTCCCTTTCCCTTCACTCCTGCACTCCCATCCTGCCACCACAGAGTTCACTGTCCCCTGCTGAGGGACAGCAACGCTCCCTTTTGGATCCATTCCAAACCAAAGCATCTTGCAAGCCTCAAAATCTGCCTCAATCCCCCAGGTTTTACAAGCTCCCTACTCCTTTTGCTCAGGATGCACAGGAAATGCAAAGCCAGCTCATTCATGGTGTGGCAGAAAGACTCTGGGGAGCAAAAACCAATTCTGCAAACCCAGGGACAACCCAGGCTGTCACCCCCCACTTCCTTCTCCCAAAAAACACCCAGCACATCCCACAGCTGCCCAGCTGTGACAGGGCAGCTGGATTTGAGGGACAACTGGCTGTGAGCAGTTCCTCAAACCAGCTGCTCCTCTCCCCCAGCACTGAGACACTGAACAGGACTGGGCTTCTGGAGGCTGACAGAGCCAAAAGAAACAAGAGCCATGCTTAGCAGAGACTCTCACCTGACCATGACACCCCTCTGAGGCAGCTGGGGGCTGAAAACATCCCCATGTTTGACACCTGCAGGGAGAAGCAGCAATATGAGAACAGGGAGGTGATTTCCCATTCCAGCAGCTGCACAGAGCTCTCAGTTTCTGGGTGACATCACAGACATTTCATCAGCATTTTCAACTCAGAAGTTCAAACCCTGGCACCTGCTCAGAAATCATTTTAATCCCCATATGATCATGTCACAAAGTCCAAGATATGAAAGAATTAGTGATGAAAAAGTGTTTAAGTAATGAACAGGGGAAAAAAAAACCCTGGGGCAATATTAAATATACAAGTAATTAGGTTACTTGTTTTGGAAGCTCTGCTTTTATGGAATTAGTCCTGTCTAGCATTAAAAAGGGATAAAGTGCAGTTCTGAGGGTGCAGAGTCAAATATCCCCCTCCCCTGGTACAAAAAAAATCAGGTAAAACAGGTGCTACAACCTTCTCCTGTGCAGTGGGGTCACATCCAGCTACAAACTGCACTGCCACAGCTCCCAAATACCATTTTTAAACCATTCTTGCCCTTCAGTAAAACCCTCACAAACCAAATTTAGCCAATAATGAGGAAAATGCCCTGTTTGAGCTGGACTTGTACCAACAGAGTGGAGCAGCCCTGGGGATACTCACTGGTCCTTTGTGGCACAGGTGGACAGGCACCTCTGGGTTTTTGCTCTTTCAGGGGACTCCCAGTCATCCCTGGTTCCTTGGTTTGAACTCTTGGGTGTAGCAGAAGAAAAGGACAGAGTTTTTACAGGTGATTTGTTACCAGTGCACCTCAATTCACTGCAGAGCACACGGCTATTTGTACACAACTGGCTAAATGAAAGCAACAGAAATATATAAAGTAAAATTAGGCTGTTTAATCCTTAACAGAGCCATGCTGTCACTGGTTCCATGACAAGATGCAAAGGGCATTTTGAGGAGTTCACATCCAGAAGTTTGGCCACTCTCAGCTCAGGCATACCGAACATAGAAGAGTCAAATTTTCTGTCTCCACTTTTCCAATCATTACATTTGATTCTGCCCAGAACCCTGAGAGTAGGAAAGATCAATTCTCCTCCCCTTCCACACAAGACAAACTCACCACCAGAAAGTTAAGGGTTATTTTGCTCATAATTACTTGTTGAGTCTTGCTGATCGTCGAGAAGGAAGTCTTCCAGAATATTTCTCTTTGAACAGACTCAAGAGCTCTTTGTATTTCTTATTTTCTGCTTGCTGAACATCCTTGCAGAAAGGAAGGAAAAGAGACTTTAGCAAGCATTCCCAGCTCTTCCTTTGGTCTCAGCCTAACTGTACAGGAACTCCACAGCTGTTTCATCCCAAAACAATTCCCTGCTCCCCAGTTTACCTCTTCAGCAGCACACAAAGGCCTCCTGGTGCCACTGACTCCAGGAGAGTGGGGACCTGGCTCCTTGATGGGGGGCCTGGGTGTGACAGGGCTCTCAGGAGCAGCTCGGATGTGGTTATTCCTACTCAGGCTGCAAACAACAAAGGCAGGAGAAATGGTGTTAAGAGACCATTCAAAGCTCCTGATTTATTAATTAGGTTTTAATTAGCACCTCCTGATTCAAGGAGGAACAGCAGGCTGCCAGGACCATATTGGGGAGGGTTTTCCAACATCTCTCTAGGTGAGCTGTGGCAGTAGCTGAACATTCTTAAAGGAAAAACATAAAAGGGTTTCGCAATGGAATTCCCTGGGGAAACGGAAATTCTCTGGGGAAATGAAAATTCTCTAGGGTTTTTGGGGATTTTTTTTTGGTGTAGTTGTGGTTTTTTTCTGTTAGCATTCCTGGTCTCAGCCTCTTCCCAAGTTCAACACTTCCTCCTACTACAGGAGGTGAGAGTGTTGAACTTGTTCATCTTTCTCTGATCTCCTGAGTCCATCAACTGTTTGGATTTAAAAGGAAAGTTTAAAATTGGTCAAAGGCAAGAACATAGCTAAGATCTAACTCAGTATGGCAGCTAGGACAAGTCACAGAACATGGAAAAATGTTGCTCTGTGGACACAAATATGGATGTTGGGCAACAGAGGAAGTTCAAGGATGAAAGTGAAAGGCAAGAAACCCTAAAAAGCAGAAGTGGAAGAAAACAGAAGGTTTTTTACCTCAGATATGGAACTCTCTTACAAAGAAAGGATGGTGATTCCTCAGTCATGCACGGGCTGGCATCACAAGGCATTTTGTCTGTGGGAGAAGAGCACAAGCCTCAGCAAGTGGTCAGGAGAACAGGAGTTATAGGAGTTTAAAGAGCTTCACCAAAGACAAATTACTCTCATTTCATCCCTCAAGTTCTAGTATTATTTGTGTTATGTTGCTTCAGGATATTTTCATATTGGCAACTACAGAATATTGCCAGCCTACACTTAATACAAAAGGGTTCTGAGGCTCTGCTACCTAAAATCAGCATTTACAACAATTTCTTTCTGGCAAGCCAGCACTGGGACACACTAGAACTGCATCCAAGGCAGTTAATATCCAGGATCCACAACCACATGAGCATCCTGGGATAAACCACTGAATATCCCACTTGGAAGGGATCCACAGAATCATCCAGCCCAACCCCTGGCCCTGCATAGACACCCCAACCATCCCACCCTGGGCATCCCTGAGAGTGTTGTCCAAACTCTCCTGGAGCTGTGGCAGCTTTGGGGCTGTGCCCATTCCCTGGGGAGCCTGTTCCCAGCCCTGGCTCCAATCCAGAAGCAATAGAGGATGCAGGGAAGAAACAGAGCTGACCCTCCACTATTCCTGGGTGCTACCCAGATATTTTGCCTTCAGCAACCAGCCCCCAGAGCAGCAGGAAAAAGGAACAAGTAAAGGATTTGCTGTCAGCCCTACCAGGTTCTGTTGCGTCCTCATCCTCTGCAGATGCTACAAACGAAGAGTCAGAAGAAATGTACACAACCTGAAATAAAAGCAAGTACCAGGGTGAGCATAACCTGAATGTGAATCCAAGCAAGCACCTCCCCTTCCTGAAATCCAGTCAGCTGTGTTCTGACTCAGAGCCCATGGTTTTGCCCATGGGGGTGCAGCAGAAGGCAGGGGCACTGATGGCACCGCTTTTGTAACATGGGGTCCCAGACCTCCTCAAAATCCTTGCTCACCTCATCTTCAGACTCAGAGAAGAAAAAGTCACCTCTCTCTTCAGTCTTCTGGCTTCTACTTGTTGCCTTCTGTGGCAACTTGGCAGCCACAGAGACCTCTTCAGGCTCCTTGTTAGTCCCAGAGAGACATTCTGGAAAAACCACACCACCAGGCCATAAGGAATGGGACTGGAAACAGGAGTTGGGACTTCTGCTTCCACCCAAGCCCAACTCCTTGATCCCATGTGGAGCAGAAAGCTCATTTCAACAACACTGCAACAGTCCAGCAGCACCCCCACTCCCCCAAGCAGAAATCGGGGAGCTCCACACCCCCCATGGAACAGCAACAGCCTTGACTGAAAATGCTCTTTGTGCTGCCCTGCAGGGCTCAGTGCCAGGGAGAGCTGGGATATGCCCTGCCAGGATTTATCCATGGCCCTCCCAGGATAGAAAGTTGTTCCCTGCTTCTCTTCCTGCCTTCACCTGACCAGGATCTCCCATCTTGTACTTGGCTTGAAAATCCCAGAATCATCAAGACTGGATAAACCCTCCAAGGGCATCAAGTCCAACAGTTCCCACAGCACTGCCAAGGCCACCACTGCCCCATGTCCCAAGTGCCACATCATCGATGGGCTCAGGTCCCTCCAGCCACAGGAGTGGCTCAAAACCCACAGCTTCCTGAAGTACAAAATCCAGACCTCCCCAAGGTACCCCAAACCCAAAAATCAGACATATGAAACCTCTCTGTGAGAGGCAATACCTGTTTTTGGCCTCTTTGCAGGGATCTCCTCAGGATCTTCCACAGGTGACAGAACACTGGGGGAAGAACAGACAGAACAATGTTTTGCAAGCACAACTCAGCTTCCAAAGGGGGCTTTCCTATTTCCCCAGCATCACCTCCCAGAGAGCTGATCACCCCACTAAAGCAGATCAGGCCTCTTTTTCTCCTTCTGTTAATGCCTCCACGTGCTTTGTGTTTGCCCCTACCACCAAAAAAAGCCTTAGCATGTAAAGCTTCCCCTTTTCCTCCAGGAAAGAAGCACTCCAGAGGTCACTAAGCCATCCAAGCTCACACCACTCAAAGGAAAGTTTGGGCAGAACAGGAAATGCGAGGTGGGAATGCCAGCCCTGCTCACATCCACTCCAGCAGCTTCCTGCTGAGTCAGCTCGGGGACAAACCCTTGAAACAATCACCAGCCTCACCCTTTCCCACCCAAGGATTTTCACCAGCTGACACCATCGTTAAGTCCGGTAAAAACGTCTCCTTTAGGAACAGAATACAAAGAACGTTCCTATTTTTATTCCCCCTCCACCAAGAGCTAATTCCTTCCGAGCTGCTCCTCGGTGCAAACTGCGGGCACAACACGGGGCTCCTTGCAGAGACATTCCCTGCTCTCTGTCGCTGTCATGGGGCACTGCGGGAGGGAGGGAGGGAGCAGCCCCCTTCCCCAGCCCCAGAGCACACAGTGCCGTCCGTACATCCCACAGAGCAGCAGGCACCCAGGGGCTTCGGCCATCGCCCCCGGCAGCAAAATGATTAACATGTGGGCAGGCACCGTCCTTTTATCCACGCCACAGCCTCGATCCATGGCGTGACCCCTACCCCCCATCCCCACGGCTGTGTGTGTGTGCCCTGCTCCCCAATACACCGGCCCTAAATGCCCAGCCCCGCTCCCCGTGCCGGCGGAAAGGGAATGAGGGATTATTGGGAACACCTGGGACCCACAGCCAGCGAGCACCGGTGCGTGCGACCCACAATCAGCCCCGCACCTGCGGGCTGCCTCATGGGCAACACCTGGGCTTAATCAGGGGCTGCCCACACCCACACCCACACGGGGAGCGCCGGGCCGTGAGGGGGCTGACCGGGCCGAGCGGCGGGGCAGCAGCGCGGCGGGAAGGGCTGACCTGGGGGCCGGTTTCTTTCGGCGCGGCGGCTCCGGGCTGAGAGCGAGGGCCGGGGCCGGGGCCTGGCGAGCGGCGTCGCGGAGGGCGCGGAGGACCGCGAGCAGCCATTGGTACATGGACCGCGCGCACTTCCGGCGCCGGGCCCCGCCCCGCGCCGCCAACGGCGGCCACACCCCGCCCGCGGACACACGGGGCCCCGCCCATAAACCGGATGGAGCCGCCCACAGACACACACGCCCCGCTCACTGCCCTGATGCACCCGCCCACAGCCCCACACACCGCGCCCACAGTCCTGATGGACCTGCCCACAGCCACACACGCCCCGCCCACAGCCCTGAAAGGCCCGCCCACAGCCCAAATGGACCCGCCCACAGCCACCCACGCCCGCCCATAGTACTTATGGCGCCCTGCCCACAGCCCTGATGGACCTGCCCACAGCCACAAACGCCCCACCCACGGCCACAAATGCCCCACCCACTTTCCTTATGGCTCCGCCCAAAGACACACACGCCCCGCCCCCACATCTCCTCCCACAGTCCTGCCTGACCCGCCCACATCCCCTGGTGGACCCGCCCACATCACACACGCCCCCCCCGTTGGCCTCGCCCCGCCCCTCCCGGAGCCACGTGCGCGCGTGTTCTACAACACTCCCTGGCCACAATTTGGGCCATTTCTGCCCATTCTGCTCCTGCCCCGTTTTCTCTCCCCCAGCGTTACCACGGCTGGGTCAGGGCTTTGCCCTCTCCTAGAGGCAAGAGGTTTCCCTACTCAGAGAGTCGAGAGCTTTGTCCCCCTGCGGGATCAGGAGTTTCTGCCCTGGCACACTCAGCTTTCCCTGCTCCGGCACTCGGCCCTCGGGTTTTGGTGGGGACTCACCGCGGGTCCCTGTGGGGCGCTGGGACGCGCTGGCCATTTCCCGGAGCTCTGGTGCTTTCCCGAGTGGCAGAACCCCCCGGCATACCAGGCAAAGCAGGGACTGGCCCCTGTGTGCCCCCTCTGCGGAATCCCCTCCCCGGCGCTCACCGAGCGGCGCTGGGCTCACATCCGTGAGTCTCGCTGCTCGGCATCGCCCTCGCCCGCTGCTGCTGTCGCGACTGACCCGCGACCGAGCGGCTCGAGCCGCGGCTTCCAGCGCGAGGTGCGGGCGGCGCCCCGGGAACGGCGCAGCTGGGTCATTCCCGATGATGGGGCGCCAATGGTCCCTGTGCTGCCCATCACTGCGAAGGAACCTTTTTGGGAGCCCAACCCAGTTAAGGGGCCCTAAAAGTAACAAATTGCCCGGGAATGTGCAACACTTTGCTGATAAATTGGTATCTCATGGCTAACAAACGCGTGTAGCAACTTGAGCCTTAATGCTTGCTCCTTAATACTGCGATGGTGATTAGTTTTATTTCCGAATTTCGGTGGCAAAAGGGGTTTTTAATGCTTTTCCTGTTGGCTGCAAGCTGGCTCCAGCATTTTTCTCAGGAGCAAAAAGCCTATTTGAAAGAAAGCAGGGAGGAAAAGGGGCAGATTGAAGAGTCTTGGGGCAGCTCTGCCCGCAGGAGGTTCCGCAGGGAATCTAAGCGAGGGTGGCGTCTGCGTTAATTAATGTGAAAAATGCATTTTTTCACAATTAAACAGACCTTCCTGGTTATTTTGGGGGTTTAATTTTCAGGAGGCTGAGCCTGGATGCGGAGCCCAGCAGAGGGCACGGCAGCCCCACGCAGGACCTGCAGAGCCGCCCTCAATCCCTTCCTCATCCTCCCGGGACAGTGGAAGGAGAAAGATTTTAGGGCTGACAAATTGTTTTTAACGCCTGTGATTGGATTTTCGTGAGGTCCGTGGGTGGGAGAGATCAGTGCATATCCACGTCCCTGTAACCTGTGCAGCTGGAATGAGTTTATCCCAAACACAGGATAACGAATGTGAAATTACATGAGCTGGTTCTCTCTTCCACAGTGTTGATGTGCAGACTATCACAATCTCTGAAACACCAATAACCAAACACATGAATAAATTAAACTTTAATTAAAACAACGCCACCAGACTGAGAGAACTTCCTTCTTTTCTTTCTTCTTTTATTGCTTTCCGTGCAGCAAAAGTTCCCCCTTTTTATTTTTTCCCCCAAAAACCACCAGGAGTGCCTGTGTTGTAATTCCTGCCATGCCTTCCCAGAGCAGTTTGACGTCGGCTGTGTTTCCCAATCCCTGTATTTTTTCAGCTGCTGGTTCCCTCCATGACTTCATCCCAATTCTGCCCCTGAGCATCTTGCTCAGAGCACTGACGTGTTGTGACTCAAAGTGATGATATTTGATGCACGCAAACCAAAATCCAGTTCCTGGCTGCTCAACAGACCTGGATCACATCTGTCCCATCTCCTACAGCAGAGGGGGAGCAGCGAATTTCCATAAATATTTATTAATGATGGCTCATTATTTATGCATTGCTCAAAGCCTCCCTACCTTCAGTGCAGCTTCCATGTGGCAGCAGTGGGGTTCCAGTACCTGGTGTTTCAAATTATTGGGATAACAAAGGAATTCCACTGGGGAGGTAATTTGGGAAGTGGTGGGTGGTTCTAGGCACACAGGTGATTTTAGTGATACACAGGTAAATAGGCTTAATCTGTCTTTTAAATCTCTTTATTTTACGTGAGTGCAGGTGGAACAGCTGTGCCTGCAGGGCAGGGGGTTAACTTGGATGGAAGGGAAGGGAAGGGAAGGGAAGGGAAGGGAAGGGAAGGCAAGGCAAGGCAAGGCAAGGCAAGGCAAGGCAAGGCAAGGCAAGGCAAGGCAGGGGATGGGGAGGAATGGGAAGGAAAAGTAAAGAAAGGCAAGGCAGGACAGAGGGCAAGTGAAGCAGCCTGGGCAGGCCTCCCAACCCCATTCTGAGGATGGAATGGGATGGAACTTCCACCTGCCCCAGTATTTCTCACCTGCCACTCCCAGGCCCTCCCAGCCAGGAGGCAGAAGATGCCCAGGATGCCAGAGATCTCCTGGAAGAGCCCAAAGGCATCTCCACTCTGAACTGGGAGCCCTTGGGATTCTCCTGCTGTGAAGACAGACTCCTCCATCCTGCCCAGTGTCCAGGCTGGGTGACAGCAATGGCCCTCCTGACACCAGCTCTCTTGAACCCCACACTCCAGGGAGTTTATCCCTGACCCAAGGGATTATCCTTGCCAACACTTGCTTCCAGACCTGCTACTCTTTATGCTGTTCCACCAGCAGCTGCTGGATCCCTGGTGAGTGGTGCTCATCTCCCTTGGGATGGCTTCTCCAGTGACTTCAGATGGGAGTTGCCAAGCTGGAAGCCTCAGAGCACTTGGAAAAGCCCTGGAAAGGGAAGGTGCTGGCTTCTGGGAAAGGGCTGCACACTCAAAACAGCCCTGGCAGTGTTCAGAGAATGCTGAAACCATCCACATAAAAGCCAGTGGGGCAAAACCAATTGCTGAAGGCTGCATCCGTGCCCCAGCCATGAGCTGGTCCTGGACTGCTGCTGGTGATGAGCAGGGGAAAGAGAGGAGGAGCACAAGGAGCTGCTCACAGGAATGACATGATGTGCTGCAATGCAAGCCATGATCCCACTCCTGTATCCCATGGAGCATCCCCACAGCCATGGGGAACTCTGGGAAAGCTTGGACAGCAGGAGAGGGGCTGGGGTGAGATTTTGGGGCAGGCAGCTCCACTCATGGGCTGCACTTTGGGATAAGGAGCAGGTAGCCTGAGGAATTTGTGGCTGCCCTATCCCTGGCAGTGTCCAGGGCCAGGCTGGACAGGGCTTGGAGCAACCTGGGACAGTGGAAGGTGTCCCTGCCATGGCAGGGAGTGGAACTGGATGGGCTTCAAAGCCCCTTCTAACCCCAAAATTTCCATGATTCTGTGATCTCAAGCACAGGCTTCCCTTTAACTCCCATTTTCACCAGGCGATTTATTTCCCTGCCAGTCCCTCTGCTCTTCCATAAACCATCCATGAGTGCAAGCCAGAGCATCCTGCAGGGACAAACCACTGGCAGCTGGATTTGGAGCAGAAGTGGACAAACCATTTGTAACAGGTGATGTCCAGTTCCACTCTCTGTGGTGTGGTTTGCAGAAATATGAGAGAGGAGCCTTCATACCCTTCCAGAGGGAGGATATTTGGGAGCCTTTATACCCTTCCAGAGGGAGGATATTTGGGAGCCCCCAGCCCTTTCAGAGGGAGGATATTTGGGAGCCCCAACCCTTTCAGAGGGAGGATATTTGGGAGCCCCCAGCCCTTCCAGAGGGAGGATATTTCCAGCTCACAACGTCTGAGCCTTCTTGCTCTCTCACCCTGCAGGGACAGGACACCATGCCCCAGAAGAGGCTGTCCAGAGCCCCATCCAGCCTGGCTTTGGACACTTCCAGGGATAGCAGTTCCCTTCAGTCTTTCTCATGGCCCTGTAAAATCCATACACCAAAATGTCACTGTCAGACAGCAAAGTTGTGGCTTCTCCTGGGCTGAGACGTGGGACTGGAGAAGATGGGAGTGTTCCCCCTGACTCCAGAGCCTTCAGGGCAGGATGGGAGCTGGCAGGGATGACACAGCACCATGAGCACCCCTCTGAGCCCGGGGGTGTCGGGGCTGGAGCTGGAGCAGAGGCTCCCCCTGCTCCCCTGCGCTGGGATTCAGCTCTCTGTTGATTCAGAGCGACCCTGCCTGACTCACCCAGGAGCTGGGCTGAGCCTTTCCAAAGGAAAAACTCACATTAAACTCTGCCACAAGGCTCTGGCGACCATATGGAGCTGGGAGAGGGGAGGGGGCCAGCCCTGACCTCTATTGTAGGGAGGGCAGCACCAGTGACCCCACTCCCTGCCCCCCAGGGCTGGCTGTTCCCAGGCCACTCAGGTTGTTCCACAGGGCTCGCTGCTAAATGAGACAATTAAATCCTTGAGCCCAGGTTTTAGTGTTTCCATGTGCAGCCAAGTATCTTAATCTGGGCTGTTTGGGGAATTTTTATCCCGTGGATCCCTTGGTATGCCTGGAATGTTTGCTTTTCCTACTGTGTGCGTGTGTTTGAGGCACTCCTGTAAAAACAAGAGCTTCCTGCCTGCCTTGTAAATCTTTCCTTGATTGGCAGAGTGGCCTTTGGTGATTAATCAAGGGGCACGGCAGGGCTGACACCCTCCAGGAGCTCCTTGCAAAGCCCCAGCACGGTGGTGGGGACCTGGGCAGGGACCCTGGGGCTGGCTGCTTTCCAGAGCTGTGCGGTGACATCGGCTTTCGGTAAGAGCCTGGGAGAGGAAGGACCAAACGGAAATTCCAGAGAGCTAAGGAAATGCTCCAGAGGGCCGGGACTTCACAGGCATTTTCTATTGTATCATTGGGATAAAACACGCGGCTCCGCTCGGAGGGAATCGCTCCGTAGCCAGCCAGGCCTTTCCACCTTGGCTGGGCTGGGAAAAGAGAGATTTGCCCCAACCAAACCTTTCCATCTTGGCTGGGAAGGAGGATATTTATTCCAACCAAGCCTTTCCATTTTGGCTGAGCTGGAAAAAGAGAGATTTGACCCAACCAAACCTTCCCACCTCGGCTGGACTGGGAAAAGAGAGAGATGAGTCCCAACCAAGCGTTCTCACTTTGGCTGGGCTGGGAAGGGGGACGTTTATTCCGACCAAACCTTTCCATTTTGGCTGAGCTGAGAAAGGAGATGTTTATTCCAACCAAACCTTCCCAGCTTGGCTGGACTGGGAAGGGAAAGATTTGTCCCAACCAAACCTTCTTCTTTCCTTATCTTGGCTGAGCTGGAAAGGAGGACGTTTATTCCAACCAAATCTTCTCACTTTGGCTGGACTGGGAACGAGGACATTTATTCCAAGCAAACCTTTCCATTTTGGCTGAGCTGGGAAGGAGATTTGTCCCAGCCAAACCTTCCCAGCTTGGCTGGGCTGGGAAGGAGGACATTTGTTCCAACCAAACCTTTTCACTTTTGCTGAGCTGGAAAGGAGGATGCTTATTCCCACCAAATCTTCCCACCTTGGCTGGGCTGGCAAAGAGGATATTTATTCCAACCAAGCCTTTCCATTTTGGCTGAGCTGGAAAAAGAGAGATTTGTCCCAACCAAACCTTCCCACCTGGGCTGTGCTGGGAAAAGAGAGATTTGTCCCAACCAAGCATTCCCACCGCGGTTGGGCTGGGAGGGGAGATGTTTATTTCAACCAAACTTTTCCAGTTTGGCTGAGCTAGGACAGAGGAGATTTGTCCCAACCAAGCCTCCCCAACTCAGCTGGGCTGGACAAGAGAGATTTGTCCCAACTAAACCTTCTTACCTTGGTTAGGCTGAGAAGGAGGACGTTTATTCCAACCAGATCTTCTCACTTTGGCTGAGCTGACAAGGGAGAGATTTGTCCCAACCAAACCTTCTCACCTTGGTTGGGCTGAGAAGGAGAATGTTAATTCCAACCAGACCTTCTCACTTTGGCTGAGCTGGGAAGGAGGAGATTTGTCCCAACTAAAACCTTCCCAGCTTGGCTGGACTGGGAAGGAAGACATTTATTCCAACCAAACCTTCCCACCTTAGCTGGGCTGGGAAGGAGATGTGTCCCAACCAAAACATCCCCACCTCAGCTGGGCTGGGAAGTAGAATATTTATTCCAGCCAAACCTTTCCATTTTGCCTGAGGTGGGAAGGGAGAGATTTGTCCCAACCAAACCTTCCCAGCTTGGCTGGACAGGGAAGGGTGGTCAGAGTGCCTGTGGCTGCCCTGCTGAGCAGATTTTGGCTGGGCAGAAATAAAATTTTATAGATAAGAATTAATAAACAACCTCAAGACCGAAAAGTGAAGAGTCCAGACCCATTCTTGAGTTGTGCGGGCTGAAGCAGAGACACCCTGCACATCTCAGGGCAGAGAATATTAACAGGCAACCCGAGAGTTCTGCCCCCTCCTTTTGCAAGGGGGGGCTCCAAATCGGGGTGCAGATCCCCCCCATGGCCCCAGGGAGGGGGCACAGATCCACCCACGTGGATGTGCTCCAGACTCAGGTGGGCAGATGGGATCAGTGAGGAGGTGCTGCTGGTGGCACTGTGACACTTCCCTGGTGTCTCTGTGTCCCCCCACATCCCCACCGAGCTCCGGGACAGGAGGTGGAGCCTCCCCAGGTGGGCAGGAAATCACACCCAGCCCTTTGAATTTCTCAGGAAAAAGAGAAAATTCCTCAAAGGCGGCGAAACAACAGTGAGGGGCTTTGCTATGGAAATGCAGGGCTGTGTCCCCTGGGGCTGGTGCCTCCTGGCTTCACCTTTGTCCCTGCTGGCATCTCCTCAGCGTCCCCTGGACCGGGTCCCACTGGGGCTGGCAGGTCAGGAACAAACCCCTTGCAGGAAACAGGGGAATAAAGGAAAGCAGAAAAGAACAATTTAACATCCAGGAATGGAAATGACTCAGGGGCATTAAAATCCAGGGGAGATGAGAAACAGGAGGGTCCTGGCCCTGTTTTCAGCCACATTTTTCCCTTTTAAAATTCCTAAGAAGGGGCTTTGGCATCACCTCCCTGAGTGTTTGATTGATGTAGAACTGTGGCAGGAGGTCCTGGGGGTGGGGATGTGCCCTGGGTTATCCATATGGGAACTTTAGATCAACTACAGAAGAGGAGAGAACGCAGGAGAAAGTGGTGGGGGGAAACAGGAGCACTCCAACTTTCTGTGATCCTTACCTGGGATAGATCCAGCATCCCCCTGAAAAAAAAGGGGAATCTCAGGGGTCTGATCCTGGGAGAGACACATGAGGCGTGGAGGAGCTGTCTGTGCCCAGAGTGATGAGAACAGTGGTGGATTAATGTCTTGGGGATGGCTGCTCTTTCAGATTTGTCCCAACAAATCAGATGGGATCAGTCCTGGTCGCCTCATTGCTCCAGCTGTGTCCCCACCAAGGCTAACAAGGTTTTCCTCTGATGGAGAAGGATTTTTCCATTCCTTCCCTTTCCCCTGGGTGGACAGGGATCTTTCCATTCCTTCCCTTTCCCCATGGTGGAGAGGAATATTTCCATTCCTTCCTTTTCCCCTCAGCGGAGAGGGATCTTTCCATTCCTTCCCTTTCCCCATGGTGGAGAGGGATATTTCCATTGCTTCTCTTTCCCCTGGGTGGAGAGGGATCTTTCCACTCCTTCCTCCACCGAGGAAGAGCCATATCAGCCACACAGCAGCAAAGCACAAAGCAGAATGAGGGGATTTGGCACAACCAGGAGCATCCCAATCCCACCCATGCCTTTTCCAGTTATGTTGAGGAGTGTTCCCTGTTGGGGTTTTGGGAAGGGAATTCACCCTGCTGCACAGCAGCACCCCAGGTCACATTCCCAGGGGGAATCAGACCTGGACACCCCAAAATGATGCAGATTTCAGAGAGAGGACAGGGAGGATGAGTTGGCTTCAGGCCTGGGAGTTTGTGGGGGTCTCTCCATGAGGACAGGGTCTCTCTGGATGGGATGGTGGGAGCAGGGAAGGGCTGGGGTGCTGCCTTGGCTCCCTCCCCGTGGGGATGAAATTCCCTTTGGGGGCAGCCTGGGGAATCCTAGCATGGGGAAACATCACTTGTGCAATTCCTTGAACTCCAACTCCTGGCTGCACTCTGAATCCAGAGTTTGGGACACAAGAAGCAGGTACCTGGAGGGAGCTTTAGCAGGAAGATTGCCATGGAGAGGTTTGAGGGGTTCAGCATGGTCACAGGACACTGTCACTGGGGCTCAGTGGTCATGGGATGCTGTCACCAGTGTCACCATCTCCCTGGTGGAGATGGTGGAGATGGTGGAGATGTGCTGAGGCTGCAAACCTCCCCTCCATGCCAGGCACCTTCCTCTGCCCACAATGCCCCAGTTTTCCAGGCTCAGCACGGCCGAGGGCTGAGGCACTTTGGGAGCCTGAAGACAGCCGAGGTGATCTCATCCCACGAGTATTTTCTTGGCTCCCTCTCCCGGCTCCACCGCCTCGGCGATAAGGCTGGGCTGAGGTCAGTGGGAGGGTCTGGCATTGCGGAGCCGTGTGTCACCCCGCCCAGCCTGGGACACCGCGGCACCTGCGCTGCCTCCAGCCACGTCCTCGAGGCCCTGCCCCATCCTCCGGGATGCTCCACCTGGGAACAGGGTCCCTGCAGGCACCGAAAGGTGCCCCCACCACTGCCCCCAGGGCCGGCTGCTGTTTCACCTTCTCCTGGGAAAACCAAAAGGTTGAGGCTTTTCTTACCTCCAGTATTAGAAAGAAGGAGAGGAAACTCTTCAGATCACTTTTCAAAGAGTGTTATCAGCCCAGGAGGGGTTTCCTGCTGCCAGAAATAGAGCAGTGTTAAGATAGGAAGGGAAGCAGGGTGACACAGACATGGATAAGGCCAAGGGGACAAGCCAGGAGAGGAACACTGGGTGCTGGGGGAGCTGGGGTACTCCCTTGGAGCTCAGGTGGGAGCCCCATCCATCCAGGAAAGAGCAGGGCAGAGCCACTGCTGGGTCCTTTTGGAGATGCTGCTGCTGGGCTTGGTGTATTTGAGTGGTGCATCATCCATCCATCCATCCATCCATCCATCCATCCATCCATCCATCCATCCATCCATTAATCCATCCATCATCTATCCATCCATCCATCCATCCATCCATCCATCCATCCATCCATCCACCCATCCATCATCCATCCCTCCATCCATCCATCCATCTGTTTATCCATAGAATCACAGACTGGTTTAGGTCAAAAAGGACCTTAAAGCTCATCTTGTTCCACTCTCTGCCTGGGCCAGGGATACCTTCCACTAGACCACGTTTCTCCAAGTCCTGTCCGTCCATCCATCCATCCATCCATCCATCCATCCATCCATCCATCCATCCCAAGGTTCTGGGCCTAGTTTCCAGACTCTGCACATGCTTGGGGACAAAGGGACAGGTGCTGTGCTCTCGTCTCCTCCCCACACCAAACTAGACCCTCACTGGGGCTTCAGGGTGCCAATTCCCACATTTCAACCTTCATCCATGAGGATTTGACTTGTCACTGGCAAAACTGTTTCTTGAGGTTCCAGGTGCTCCTCTTCCTCCAAGTGCTGACCATTTCTCTGCATTTTCCTTCCATGCTCCCCTGCCTTTGAGTCTGGTGCCTGCTACACATTGGAGATTTATTTTCCCCCCATTTTTTGGGAGATAACCCAGAGGTAGTGAGCTGTGCCTGCAGCCCTGTGCCTGCTATTACACCCTTGGTTCCTCGGGGGTGATACCAGCGTGAGATGGAGCAGAAAAACAAGGAGATGAGGCTGGAGACCCCCATGTCCCCCTCCCAGATCAGCTTCCCGGCTCTGTGCCAGTCAGAAGATGCTTTTTGAGCTCCCTCAAAAGAATGGGAGCTTAATGTCCCGGAGCTAATAAGCAATTTTCCCCTGCACCTGCCTCTCCCCGCCGCCTCCCCTCCGGCCATCTGCCGTCTCTCTCGGGGCCTCTGGACTCTGCACCGGCAGCCTGGGGCTGGGATGGGGCTGGTGTTCCACTGCTTTGGGGCTGGGGGTGCTCAGTGTCCCCCCAGAGATGAGCCAGCGGGCTTTGAAGGGGGAGTTCAGCCCCTGAATCCCTGTGTGCCCCCAGGGAAGGGGGTGGCAGAGCCCAAAAGGGGAAACCGAGGCTGGGAGAGCAGCAGGGGACACGCAAAGGTGCCGAGGCAGACACGAGCTGGCCGGAATTGCTGCATCCACAGGGAGCTGGCATCCCCAAACAGAGGGGGTGTGAGGATGGAGGACACAGGGAGGGAGGAATGCAAGGAGAGGGATGTGAAGAGGGGATGCAAGGAGGGGGGATGCGAGATGGGGGGTGCAAGAAGTGAGATGTGAAATACAAAGAGGGGGACATAAGGAGAGGGATGTGAGGAGGGGGATGTGAGGAGGAAGGCACGAGGAGGAATGTGAGGTGGGGAATGAGAGGACAGGGGTGTGAGGTGGGGGATGTGAAGGGGGGATGTGAGAAGGAGGATGCAAGGAGAGAGACACAAGGAAGGGGGATGAGAGGAGGGGGGATGCGAGGACAGAATGCGAGGCAGGGGGGATGCGAAGAGGGGGGATGCGGGAAGGGGGGGCCCGAGGGGGCAGAGCAGATGGGGCCGGCAGGCTCGGGGTTGCCCCGGCCCCGCAGACAAAGGCTGGGGCAGATTTACGGCCCGGGACAGCTGGCGGGCAGAGCCGCCCCCCCGGCCGCAGCTGCCGCTCCCGCTCCCGGCCGCGCTGCTGCGCCGGCGGCGGCCCCGGGGCGGAGCGGGGCGGGACCGGCCCCGCATTCCGGGCATAGCAGAGCCCGGCCCGGCCCTCGCGGCCCCGGAACGCTCAGAGCCGCCGCAGCACCGCTCCGCTCCGCCATGCCACGGTGAGTTCTGCCATCGGGACCCCCGACGGGCACCGGGGAACCCCGGCACCGGGAATTCCCCAACACCGGGACCCCCCGACCGGCACCGAGATCTCCCGAGCGGTATCGAGACCCCCCAGCACCGGGAATTCCCCGGTACTGGCACCCCCCCCCCCTGCACAGGGAACCCCTCTAGCACTGGGACGCCCCCGACCGGGATCGGGACCCCCGAGCGGCACAGGGACCCCCCCGGCACGGGGATGCCCCTGGGGAAAGGACGCTCCCCAGCACCGGGAATTCCCCAGCAGGGATCGGGACCTCCCTCGGCACCGGGACCCACCCGGCCCAGCAATCCCGGGAACGAGACCCCCTTGGATCGAGATCCTCCCGGCCGGGGCTGGGACTCTGACCGGGATCGGACCCCCCTGGCCCAAGGAAGGGCCCAGCCGGGACTGGGATCCCCCCACGGGAAAAGGACGGCCCCCAGCTCCCAGAACCGGCACTCTTCTCCTTGGGACCGGGACTCGCCTCTTCCCCTCCGGCACTTGGACCGTCCCGGGGAAAAGACCCTCTCCCATGCCGGATCCACCCCCAGGGACTGGGAACCCTCCTGGAACCCTCCCAAACGGGACCGGAACATTCCTCCATCCCCCGCGGAAAAATCCCAGGACCCTCACCGGGACTGGGATACCTCTGCAAGTCCAGGGGACCTCCGTGTCCAGGGATGGGGGGTCCTATCCATCTCCCAGTGCCCGGTCCCGTGGGGCCGCTTTATCCCCCGCTTTATCCCGGGCCATGAGGGACCGGGTGGAGCCAGCCCCAGGTACGATGCCGGTGCTGGGCTGCTTCAGTGCCGCCACGGACACGTCCGGGCTGGATTCCTGGCAAACAACCCCGTGTCCATCAGGATCCGGACCGTCCTGCCCCGGCTGCCTCCCAACAATCCCGTTTCTCCCTGCCGCAGGTGTCTCGGCGTGCCCAGTCGCTGTTGAGGTCCCCCGGGACTCCCCTCGTCGGGTGGAATCGTGGCTCTGCCGCCGGCACGGACGGACATGAGGACGGCGGAGGACTCGAACGGCACGGTGCTGCACCGGCTGATCCAGGAGCAGCTGCGCTATGGGAATCTCACGGAGAACCGCACTCTGCTGGCCATCCAGCAGCAAGCCCTGCGCGGCGGCGGCGGCGGCGCCGGCAGCCCCCGCTCCTCCCTGGAGAGCCTGAGCCCCGAGGAGAGCCAGATGGTGCAGCAATCCACGCGGCAGGAGCCGCAGGGCCAGGAGCATCACTCCGACCACGTCTACCTGGAGAACAGCGTCTACCGGCTGTGCCCGCCCAAGGGCGAGGAGCTGCCCACCTACGAGGAGGCCAAGGCGCATTCCCAGCTGCTGGCATCGCAGCGCGGAGCGGGGATGCGGGCCGAGAGCGGCGCCCGGCGCCCCGACGAGGGGCTCAAGGAGCTGAAGCACGGCCACGTGCGGTCGCTGAGCGAGCGGCTCATGCGGATGTCGCTGGAGAGGAACGGGGCCAAGGCGCAGAGCCCCATCAGCGCGTCGCACAGCTTCCCGCAGCTCTCCCGGCAGCTCGTCCCCCTGCGCGGGCAGCAGCCCGAGGGCACGGAGCCGCGGGGACCGCCCCCGGAGTATCCCTATGTCATCCCTGCCCAGGATGCTTACCTGGCTGAGCCCCGAGCCTGCTCCCGGGAAGGTCCTGCATTTCAGCATCCTGACATCAGGTAAAGCTGTGGCCCCTGGTCTCTGCTTTTGGATGCCTCTCAGGGATGTTCGGGATGGATGCTTGGAAGGGCAGTGGGGGTGCAGAACAGCTGCTTTTGTCCTCACTGGCCCACGCCTGCTGGGAGCCCCCCACTCTGCTCCTGTCCCCAGCTCCCCCAGCTGGGCTTTTCCAACCAGTGGAGAAAATCCCATTCCCACAGCAGACCCTGCCTCCTCCCCATGCACCCAAAGGAGCTGGGGGTAACTTAGGGAATAATCCAGGAGCTGGAAGCAGCCCAGTAAACAGCTAATTGTGGAATAGGTATGGGGCAGGGTGGAAAACAAATATGCTCCCTGCTCCACGGAAAAGCCATGCCATGGTCCTGAGCTGGGAATGTCCATGATACTTGGAATTGCTGCTGAGCAGAGCCTGGGCTGGTGCCAGGTGGTCTGTGGTCCCTTTGGCAGCTCAGTGCCTCTGGCAAAGCCCCAGGGTGACCGTGAGATGGACATCTGGGGGTCCAGGCATTGCCTGGAATTTGAGGAGGACTGGAAACAACCTCTTCCAGTGTGGAAAATGATGGGAAGAAGGGAACTGTTGGCTCAATGTGAGGACACACTGCTCCCAGCCCTGCTGATCTATCCAGGCAGAGAGCGATAGCATCTCCAGCAGGAAAACCTTCTCCTTGCAGGGAACAAAGAGGGGAAGGGGAGCTGTGGGGAAGATGTATTTATTCTTCCTTGCTCCTATATCATCCCGCAGGAATGCAGCCCTTGGCGGGCAGCCCGCGGGGGAGCGCAGCGGGGCCGGGCCCTGCTCAGGGATTCCAGCAGGGATGGTGAGCTGGGATGCTGGAGCAGTGGCACAAGGGGCAGCCAGGCTGGCCTGGCTTCTCTGAATATAAAAAGGACACATCCACAGTTTGGCAGTGAGGGCCTATGTCAGGAGTCCTTGCTTTGCACAGAAAATGAGGAAAATGCTGGCTTCCAAGGTGCATCCTATGCCAGGCTGCCTGCAGCATTCCCAGCAAAAGAGGGACCTGGAGGGTTGGGAGCCCATCCAGACCCACTGGCCAGGTGCTGGAGGGGTCAAGCCAAGGCATCCCTGCAAGATGGGAGGTGTGGTTAGAGAGTGAGCCCTTTCTAGCTCTAAAAAGCAGGATAGGCACTTCCACCTCCTTTGAGGTGACACCAGCACGTGCCTGATGGGATGCTGGCGCTGCAGCCAGCTCTCCCACCCTGCCCACCCTGACGCCCCCTCCTGGCTCTCCGCAGGGTGCTGCCCACCTCGGTGCCAGCCGCGTTCCTGCCGCTGTGCCCGGGCGCGCTGGCTCCGGCGGGCGTGGAGGCGCTGGTCAGCGCGCAGGCCGTGTCGGCCGGCAGCCGCCTGGCCCGGGCCGACGCCGTCCTGCGGGACAACGAGAGGCTGCAGCGGGACAACGAGAGGCTGCGGCGGGAGCTGGAGAGCTGCGCCGAGAAGGCGAGCCGCATTCAGAAGGTAAAGGAATGGTGGCAGCTTCTTCGCGTGTGCCTCCTGCCCGCGGCGATGCTCGAGCAGCTGCTGCTGTGAAAATTCACCCCCTTTAGTGATTAAATCCTTTCTCCTCCTCCCTCTGGCGGCTCGTTCCCCTCGGAGCAGCTGCAGCACGGCAGCCGGGGTTGGGGAGAAGGAGCCCATTCTCCAGTGACCCTCTCCCTCCGCCTGTCCCCCCATCCCGGCCGCCACAGAAAGCCCTTTGTGTGCCCGTCTACAAGGGGCGGCTGTTCCCCGTGGCTGGGCTGTGGCAGAGCCAAAATTCTGTGGAGAAACTCTTCCATAAGAGAAAATATGAAAAAAATCAGTTTTTCCCTCAAAACAGTGCACTTGGGGTGCACTGAGCTCCTCTGGCAGCTCAGGTTGGGCTGAGCACCCTGACTGGGCTTTGGCTGGCATCTGCCTTTCCTCATTCCATGAATATCTAACCTTGGCTTGTCCCTTACTCCGCCCCAGCTGGAGAGCGAGATCCAGCGCATCTCGGAGGATTACGAAAACCTCGTCAAGGCGTCTTCCAAGCGGGAAGCCTTGGAGAAAGCCATGAGGAACAAGAGGGATTGTGAGATGCGACGGCTGCAGGATTTCAACCGAGACCTGAAAGGTGAGGCACCCTCTGTGTCCCCCTCCCTGTGGGTGTTTTGTGTCCCCCAGCTGTTTCCATGGGAAACCAGGCTTTTCCCCCTTCTTCCAGCCAAAACCTTGTATTTAAATCTTAATTGAGGTTTTTTTTGTTTTGGATCAGAGAGGTTGGAATCGGCGAACAGGCAGCTGGCTAGCAAGAACCAGGAAAACCAGGAGAGCAACCAGGGCAGCGTGGCCAAACTCCTGGCACAGAGTAAGTCCCGGGGGATGGACACCCATCCCTGCCCGGCTCCCCGGGCATCTGCGAGCAGGGCTCGGCTGCAGGAGGAGGAGGCGGGTGTCCGGCGGCAGCTCTAGCCCTTCCCCAGGGAGGATGGAGCAGTTCTTGGCGCTGGACTCGAGCCATTAATCCCGGCGGCCGGCCGGCGGCGTGACCCGCATTCCCCACATTCCTGCCGCGGCTCCGGCTCTTCCAGCACCGAGCCCGCACTCCCGCCCCACGCCAGCCCCGGCCGTTCTCTCCCTCCTCCCTCCTGCACTTCGTAGCCATGACAGCCTGGGCTTTTTTTGGGGCAAATGTGGTTAAATTTTAGCAGAGAGATGTGATACTCGTGTTAGTAGGAAGAATTCCATGCCCGTCCCTAAGGTGGCTGGTTTCACACCAGGCAGGTCTCACCCTTCCTGAGATAAAATTTAGGCAAGAATGTGGAGGCTTCTGGCCATCTGCCCAAGCGGCTGGAATGCCCCTGACCCCCATTTGATAGAAGATCTGGAGGAAGGGCTGGCATTGCCAGATGTGGGGAAGCAAAGAATCCCCACTGTGCTTCACAGCCGTAGGGAAGAGGAATATCTGATATTTGTGGGGTTGCCTTTCAGGCTACGAGCACCAGCAGGAGAAGGAGAAGCTGGAGCGGGAGGTGTCCCTGTTGCGCAGCGCCAACGAGGACCAGCGGCGGCGGGCAGAGCTGCTGGAGCAGGCGCTGGGCAGCGCCCAGGCGCGGGCGGCCAAGGCAGAGGCCGAGCTGCGGAAGAAGCGAGCCTACGTGGAGAAGGTGGAGCGGCTGCAGGCAGCCCTGGGGCAGCTCCAGGCCGCCTGCGAGAAGCGGGAGCAGCTGGAGCTGCGGCTCCGCACCCGCCTGGAGCAGGAGCTGAAGATGCTGCGGGCTCAGCAGGTGGGTGCTGGCAAGGCTGTGACGGTGCTCAAAGGGGTCTTAGGATGAGGGAAGAGATGAGGATCTGACTCCATGTTTGATTTGTTATTTTATGATATATATTATATTAAAACTATATTAAAAGAATAGAAGAAAGGATTTTATCAGAAGGCTAGCTAAGAATGGCAAAAGAAAGAATGATAACAAAAATTTGTGCCTCAGACTCTCTGTCCGAGTTAGGTCACTGTGATTGGCCGTTAATTAGAAACAGCTAACATAGGCCAATCAAAGATCCACCTGTTGCATTCCACAGCAGCAGATAACCGTTGTTTACATTTTGTTCTCAAGAGGAAAAATGTTAAAAAAAAGATTTTCCATAAAAGATGTCTGTGACACGCGGTGGGTCCAGCAAGGCACGGCAGGTGCTGCCTGCCCCCAGCACCTCCTCATCCTCACTGGGGCTCTGTTTTGGCCGTTGCAGAGGCAGGCGGGCATGGCCAGCGGGGGGACGCCGGAGCTGAGTGCCCACACGCTGTCGGAGCAGCTGAGGGAGAGGGAGGAGAAGATCCTGGCGCTGGAGGCCGACATGACCAAGTGGGAGCAGAAGTACCTGGAGGAGTGCACCATGCGCCAGTTCGCCATGGACGCTGCGGCCACGGCGGCCGCGCAGCGCGACACCACCCTCATCAGCCACTCGCCACGGCACTCCCCCAACAGCAGCTTCAACGAGGACCTGCTCCTGGCCAGCCACAAGCACCAGGAGATGGAGAACAGGTTAGTCCCACCTTGCCAGAGGTGTTTGGACCCCATCAAATTTTTGGTTGGACAGTGTCTGGGTCCTCCTCTTCCCATCCAGCTCCTCTTTCAGCTTCTGCCTTTCCTTCTCTCCAGGTTAAAAGCCCTTCATGCCCAAATCCTGGAGAAGGATGCTGTCATCAAGGTCCTGCAGCAGCGCTCACGGAGGGACCCCAGCAAAGCCCTTCAGGGCTCCCTGCGGCCGGCCAAATCCGTGCCCTCCATCTTCGCTGCCTCCGCCGCCCCGAGCTGGCCAGGGGCCGGCCAGAGTGACCGCTCATCCGAGAGCAGCTCCCATGGCAGCACAGGTAAATAGGGACACCTGCCCACTCCCTGCCTTCATTTGGCGCTGGGGACCTGCTTGCAATTTTCTCCTGTGGTTTTGGAGTTGGAGAGCCTGGGGAGGGGTGATTACTCCAGGATCAGCCAGCAATCACAGAATGGTTTGAGTTGGAAGGGACCTTTAAGCTCATCTTGTTCTACCCTCTTCTGTGGGCAGGGACAACTTCCACTGTCTAATCTGGCCTTAAAAACTCGAATCCCTTGCCTTGAATCCCTAACAGAGTCTCCTCCAGCAGGCAAAGCCACCGTTGAAGGGACAGCAGTGTCCACTGCCCTTCCCCTGCCATCCCACTCCAAGCACGGCAGCAAGGACGGCAGCACGCAGACAGACGGAGCGGCCGGGAGCAGTGAGCAGGGCGAGGGCACCACAGTGCTGGGTGAGTCCCCCTGGATGGCACGGGGCAGGGAGTTTGGATGGCCCAGCATGTGGGGTTAGCATCCCTGGGATGGGCTTTGCACAAAATCAGCAATTTTTAAAGGCATTTTTGAGGCCCCAGTTGAGTTGGGTGGGTTCGAATCCCTGCGAATCCCTGTAAATCCTTTCTTTCTTTGCAGAGAGCTCGGCCGCTGCTAGAGCCCTGGACCTGTCTGACATGGTGGAGATCCTGATTTAAGGCCACCCAGGGCTGCATGGTGGCCTCTCCACCCCTCCTGCCAGCATGCTGGGATGGAGAAGTGTCTGGGAAGGAGGGGCCGAGCCGGGAGCTCAGCGCTGTCCTCTTGGTCTCGGCAGTGACTCCAGGATGTGGCAGGGTCCCTCCTGCCAGCATGTTGGGATGGAGAAGCGTCTGGGAAGGAGGGGCCGAGCTGGGTGCTCAGCAGTGTCCCCTCGTCTCAGCAGTGACTCCAGGATGTGGCAGGGTCACTGTCCCCTCAGTGCCCACACAGGTCCCTGGCTGCGCAGGGCGCGCTGGAGCCCAGGGACCCTGCGGTGGCTCCATCCCAACTTCATCTCCATCCCAGCTCCCACTTCTGGTCTTGGCCATCTGCACCCAGCCAGGTGCTTGGCTTCCAGCTGCAGGATCCCTCTCTGATGGCCCGAACTGTACCCACAAGCTGAACTCTCTGCACGAGGGCAGAGCTGGGAGGGATCCTCTGCGCGTCCCATCCACCACCCGGATCCACGTGGCCAAGCCAAGCACTGGGAGCACCAAACTCCCATCACCTGCGTCCTGCCAGTCATGGGCTTTGTGATGGGGTGATGGTGAAGCAAAAATGACAATGGAGGGGATGAAGGGTGGAGGAAAAGTGGAGGTGAAAGGCTCTGAGGATGGAGGCAGTGGGATGTGCCACTCTTCTCCTGGCTCTGTCCCCTGGCTACTGGCAGCTGGCTTCTGCTTGTAGCCAGTGCCAACATCCTGCTCCTTGGAGCTTCCCATCCTTGCCCTTCATGTAAATATATATATTTTTCTTTATTTCTTTCCCCTTTCAACATGTGCATTTGCTGGCCAACTGCATTTTTTATTTTTCTCTCCCCAGACACGTAAAAAATGCGTTCGGTTCTCGTGCATTGTTTACAAAATGGAAAAGAAACAAAAAATTATGAAAGAGGAAAAAAGACCCCAAACCCCATGACTTAATATATTTTATATTAATATTGGTATTTCTTTTTAAGTATTTTTTTCGTGCTGTGAACTTTTTTTCCTGCCAAAGACGACAAGTTCTCGTTTGTGCGTTTTAAGTTATCTTTAAGTATTTAAACATAAACCTGGCTGTTTCGTTATGCCACCCTATACCGAGATTGCTGTAGCATTCCACTTGGTATAACAATATTTTAATAAAAAAACCCAAATATTGATCTGTGGATTCTCTTTTTTTTCCATGCAATGCAGAGAGATGGATGTGCCACCAGGGGAAGAGGGTCTGGGAGTGCTGACCTCCTGGTTCACATGTCCTTCCTAGCTCCTCAGGGCAGAGATTTGGGGTGCAACTGCATGGAAGAGGGGAAAAATGCTCAGGAGGATTTCTGCATTCCCCAAGATCCCTTTGGGATCTCATTGCCCTCATCTTCATGGGGGGAAAAGGATGGAGTTGCCTAAAAGTGTTGATGTGGTTTCCTTCCTGCCTTGGCATCCCTGTATCCCTGTATCCTTGGTTTCTGCATCCTCATGACCCTGCATCCCTGTGTCCTCCATCCTTGCACCCTGCTGTCCTTGATCCCTGCATCCCATAACTGCATCCTGATGGGCTCCTCCTCTTCCTCACAAAACCCCTTCCTGCCCTCCTCAGCCCTTGCCACATGGAAAACTGTTTAAAAGACTCTCTGATGTCTTCCAGCGTGGATGGACCTGGTCTCCAAGCTCTCCTTGGCTTTGTCACCAATTTCCAAGCCCTTCCCACTCTGCCTGGCTCCTTGATCTTCTGGAAGACCAGAAGTTTTTCAGATGCTGGACTTTTATTTTCTGATAAATGTGGTGTTAATGCTTCCCAGGGAACATCCCTGGGGACTCTGCCATCTCCAGCCAGGCCAAGGCTTTCCCTTTGTGCCACCCCTTGGCATTAACTGGGAGCTCATCTTTGTTATCCTGCTGTCCCTGGGGACCAGGAGCTCCTGTGCTGTGCAAAGTTGTTTAGCTTGGATTATGTGGAACAGCAGCATCAGAAATCAGTTTTGCTGCCAGCTCTTACATGGAACCATGGAATCATTTAGGTTGGAAAAGCACTTCAAGATCATCAAGCCCAACTGTTAACCCAGCACTGCCAAAGCCACCACTAAACCATGCCCCCAAGCACCACATCCACATGTTTTTCAACACTTCCAAGGATGGTGATTCCATCCCTTCCCTGGGCAGGATGCCTTAGGACTCCATTGAGGATCACTGGTCTTGGGGGGACAGTGATGCTGAATCCCAGCTGAGCCCCATTCCATTCAGGAATCTGGAAGAAGTATGGCTAAAAATTGAAAATTTGGGTCTTTCTATGGCTGTGGGACAGGTCTCTATCCCTGAGGAGCAGGTTAGGGAGGCATGGAGCAATGTGAAGCTTGGAGCAGGGATCCTCCTATGCACCAATGGCTTCTCCTGGGTGTTGTGAGCAGGGAAATCAGCTCTGCCTATGCAGAAGGCTGAAAAGGACCCTGAAACGGGGCCAGGGATGGGAAGAACGGGGTGGGAAGCTCACAGGGAACTGCTGAGGTTGGGAATATATCTGGGGGATCCTGGTGGCCTCCAGCCAGGGCTGTACCTGCCCTGCCTCCCCCAGCTCCCGCCGCTCCAGAGCCGGGAAGGCCGGCAGCATTCCTGGCATACCACAGCTCTCACACCCCGTGCTTTATTTACCCAAATCCGGATGCAGAGTGGCCTGGCTGCAGGTCTGGCTGTTTGCAGGGAGCTTTCTGAGACCAGGGATTCAGGGAATGGGCTCCTGTTGAGAGCTTTGCCCGTTGATCCTCACCCCCCAGGGTTCTTAGCCTCTAGCAGTCAGAAAAAAACACAAAGCCCACCTGTGGGTACAGGAATTGGGTTGTAGGGAGAGAATTCCTAAATCCAGAAGGTAGACAGGAGGTCCCAGCTCCTCCAGCCACACTTTTCGAGGAGCTGTGTGCTTTGGTAGGGATGCTGTTCAGCCAGAGCAACATCCCAAAGGAGCTGCACACCTTGGCCATGGAAGCTGCTGTGGGGGTGGGTTATCACCTGCTCTGTCCCACAGGCATTTCCGTCTGCCCTTCCCACTCTGTCTCCCTGGATTTCACCATCAGCATTACCTGGGCCCACTGTCCTTTATCCCATGTTTGTCCTTTATCCCATGTTTGTCCTTTATCCCGTGTCTGTCCTTTATCCCATGTCCCTGTCACCATGGCACAGCTGAAACACCAGGTGGGAGCCAAACCTCCTGCTGCCATCTCTGTGATCTCTGTGTCCTTGATCCTTGTGTCCCTGCAGCCCTGTGTCCTTCTGTTTCTGTGTCCTTCATTCTCCATCCCTGTATCCCTGCATCCTGTCTAGGACACAGAGATCCCATGCCCTGGCAGGGGGTGCTGGAGGTGCCTGCAGAGCTGCTGGCTGGGTCCATGACACTCCTCCTGTCATCCTCATCCACATCCCTGGAGAGACAGGGAAGGGCCAGCAGGCTGTGCTCCAAGTGTCACTTTAGTGGCTTTGGGTGGGCAGCAGCTCTTGTGGCTGACAGGGAGATGGCTCTGCTGCTCCAGGGCTGTCTGGGGAGTTCTGGTCCCTCTGTGGTCACAGTGGGCTGGGACAAGGCCAAGCATTTCCTTGGGGCTCCCTGGCTGTCCACCAAGCCCCATTCCCAGGCAGGAGCACCTCATTGCCTTGGTGCCACACCACTGCAGCCTCTCTGCAGCTGTGGTTCCTGCTTTTCCTCATTTCTCTTTGGAGAACATTGGAACTTGGTCCTTGGAGCATCCTTGAATTTTGCATGTCCTTTGTGGGCCCTGGTTTCTCCTCCTCACCTCCTCATGCATTCCCACTCCTTTTCCATGTGCTGAATGCTAGAGCTGAATGGGGAAAGACAGGCCCATCACACTCTATGGAAAACTTTAAAAATCAAAATAATCCTCACCAGAATTTGAGAGAAAGGGAATTTCACCCCCCCATTCCAAATAATCCTGATCCTGGTGGGGGAAGCCTGCCAAGGCTGTGGGCCAGCCCTGCAGCCTCTTCCCAGCAAACCAGTCAGGCAAACCAGGCGCTTTCTCTCGCCTCAAGTCCCGGCTTGCTCGTTGGACCGGCAGGAATGAAGCTCTCCCCGCTGGTCCTGCTGAACCCTTCCCTTCCCCCTCCCTCCCTCTCTCATTCCCCCCCCCCCCCGCCTTTCCCCGAGGTCCCCCAGGCTTCCAGGCTCCTCTCTGTGTCCAGAGCTTGTTGGGGGGTGCCCCCCAGGCTTTCTTCTGCCAGAGGGTCAACGCTCCCTTCCCGAATTCCTTTCATCGGGATTTGCATTCCATTGCAGAATGAGCCACCCCGAGGTGTCACCTCCCTTCAGAGCACCAGCATGTCTTGATTTCTGCATTCTCCTGGCCCTGCACCCCTCTCTATTCAATCTCTGTACCCTGTGTCCTCAGTCCTGGCACCCCTGTCCCCCTGGCTTCCCATGACCCTGCCAGGGGGTGGCTGGAGATGCCTGCTGTGCATTGGAGGTGCCTCTGTGGCAGGGATGGGATGGGATGGGATGGGATGGGATGGGATGGGATGGGATGGGATGGGATGGGATGGGATGGGATGGGATGGGGGTTGGTATTTAGGGGTTGGCCATGGCACCCTCTGGGACGCTCCATTCACTTGGAGCATATTCCAGCTTGGGAGCTCCCTCCCCATCATCCCCAGCCCCAGGGCCACCTGAAACCCTTCCTCCAGGACCCTTGGGAGGTGGGGACTGTCCAGGTGTCACAGTGGGGCTGCCCAGCTCCTGCTCTCACAAAAGCAGGATTTGCTTTGCTGGGCTCAGCAGCAGCGATCGGAGCCGCGGTGAATTCCTCATTCCTGTTCCCTGCGCTGTGCTGCCTGCCTGCCATCTTTGCATGCAAACAGTAAACAGGCTGTTATTATCCTGGATGCTTTGAATAACTGCGGCTATTTTTTCTCTTCCCAGTATTCTAAAAAGGCAAAAAATTCCCTGCGGTTTCTGAGTCAATTTTTTTTTTTCTTCCCTCGCTCTCTTTTCTTTCCTTCCCACCACCTCTGTGACCTTGAAAAACCAGGCGGATGAGCTCCCCGGCTGTCTGCGCTCGCACCCGCTCCCCGAGCCGCTCCCGCTGCTCCCCGTGGCCGGCAACCACGGGATTCGGGGCTGAGCCTGGAGGTGGCGCAGCGCTGGGCAGGCGTCTTGCTCATCTCCTTCCCTGCAGGAGGAGCTAGGGATGCTCAGGGAGGTGTTGGGGATGCCAGAGGAGCTTGGGGGTGCTTGAGGAGCTGGGAATGCTGGAGGTGCTGCAGGTGCTGGGGATGCTTGAGGAGCTGGGGATGCTGGAGGTGCTGGGGATGCCTGAGGAGGATGAGGATGCTGGAGGTGCTCAGGATGTTGGAGGCTTTTGGGATGCTGGAGGTGCTGAGGATGCCCAAGGATGCTGGGGATGCTTGAGGAGCTGGGAATGCTGAAGGCACTGGGGATGCTGGAGGTGCTGGGGATGCTGGAGGTGCTGGGGATGCTTGAGGAGCTGGGAATGCTGGAGGCACTGGGGATGCCACAGGAGGATGGGAATGCTGAAAGCACTGGGGATGCTGGAGGTGCTGGGGATGCTGGAGGTTTTGGGGATGCTGGAGGTGTTGGGAATTCTTGAGGAGCTGGGAATGCTGAAGGCACTGAGGATTCTGGAGGTGCTGGGGATGCTTGAGGAGGGGGATGCTGGAGATACTGGGGATGTTGGAGATGCTCAGGATGTTGGAGGGTCCTGGGACGCTGGAGGTGCTGGGGATGCCAGAGGAGGATGAGGATGCTGATGGCACTGGGGGTTCTGGAGGTACTGGGGATATTGGAGGTGCTGGGGATGCTGGAGGTGCTGGGGATGCTGGAGGCACAGGTGGGGGTGGCTCAGGTGGGTGCAGCTCACACGGACATCTGGGACAGAGGCATGGGATGCTGCCTCCTCAATTGGCATCCCCAGGAACTGGAAGGTTTGTCCAGGGATGGTGTGGGAAGGTGGGAGCTGAGAGGGCCATGAGAACAGCCTGACCATCCAGGCCTTGCAGGGAGCAGGCCTTCCCTCCACAGGTCCCCTGACAGGTCTGAGACTCCTTCCTTCCCATTTCTGCATTCTCATCCTCCCTTGGAAAACTTTCCCTGGACCAGGGCCAAGGAGAAGGGAAGGGAAGGGAAGGGAAGGGAAGGGAAGGGAAAGGGAAAGGGAAAGGGAAAGGGAAAGGGAAAGGGAAAGGGAAAGGGAAAGGGAAAGGGAAAGGGAAAGGGAAAGGGAAAGGGAAAGGGAAAGGGAAGGGGAAGGGGAAGGGAAGGGGAAGGGGAAGGGAAAGGGAAGGGGAAGGGGAAGGGGAAGGGGAAGGGAAGGAAAATCCTGTTAGATCTAATGTTTTGTTATTTTTTTTGGTTGCTTGGCTGAGTTTGGCAGCAGCAGGAAAATGTGAGAGGTTTGTGGCAGGTCCTGGCACACAGGGCTGGGTGCAGCATGGAGTGAAGGGCAAATCCCTGGGATGATGTGGGATGATGGGCCATGTCCCACTACAGGATGCTGCAGCATGCTCTGGAATAATATCTGGAGGGAACCAGGGATTAATTAACTGGATGGAGCAAAACTGTGGTCATTAGAAGCTCATTTGGAAGCAAAGGGGCTTGGAAAGGGCACTTCCTCAGCTGGAGGGGAAACGACATCCAGCTGCAGGAGATGGAGATGGCTGCAGCCATCACCACAGGCAGGGAAAGCCTTTAAAACCCACCCAGCTTCATTCCCCAGGTCTCTCTCTCCCAGTACAGAGTCACTGCACACTAATGCTGCTCAGCCCATTTAGAGTGAAACTTCAGTTTCAAGTGTTTTCTCATACAGAAGTGCCTTGGGGTGTTTTGGTTATTTTTTTTCTTTTTCTTTTTTTTTTTTTTTTTTTTTTTTAATTAAAAAAAAACTTGTCTTCTTCCTTCCAGGAAAAATTGGATGTTTGGTTTCTCTGCCCACTGCAGGGGAAACATTTCATTGTGATTTTCCTTTCCTCTCCTCCCCCCTTTGGAGCTGAAACTCTTCTGAATAAACAAGCATTTAAGAATGTGTGTTGGTTAAAGAAAGAGAAGGGGCCCATATCCCACTTTCCCAGAAAATCACAGAAACATTGAATTTTCGGGAAAACATTTGGCTTCAGGCCAAAGGAAAGTTTTAACTCCTGACACTTGAAACTGTATATGTACAAATTTTCCTTGAAACATGGTGAGAGGGAGAATCACTTTCCTTGAATTTCCTAATTTTTCATTCGAGAAAGCTGGAGAATAATAATAAAAAAAAATCTCCAAGTTTCAGGGAGAAAAACACAAACAGAGAAAGGCAGAATGTGAATTTTGGCCTTGATGGAAAATGACACAGCCTGGAAAATATTCCCACCCGCATTTTTACAGCCTTAAAGTGCGATCCTGGATTTTTTTTCTTTTTTTTTTTTCTTGCATAGGGTCCAGCATGAAGTAACTCTACCCAGCCTAGAGCTCCCATGGCATGTCCCAGGAATTTGTAAGCAATGCTGTATTTGCAGAGTAAACAGGGGTCGGGACAGAGGGTAGGTCAGGGCCACGTGTGTGCAGAGCCTCTGGAGAGCAGCTCCTGCCACTTTTGGGAAGGGAGGGCAAGCCCCCACCACCCTGACTGGCCATCCTGGAACTCCAGGCATGTCTTGGATCCACCAAAAGTTTAGGAGAGTGTTTCCAAGGCAACCAAAACATTATTTTTTCCAGCTGCCTCAAAAAAAAAAAAAAAAAAAAAAGTGGAATAAGAGAGGGAAAAAAAAAATGGAACCATCAGAGGAAATTCTAAGAAAATGAAATCAGATGGAAAATTTGCTGGCTGGTCCCTCTCCCTGGCCCTCCCTGAGGAATGCTGGATGCATACAAGCAAGGAAGGTGCTCGTGGGGCTGCGCTCACCAGCCAAGGCTATTCCTGAGCTGCTGCTGCTGCCCCATGCCCAGACCAGGATGGCTCCATCCCGGAATAGAGCCCCCATGGAGGAGACATGACCCATGGCAGCTATTTTGGGTTGTGTCCCTGCAGAGTTAAATGTGTCACCAGCACCCGCCTGGCTCCGTCCCTATGACCCAACCAGCTCACCCTGCCCAAAACCCCCAATATTTTGGTCCTTGCTCCTTTCTCTTCCCTCCTTTTTTCTCCCCATCTCCCTCAGCTTTGTGTCTGTTTAATCAGCAGCCTTGCTTTCCTTCCCCATGCTCAGCTGGCTCCAAGGCTGAGCAGTGCCTGGAGCCATCATGGCTTGGGAATGCCCATGGATCAGTGGGGAGGAATGCCCAGCACCCAGCACAGGGCAATCAGGAAGACTGGATTGCAAATTCCAGGAGTTTTTTTTTGCACTCTGCTCTCTTGTTTACGGCTGCTTGCAGGGTGTAATCCCTGCTGTCCTCCTCTTCTATGCCAGGCATTTGCTGGCAGTGATTCCTGCCCTGCCACAGAGCTGCTGCATCCAGGAGAGTGTGAGGGAAGCTGGGCAGGCAATGCAGGAAAATCCACTCTGGCTTTGCAAGGTCCAGAACAGCTGGAAGGGAGGAGAAAACCCATGGAAAAGAGGGATGTGTGCCACGGCTGCAGCAGAGCTCAGGGAGCCAGCTCATGGCTTTGTGGTCAGGAGGGCAGGAGTGAATGGGAATGGACATTTCCCTGGAGACTGCTGCACCATGGGCTAGCCTGGGAGGCTTGGAGAGAGCCTGGAGAAAGTGTCATTCTGTGGTGAGGCAGGACAGTCATCCCATCACATCCCATCACATCACACCACCCTCTCAGCCTCTGTTTGCTTCCAGGCAGGAGAACCAGTCCCAGCCCTTCCAAACCACAGGCTCTTCATGCTCCACCAAACACCATCCCCACTCCCGTGGTCCAAAGACCATCTCCAGTCCATCGTCCATCTCCACTCCCAGTGCTCCCTGAAGGCTGGAGCCCTGCCAGGTGGGAGAACACTGGAAACAACCCCAGGGCTGGAGCATTTCCATCTCCACAACCTCTCCTGGCTTCTGCGCTTGGGGTAGAACTAGGGATCCTTGGGGTGAGCACAGACACTTAGGGATGGAATCCTGAGCATCCAGGCTCCTGTTGTGCTGTGGGTCCTTCTGGCTGCCCACACAGACACACAGACACACAGACACACAGACACACAGACAGATACACAGAGTCACGTGCTGCACAACCGAGGCACGGCTCTGCATGCCCCAGACTGCCACATCTCACTCACAGGCCAGGGAACAAAACCCTGGGATGACAAAGCAGGAGAATTCCAGGGTGAGCTCTACCACCATAAAACAGTCTGGAGAAGAGAGAGTTTTGGGGTTACCCAAATTCTGCAGCCTTCCAGTGGCTAAAGGGGCTCTGAGAGAGCTGAAAAGGGTCTTTGAGCAAGGGCATGGAGGAATGGCTTCCTGCTGACAGAGGGCAGTGCTAGGTGGGATATTGGAAAAACTTGTTCCCTGTGAGGGTGGTGAGGCCCTGGCACAGGGTGCCCAGAGAATCTGTGGCTGCCTCACCCCTGGGAGTGTTCCAGACCAGGTTGGATGAGGCTTGGAGCAACCTGGGATGGTGGAGGGTGTCCTTACCCATGGCAGGGGCCTGGAATGAGATGTGCTTTAAGATCCCTTCCAACCCAAACCCCTCTGGGATTCAATGATTCCCTCCTGGAGACAGAGTTTGCCAGGTAACCCCGTGTGCTCCCCAGGCCTGACTTTCAGAGCATGACTAGAAAGTGCTGCTGGCTCCAACGTGCCCAGGCAAGGGCTGCCTCTTCCTGCAGGTTCTGCAACAAACTGCTGCTGCTGCTGCTGGGCTCTTGTGCAACATCTGGAGCCTTTCCAGAGGCTGGCAGGTAGGGAGGGATGGGAGCCTGAGCTGGGAATGCTGCTGGGTCAGCCTGTGGTCCCACACTGAGAGGTTCCTGGCACAGCGGGCTGGCAATGCTGCTGCACTCACTCCCTCCCCAGGAGCAGAACCAAGGCAGATTTTGTGATACTTTGTTTTGTCCTGTTCTCAAACAGTTACCCATGGGCTGGGGGAAACTGTCTTCTTCTATTCAGGTTTTGTGCAGAAATTCCACAAATTCTTTTAAAACTCCCCAACTTTCTCAGCTTCGCTGCAATCTCGGGGCTTCGCAGTCCTCCAAAACCTGTGGAATGAGCAGCATTTCCTGGTGTTGAAATGCTGATGCAAGAGGCTGGTGAATCAGTGGGGATCTTTCAGCCTGAACCATGTTGTATGGCTGTTAGTGCTGAAGTTTTGCTATTTTAATCCACAAAGCCCCACACAATCCAGCTGGAGTAAATGGTGAGTAACCCCGCTGCACCCAGTGACAAACCTGGGAACTGGTGGGAACTGAATTCATGCTAAACTATTCTGGTTGGTGGGACCCTGCTCCAAGCAGCCTGGATGCCATGCAGTAATCCAAGCAGTGTGTAACATTGTAAAGGGTATAAATAGCCCCAGCCGGGTGTGCCCGAGGGGCAGGGGGAATTACAGCAGCCTTGGAAAGATGAGCTGAAAGCCAGCTATGGGCCTGGGGCTTGAATTCACACTCACTTCTGGTTCCTGCCACGTTACAGATGCTAAAACAAATTGGCTTTGCTTAATACATCCAGCCTGCACTGCTTTGTCCAAGTCTTTAAGTAACACCCATCAAACCGGGGTGCTGGTCCCCAAGTGCTGGTCTCCTTCCTTGCCAGCAGCTCACTGAGGATGGGTTTGGATTCTCCAAAGCTAGAGCCGCCTGCTGCCTTGAACCCAACTCCTCAGCCAGCAGCATCCTCATGTTCCCCCAGCTTTTCCAAGAAAAAGCTGACGCAGCTGCACATTGAGGGGCAGAGGCCACAGAGCCACCAAAACAAGGACAAAACGAGTCCCCAGATGCCATGGCATGACGTGGGGAGATCCTTGGAAGCGACAGAAAGTGACAGAGAAGACATCAGCCCCAGGTTACGGCAGCCTGGCCACCGAGGGCCGAGCCCCGCTCAGATTCCAGCGTCCCCCTCCTCCATGCAGGGTGAATGAACTGCAGTGCTGCTGGAGTTTGGAGCGGACACTGTGTCCACATTCTTCACCCAGGCCCGGGAATGTCAGTCAGCTCCTGTCTGCACGCCAGGGGCTCGCATTCCTCCCCGGTGCTGCTCCCAAAGAATGCCAGCCCGGAGGGTGCCGGGCGCAGGGTGCCCCTGGCTCCGGGGGGATCAGGGCAGAAAAGGCAGGCTTGGCTTTGCCAGGCTGGCAGAGCCGGGCAGGGTTGGCACGTGTGTGTTTACCAAACACCGCTCCCGGCCAGAGGGAATGGCTGGAATTCACCCCTTGCTCCCCAGCAGACCCCAAGGACATGCAGGCGGAGCAGGGGAATTCGCTCCTCCGGCCTGTTGCCATGGCTGCATATTTCAGAGACTCAAGCAGGGAAAAAAATAAAAGGAGAAAACCAAAACATTTCGATGGGAGGGAAGAAAAATAGGAGGGGGGAAAAATGCAGAAGAGTAATGAGAAGGACGAGTGAGTCCAAGAAATGTATTAGATCATCCTTAGAAACTGGTGTCTGAGGAGTTCTCCACAGCCCAGGCCGTTCCAATATTTACTGTGTGTTATTCAAACCATGACTCCTGGCACCAGCTGGGGCTCTGCAGCACCACGAGCTGCTCGGGAGCGTTGTTAAAAGCTGGTCCCGGGCTCCAGGAGAGGGGATGGAAGCAAAACATCCCTGCTGGATGTGGAGAGCAGCCTGTTCCAGAGGAACTGCTGGATCCTGAGAGCAGGGCTGGATCCTGAGAGCAGGACCCAGAGCAGAGCTGGCAAACAGCAGTGTGGGATATCAACCCCTAAGTTACAGGATCAGAGCCTTGCTGAGGCTGAGCAAGGACAGGCAAGGGCTGGCTGCAGGGTGAGAAAGAAGCTGAGCTGAGCAGCAAGCAGAGTCTGAGTGAGGGTGAGATGCACACCTGCAGGCAGTAAGGTGTCCTGGCTCCTCTCATCCTGGAGGGACTTGTTGCTATCAGTGCCCTGGGTATTTAAAGTCACTCTGTGGGCAGTTTTAATGAGCAGGTTTTGGCACATGGGTTGCTCCCTGTGCTTGGTGTCCATGGCACTATGGAAAAGCCTCCCTTCCTCATGCAGAGGCAGCACACAGCATCGGGAGCCTGGAGTTCCCACTCTGGCCAGGGTGATGCAAGTCTGGCTCATGTATCCCTGTGGTACCAGCTGGAGTTCACAGGGGAGCCACAGGCATGCCAGAATCCAGTTGGGTTTAAAACCCTGCAATGATCCGGCACCTTTGGCTTCCATATCTCCTGGAGGAATCTGGATCTGCAGCAATGTTTATTCTCTCCTGGGATTCCCACTGTTAATTACACGATATGGAACGATGGTGCCATGGTCTGTGCTCCATGCCAGGAGTGCCAGAGATGTCTGACGTCATGCAAGAGCTGGTCTGGAGCTGGAGGTGAACAGAAACAATTTCCCAAGGGATAAAATCAGAGAATCAGGTTTGGGTGGGAAGGGACCTTAAAGATCCCCTATCTTCACCCCCTGAGACAGGCAGAGACACCTTTCACTATCCCAGCTTGCTCCAAGCCCTGTCCAACCTGGCCTGGAACACTTCCAAGGATGGAACAGACACAGCTTCTCTGGGCAGCCTGTGCCATGAGCTCTCCACCCTCCCAGGGAAGAATTTCCTTCCAATATCCCACCTGGCAGTGGGAAACCATTCCCTCTTGTCTTGCCACTCCAGGCCCTTGTGCAGGTCCCTCTACAGCTCTCCCTAATCCCCTTTAGCTCTGGAAGGTGCAATGAGGTGATTCCAGCTCCCTTCCCTTCCCTTCCCTTCCCTTCCCTTCCCTTCCCTTCCCTTCCCTTCCCTTCCCTTCCCTTCCCTTCCCTTCCCTTCCCTTCCCTTCCCTTCCCTTCCCTTCCCTTCCCTTCCCTTCCCTTCCCTTCCCTTCCCTTCCCTTCCCTTCCCTTCCCTTCCCTTCCCTTCCCTTCCCTTCCCTTCCCTTCCCTTCCCTTCCCTTCCCTTCCTTCTCCCGCTCCGACAGCGACACCTGGCGGTCGGCGCCGTCTCTGCACCCCCGCCCGGGCCCCGCAGATCCCGGGGCTGGAGCGTGTCCAGGAAAGGGAACGGGGCTGGGAATGGGGCTGGAGCACCAGGAGAGGCTGAAGGAGCTGCAAAGGGGCTCAGCCTGGAGAAAAGGAGGCTCAGGGGGGACCTTGTGGTTCTGCACAACTCCCTGACAGGAGGGGACAGCTGGGGGTGGTCGGGCTCTGCTCCCAGGGAACAGGGACACAAAAAGGAGGAAGCAGCCTCGAGTTGTGCCAGGGGAAGTTTAGATTGGATATAAAGGGAAATTTCTTCATAGAAAAGTCTGTTCAGTTGCCCACTACTGGAGGAACTTAAAAGCCATGTGGATGTGGCACTTGGGGTCAGTGGAAGCCTTGGCAGTGCTGGGGGGACTCTTTCATCTTACAGGGCTTTTCTAACTTAAATGGGTCTATGAGCCCATCCCTATATTGTGTTTAGTCACCCATTCCCCACAGCAGAGCATGGCAGTGGTGTTTTCCAGCCTTTCCTCCATGATTCATTCAGGAACATTTCTCCCTGGCTGGCTCCACTCTGCTCACAATATGAGTCTTTAATGACAATCCTGTTGCATGTTCAGGACAAAGCTTAGAAATGAGGGAGAGGGGATCTGTTGCCCTGTCCAGGAGGGATTATCTCATTGTATGGGCAGTAACATGCAGATATCACCAATCTAAAAGCAATTTTGTGAGTGAAAAGCATGGCTGTAAATTATCCATACAGCTTTCACCCCATAAAAATGCTTGTGGATGGTTTTCCAAGATGTGCCTTTTGCTTTTCATGGGTTTCTAGAGATATTAAGTTCCTTTCCAGCTGACCTAACCCTCACTGTGCCCCACAAGGAGATACCTCCAGTAGGAAACGGGAGAGAATGAATAGCTGTGACCCATCAGTGTCTAGCCCTGTCACCCACAGCTCAAGAAAATGCTGAAATAAGACCTATGGAAGTGGTTCAAGGTCAGACTTCCTCCTCACAGGGAAAACGCAAGGAAATGCAGCTTATTTTACTCATGCAAGCAAAACAGCTAAGCACAGTCATTACAAAGCAAGAAAGTGCCCAAAGATTTTTGTCACAATGGAGACAAAATTTAAATCAGCTGGTGAAAATGTGTGATCCTGCAGTCCTCATCCAAACTAGGGCAAGACCTGGCCCATGCAGGTTATTGCTTACAGGATCCCTTCTTGCTTCCAGGATCACTTCTTGCTTCCAGGATCCCTTCTCGCTGTCTCTGGGGCTTTAAAAGATTTCCTAGCACAGAAATCAATATGGGAATGCCTCATGTTTTACATAAGCATTTAAAATATTTTGGATTTAAAAATTTTTTTTGAAAGAAGTTTTCATTGAATTTCAGGCATACAAGGCTTCATGTGGTGGGAGCTGCTGGAGAGCAAATGGTCTGGCCAGGATTCTGAAATCACCCAGGAATGGTTGGATGGGAGGAGGACAGGTTGCCTTTCCAGAGCCTTTTTCCTGACTCTTCCCACAATTTCAAGATGAGGATCTATGAAAACACACCAGCACTGAAAGAACAGAATAGAGCCAAAGGCACAAAGCATTTTAATGAGGCAAAAACATCCTGCTAAGTCTTTTGGTTTATTGGTGTTGAGCCTGTTCCAAGCCCAAAGAAAAGGACTCTGAATCTATTAAAATAGTTGGCTTGTGGGATCTGCAATGTAAGCATGATTAAAATCCATCTATTTTTATCCATATGAGAATATACCAGCCAGAGGAATCTGGTTTTTTTAGAAGTAAAATATATTTATCTTCAATAAAAGCATCCAGGTGAGCTCAGTGTGCAAAAGCATTGCCCAGTTCTGGGAAAAGAGAAAGGTACCTGGGTCTGCACCTTCCCAGCCCCTTTGCTGGCTGGTGCTGGTGACATTCCAAGAATTGTAAAGCCATTTGCACAGAAAATGGGAGACAAGAGTTAGATCTCTGCCACCTGAAGAAATTCAGGCTTGCTGCTGCTGCCCAGGGCAATCTAAACCCTGAGAGGAGTGGGAGAGTCCTGCTCTTTCCTGCTTCCAGTTTTGGTGGATGCAGGGGCTCCACAATCTCTTCTCTAGAGGGTGTGGGATTTGCTCAGTGCTTCTTTCTGCTTCTCATTTATCCCAGTGAAAACGGGGATTTTAATACTTTCTCAGAGAGAAAGTCACATAAATATTTTCCACTTCCTGGGCAAATGCTCCAATTGTGCTTTTGTAAAAGAGGGACGGGATACAGTGACTCCTACAATTAATTATCTCCATTCCTGTATTGTGTGTGGGCTCTGAAAAAACGTGGTAAACCATAAACCAGCTCCAACTGCCAGAGCCCAGGGAAACACTTGCATAAGTGACCTGTAAAACACAACCACATCAGTTTGTAACTGCTGCTCTGTTGGCTTCCCAAGGGAAAGGGGAAGTCATGGAGAGGACTGAGCTCTCTGATCATGGGTGCTGTGTTTGGAGTCATGTGCTGAACTACAATGAAAGGTCTGTTGTTTGAGCAGAGACAGAATAAAACCCCTAGAGACGAATTTTGAAGGATCATTTGCACTGAAAAGCCAACAAAAGACCAAGCAGAGTAGGTTCAGGTGCCTGCTTTCCTTCTCTTCTCCCTCTGACAGATACTCAATTTCCCCTCAATTTTTCCACTGATTTGTAATTTTCTGTCCTGATACCAACACTCACCTGAGCATCAAGCACTGACTGAGTGCAGAACAAACTGTAACAGCATTATAAGCCTTGTTGTGCAACACCCATGGCCCCAAATCCTGGCATCCACTGGCAAGGAAAAGGCTCCCAATGACACACAAACATCAGCCAGCAACCCCTGGGTGTCCTGTGGAGGGAAGAGGTGACACAGCCAGCCCCCAAACACAAACAATTCATTTCATATTTAGCAATATCATGGCATGCACGCTCCCCTTATAAGGCAAACACAGGAATGGCATGTGCCTTCCCAACCACATGCTGAAACCATATTCCGAGGCTCTGCTCTCCCCCAGCCTCCCTTGCTCCATGCCACAGCAGCTCCAGCCAGCTTCATGTGCCCAGGATGGTTTTGCCATGAAATGCTACATTTCCAGGAACTTGTACACACATTTCCCTCTGCTGCTGTGTGACTTTTCCTCTCTGCGTGTCCCAGCCCGAGCAGCCAGACTGCAGCAATGGAGCAGAGAGCTCTTCCTTCTGCAGGGCAGCTTTATGGACCTGTGGGCACAATTAGGAAATAAAGAAAAGCAGAATAGGAAATCTGGTGCAAAGGGGAGCAGGTTGGAAGTCTGAAGGCTTTTATCTTTGCCTCAGTGCTATTCAAGGAACAGGAGGCACCGGCCTTCCCAACACTGCTGCCTGTTTATAGTTGATGTAACGGGACAAAAAGAGTTTGTGGGAAGGTCTGTACGTTTTAAACTTTGAAACTTCAGCTCTTCCCTCCCCTGGAAGACTCCACGGGTCAGTGCTGATTTGAGTGAAGCCATCTGTCTATTTATATTACTCAATATGTTGTCCATTCCCTCATTCTCAGTTCTCCTCCTGCTTTGGGAAAAGGCATGGCAAATTCAGGGATGTGGGAGAAAATGAGCAGCAAGCCACCAGTTTGTTCCACCCTGATGAACAAGGAGAGCTGGAAATCCTGGGGCACCGTGCTCTGGGAAAGACAGAAGAGGGCAACCCCTCAGGAAATGGCAGGAAGTGAAGCAGAACAAAAGATGAGGTTTATTCCTACTCAGAGGTGTATGGATGTATCTTTGCTCATGGAAAGGGGCAAATAAATACTAAATAAAGGGGAATACTAAATAATAAAGATGTCAATTAATACTAAATAGCTTAGGAAGCCTGCTGCTTGCTCAATCTCAGCTGTGCCAAGCATTTCTAAATCTGAAGCCCCTCTTGCCAATTTCTAATGCTCATCCAGGAGTAAAACCAAAGCTCCAGAGCATTTCTGAAGAGAAGCCTTGCGGGCAGAGGTCCTTGAGCAAATGATGAGCTGAAGATTCCTGGGTGACAGAACCAAGGTGCAGTTGAGTTGGAAGCCATCCAAGCACTGAGGTCACCTGGTACTTGTAAAGGAGAGAAGCTGCTTGAAGGGGAAAATGTTGGAAGACTGATTGGAAGAGGCAGCAGGACTTCATTCCTGTGTCTGTGTGAAGGGGCCAGCTCTCCTCCCCAGGGAATGCTGCACAGTGACTTACAATCACAAAGAGGAGGTGGGAAAAGCCAGCCCCCATCGCAGCAGCGTGTGCGAGCGAGTCTGGGCAGGGAGCAGTCATTCCCAAAGCCCTGTCTCCCATCTTCCAGCACCCACACAAACATCCCTGTATCATGTGTCCTCCATGAGGCCCTCATGTATCAAATTCCTATCAGTGCCATTAATTGTCAGCTATTTGCTTTCACAGATTTGTTTTACATGCAGAAATGAATCCCAGCTCCTCTGTGCCTCTCGGGACACGGCGGTGGTAAATGCTGATACAATCAGGCTGGGAGCACATGCAGTGAGGCATCCCAGTGTCTATCCAAGCAAAACTTTTCCATGTGAGTGCTGTGAGTTCACAGCTATTGCTAGCAGCTTGCCACGGACAGACTTTGTGTATCCTCTTGCAATATAATCTTCCCCAGAATGGTTTTGAAAGACCGTGAACTCGATCCTGCCAAAAATAGTCTGCGCAGCCAAAAAAAATCAACACAAGATCTTCAGTGTTTGAGCTGGCCTGTGAATTGCATTTTTCACCTTTTTCCAACGAGATGTTTCTTGACATCCATGAAACCTTCATTTGGCTTCTAATACGCCCAATTATCCTTGCAGCCTGCATTTTAATTACAACATCAGAGCCCAGCAAGCAATTGGCTTCATGGGCAAGGGGGGCCTAGGCAGGCCTGTAGCCCCGTGAGCGGCCGTGCACAGGCTGGCAGCTGCAGCCCAAGAATGTGTTTATTTGTGTTTGGTTTATGTGGTTTTGGTGACCTTTTGTTAAAATCAGCCAGTGGCTTCCAGGAGGCAAAGTTACATACTCACTGAAAAGAAATGCAGGGAAATAATCCCGCACGGGCCCTTGTGCTGAACGTCACATTTGTGCTGAATATCGTGTCCTTATGCCCAAGGCAGGGGTGGCTGAGGTTAAGGTTAAAGTCATGTTTGTTATGCATGGTGGCTGCATGAATATTGTCCCTTTGGTGCTCATGAAGAGGGACAGGCCAGAAGAAATTTTGGGAAAAATGGTGCGCAGTGGAAAATGAAAAATGGACCCCTATGTTGGGGTTCTTGTGGGTCCTGCCACCATTACAGGCTGTTACAGCTGAGGAGTGTCTGTGTTTTTCTGTTTTTTCTTCCAACTCTTTCACAAAGTCACAGGTAAAAAGAGCTGTTTGTCTCCTGCCTGGTGCCTACACCACGTTTTCAACCTCACGGGCTTGTCCAGCCTTCAGAGAGCAGCAGCAATTTCTGCTGTTCCTTCACGCTCACTGTGAGTGAAGCAGGGGTCTCTCCAATAGATAAATCCATGCCAGCACTCTGTCAGTGCCTTCCCATACAAGCTGCCTGCCAATGTCACCAGAAAAGGGCATCAAAATTTTGTTTGGTCTCTGGCTGGTGAGCCTCAGTCTTGGTTTTGATCACATCAGATACCACACATTGTCTGTCTGTCCACGAGTCCCTAAGTGAGGTGCATCAGAAACCACACTGAGTCTGGGATTTAGGCTACATCTGCAGGGCAAATAAACACAGATGCCCAGGCGCCGTGCTTCCAGGCTGAGGAAATGGCCTGTGGAGAAGCTGTGGTGTGGAGGGCTCTGCAGCCTGGACCACATCCCCCCACTACAGGCCTGCATGTAATTTCCAGCCCCATCCCAGTTTGGTATTTTATTTTTTTTTACACCTCACACTGTTTAAGTAAGTGATGGATATTGTGGGGAGGAGTGTGAGTGATTTCTCTTTCACCTCAGTGATTAGAAGAACAGAACTTCCTACACACTTTCCACTCTTATGCTTATGAGCTGAAAGAGTCAGTGATTAAACCCTGCTATGGCAAATTAGCCTGCAGTGTCCTCCTGTCACGGTGTCCCACAGGAAAAAATTCCTCCTGGCAGGTCAGGAGGGAGCGCAGAATTTAAAGACATTAAGGGATTTAATGGTCATAAGCGAATATTGTGATGCTGCTGCTGAAAATCTCAAGCAAGCAGGCAGCTCCCAGAGATGGATTTGCTAAGAGCAAAGCTGTCGCTGCTCCAGGGATTCCAGAGGAGCTGGAGAGCAGCCAGGTGTGACAGCAGGTAGGAAGGTGACAATGCAGGTGGCTCTTCAGCCTTGAGAAATGAGGGACAAAGTGTGTTTAGGTCAGCAGCCAGCTCAGAAGAACAAAATCCCCTTCCTAAGCCAATTGGAACAAAGGTTTTGTGTTTCGGGGGAAAGGTGGACACCTTGAGAAAGGGTTTTGCACCAAACTGCCACAGAAATCCTTACTTTTTAAATACTGCACAGCAGAGGATTTTGGGAAAAGGTCAGGAATGTTTGTATAGGAGATTCAAAGCCTCACACTGGAATTTAATGTTGTTTGCATCGTTGGACTTGATTATTATTGCATTCTTTTAAAATATATCAGCTGTCAAGCTGCCCTGCTGCTGGCATTCCATACTGTAACAGAACAGGAGATGTGTTTACAGTTTGGATTTTACTTCAGGATCATTACAGGCAGCAATGGCTTGGCTGGAGCTGAAATCCCCATCCTCTGTGGGCCAAAGGCCCTTTGTTACAGTGAAATGAAACGCTGCTGCTTCTTAGCTCTGAAAGGATCATAAGATAAAAAAGCAGAATAAAACATTAAATATAACATCAGTATGTTTTATATACTTATAAACAGTGCATTAAAAAAAAAAAACCTTAATATTTTTGTTTTTAAAAAATTACCAAAAAAGGAAATTCTCTTTAACTAAAACACTGGTATTCCAGCAGTATTTCCAATTAGGAAAGCTTCTGAGCAGTGTGTTGGGTTTTGGGTAGTGGGGGAGCTATAGGAGTGGTTTCTTTGAGAAGCTGCCAGAAACTTCCCCTGTGTCTGATGGAGCTGATGTCGGCCAGCTCCAAAACAGACTTCTCATTATCCTACAAATCTGGTAATAAATTCCATAAACTTCCTCAAACTTCCCTCCTGTTTTGCCCATGACAGTAATTGCTGAGTGGTCTCTTCCTGCTTTTATGTCAACTTAGGAGCATTATATTTTCTCCCCCTGTCCAGCTGATGGAGCAGCTTTGGTGGGCACCAGGCATCCCACAGTCTGTCACTGTGGGATTGTCTTTTTTCAGGGATATCTTGGCAGAGTATTTCCAGTTTTGGCCGTGAACAGCTGGCCCATCCTGAATGGGGGCTGGAAGGGTTTGGGGATGGAGGCAACCACAGCTAAGTGGGAGCATGGGGATGTGTAGAGTCCCAGGGTGAGCATGAGGTGATTCAATGGGTAGATCCTACTGATGGGTGATTGGGCTCAGATTCCATAAAGGACCTGGCCAAGGCTTTGGCGATGCTGGTCAGCAGTGGCTGGACATGAGCCCAGGTGTGCCCATGTGGGCAAGGGGCCAAAGGGTCCAGCAGCGACAGGGCAGTGACAATGACTGGGCACTGTGAGACCCCTCAAGCTCTCTGTCCAGTTCTGGGCCTCATGACAAGAAAGACATTGAGGGGCTGGAGCATGTCCAGAGAAGGAAATGGAGATGGGGAAGTGAATGGAGCACCAGGAAAGGCTGAGGGAGCTGGAAAGGGGCTCAGCCTGGAGCAAAGGAGGCTCAGGGGGGCCTTGTGGCTCTGCACAACTCCTGACAGGAGGGGACAGCTGGGGGTGGTCGGGCTCTGCTCCAGGAGCAGGGACAGGATGAGAAGTATTGTATTTGTATTGTATTGGGAATGCACTGATGAGGGAAGGAATGATGAATCTGACTCCATGTTCTCAGAAGGCTAATTTATTATTTTATACAGAAAGGATACTTACAGAATGCTAAAAAGATAATAAAAACTCATGACTCTTTCCAGAGTCCCGACACAGCTGGGCCCCAATTGGCCAATGAGTGAAAACAACTCAGACCAGAATCCAACGAAACAATCTCCAAACACATTCCAAAGGGGCAAAACAGAGGAGAAACAAATGAGATAAAAATCGTTTTCCTTTTCTCTGAGGCTTCTCAGCTTCCCAGGCGAAAAATCCCGGGTGAAGGGATTTTTCAGAGAATGTGAATGCCACAGAGAAGGAAGGACCTCAAGCTGCGCCAGGGCAGGTTCATATTGGGCATCATGGAAAGGATGCCCAGGCATTAGAAGGGGCTGCCCAAGGAGGTCTGGAGTCCCCATCCCTGGAGATGTCCAAGGAAGGCCTGGACGCGGCACTCGGTGCTCTGGGCTGGGTGACACGGTGGGGACCGGTCACAGCTTGGACTCGACGTTCTTCGAAGTCTTCTCGGACCTCAGCGATTTTGTCGTTCCGTGACGGGCACTACGCAGCGAGCGGAGATGCTGTGTGTCCCTCCTCCCCTTCCTCCCGGCGCCGGGCGGGATGCGGGAAGAGGCGGGAAGAGCCGTGCGGGGGATCCCGCCCCTCCCGCCCGCGCTCAGGGGCCGCCCGCGGCGGCGGGAGCGGCGCGTGCGCGGGGCGGGGCCTGGCGGCGGCCGCGCCGTGCGAGGGTCCGGCGGGGCGGGGGGGTCCCGCCCGCTTCCCCCCGGCCCTGCGTCCGTCCCTCCGTCCCCGCGGAGCGATGGTGCCGCGGCGCCGCGAGCCCGGCGGGGGGCGGCGGGGCCGGCCCCGTGAGGCGGCGGCGGCGGGGGAGGCGGGCGCGGGGCCGCGGCGGGGCCGGCGGGTGCGGGGCCCGCGCCGCCATCTCCTCCGCCTCCTGCCGCCGCCGCTGCTGCTGCTGCTGGTGCTGCCCGCCGGCGTGCAGGGCCAGCCCGGCCTCGGCCCGCATGCCCCCGACTGGCCCCCCAGCGGCCCCGGGCCCAGCCTCAGCATCTACCTGAGCGAGGAGGAGGTGCGGCAGCTGATCGGTGAGTGCGCCCCGGGGCCCGGGGCCGGCGCGGGGCTGGGGCGGGGGAGCCCGGCCGCTCTGGAGGGGCTCAGGAGAGTTCTGCGCGCCGGGGTGGAAGTTGGGAGGGCTGGAAAAGGATGGGGAGCTGTGGGACTGGACTGGGAATGATGGGCGTTAGCAGGACCGGAGGTGGCTGTGGGGTCCAGGAGACAACTGGGGGTTTGTATGGGAATGTTGGGAGGGAAACAGATCTCGGATGCTGGCGAGGATGTGAGTGGGGGATGAAGGATCTCCAGGTCATGAGAGGATGGGGGTCTGTGGGTCTGGGATGGGAATGGGTGAATCCAGAGATTGGCGTGGGTTCTGTGGGAGTGGCTGTGAGCGGGGATGAAGGAGCTGGGGCTCGGGAGCGTGGGGGGCTCAGGCACTGGGGTGGGGATGGTGGGTGTCAGCACGACAGGGCTTTGCTGGGGGGTCGAGGAGACGGGGGATGTCTGTGGGACACAGATTTGGGGGTGCCGAGGAGGATGGAAAGGGTCGTGAGTGTGGGTGAAGGACCTGAAGCTCAGGAGGGGATGGAGAGCTATGGGATGGGTGATGGATGATCCCAGGGATCTGTGGGTTCTGTAGGTCTGGGGTCATGGTGAGAATAGACGAGTCAGGGGTCTCTGTGCTGCTTTGTGTGTGTGTGTGTGGTTAGGGGAAGAAAAGGCTTCACCCTTATGGTGAGGGGCTCCCCAGATTGGAGAAACCAGGGATGGTGTCCTGTGGGAGCAGGGTAAGCCCTGGGAGAGGTGAGTTCAAGCCCATGATTTAATTAGCCAGGCAAGCGACATGCAGAGGGCAGAGAGGAGACCTGGCAATAATTGGGTGTGTGTGTGTGAAAGGAATCTTAATTTCTAGGCAGGCTGACAATTGCTGCGCAAGGACTTGGAGGCAGTTCCTGAGGTCCCCCATCTGGCCCGCTGTGGAAGGCTTTCACAGGAGTTCTGTGCTTGGAGAGGCTGACTTAAACAAAGATTTGTTTTCTGTAGGCTTTGCCTTCCATAGGCTCTTGTTTAGAGTTGGTGGCTGGAGTCTCAAAACAAATCTGTTGGTGTCCCCAGTGATTTGTTTTTCCCAAGTGCCCTGTATCTCTGCAAGCTGGAAAACAGGCAGTGCAAGACTTTATTTACGTCAAATGGACAAAATAAAAATATCTCCAGTTAATTTGCCCTCTGTGAGCACGCAGCTGACCCAGGTCAGGGGATCTGGGGACTGAAGGACACTGTAAACATTTTTCCCTCATGGTTTGCCCTGGTGATCAGTGTCCTGCTGTTGTCATTTGTACGTGGCACATGCTTGCTGCCGGATGCTCTGGTACAGATAGAGGGTGAAAATGTCTTATTTAGCTTGCTGCTGAGCTGGAATTCTAAATAAGTAGTTAATCTTGGGAGTACTGAATGCTAAGGTTTGAGCTCTCCCCTGTCTAGTGTCTGAAATCTCTGTTAGTTGGATTTGTTCAGGCTTCCGTGGCACACTGACAGAATTATTCATCATGAAGTAGCAACTAAGGAGGCAAGATGTGCTGTTACTATTTTTTAAGCTAAATTTCTTCGTCTAGCCTCAGTTATGGGTGTCTATTACTACATGGCTGAAATCACTTACTACTCTGTGACTGGTTTATATCACTTTTAGTATCTGACATGAATGATCTATTCTGCCTCTGTGACCCCAGAGACTTAGATGAATTGGAATCTAATGTGGAGGTAAACTGGGGCTTCCTTCAGTTAGTGGGGTTCAAATCACTGGAAATCTGTTGCAAACTAAAATTCCACGATCTAAATTGTGTTGTTGGCATGAGCAGATTTAATTTTAGGGGTATCTCTACACGTGCTGTTGGCTGTAGGTGAGATGTAGTTTTAGTTTAAGGAGGCATTTAGACATAGGCCAATTTATCAATAACTTCACGTATTCTTTTGGCAGAAGAAAATCCAGAGGGACAAACAGTTTAGTTCCAGGTGTTCACAATTCTGAAAACAAAGCCAGCTTTTGACACGTTCCATTTAGGAGTATCTGATTGGGATTTACATACAATCAAGTTCATGGTTTAAGGTCTCATGCTGATGTGTGAAGTTGCAAAGGGCAGCGAGGGGGTTCAGCTTCTGGAACTCCCCCGAGAGAAGCTGTGGGTCAGCAGATGCTGGGACAGTCAGTCACAGGGGATAGGAAAATGAGGTTGCTTGTGAAGTGAAGTGTTAAGTTCAGTGAAGCTGCTAATAGAAGCTGGATTCTTTCACCTTTTGTCTCTAAACAATCTCGTGTCTGCTACTGTCTTGCTGTGGCTGAGCAGAAACTCTCAGATTTTCTGCTCATAAACCCAAATGTTACGTGGAATTACTACAGTTACTACAGCCTGTGCTGTTTTCCTGCTTCTAAATATCACCCCTGTACATCTTTGGGTGGCAAATTTGATTAGGAATAAATGTAAGCACACATGTGGCTGCTGAATCAGTCACAGACAGTGATGCAGAGCTGGAGCATCCCAGGGTCTGGTGGAAACTCTGTGGGGCCACATCCCCATGTGGTCTCTCCATCAGCCAGGCTGACACGGTTCAGTGCAGTGTCTGGTGCTGCTGCTTTCCCCAAACCCAGAGTTCAGTGTCTTGCACAACCATGGTTGTGTTTTAATCAGGCTGTGGCTCTTGGAAGTGAAATAGGAACTTGCTGCAGATTATTTGTGGCTGCTGTTCTTTGTGGCACAGAGGAAGGACAGAAATGGTGATTTACAGTGAAAACTGCCTGCTCCTTTCCTGTGTGCTCACGCCAGATTTCCAGCGTCGGGCTGTGGAATCCTGGCCATGTGTCTGCCTTAGGAGGAATTGTTTTGTAGTCTTCAGGACTTTATGTAGAAGAAAACTAGAGGAAACTGGCTCGTCTTGTTGTGTGAGGTGGATTTTTATTTCGAAACACTGTGGATTCTCAGGGTCTGAAAGCAGGACTTGCTATATGGCAGGCATATGGTGTCTCTGTCAGAAATATCTCTTGCCATTCCCATGGAAAATATCCCCAGCCATTCAGGCTACAAGCCTTTGGGAAAAATAATCTGTGGTTTTCACATAGTTGAATGTGTCAGATTCCACTTACACCAGGCAGGATTCAGCACTAGAGGGGATGGAGTAGGAAGGAGTTGGCTGAGGTGACTCCAGCAATGGCAGCAGGAGGCAGAGGTGTCATGGATGAGGTTCAGGGTGAGGGGGAGTTGGGCAGGAGGAAGGGAGGTGCTGCTTTTTGGGGAGAGACATCCAGAGCACCACAACCATTTTAGGGGTGTCTGTGAACTCTCTTAGCACCGTAATCTGTAGCTTTTTAGAGAACCTTTTTGGGCCTGTGCTTAGACCTGACAAAAGCTTTGTTAGTCCTACATAGTGACTGAACAGGTGTGAGAGCACCACCTGATCCTGTCCCTTTTTCCAGTGCCCACCCTGTGGTGCTGAACATGCAGGTGGTGTGGAGTTAGTGATGAGTTGCTCAGTAGGAGGTCTCTGCTTGATTTAGTGACTTTCATTGCAGTTTTCCCATGAAGTCAGAGTATGGTGTTTGCCTCATGTTGAAATGCTCCATTGTTCTGCTTTTCTCAGGATCCTGGGATGTGAAGGCTGGTGTATCCCTGTTTTGCAGATGCCAATCTAAGGTTTAGAGAATAAGGTAGAAAATACTCATTATTATTAGATAGCTCACTTTAATAATTAAGGATTGGATCTAGTCTGTTTCAGAACACTGTTATTTGGCACTTTGTGCATTCCTGGTGTATCTTTTAGACCTTGATTGTGAGTTCCCAGCAGTTCAGCCTCACAGGTTGTACCCTCTGATTCTGAGGAGCAGAATCAATAGCTGCCTGTGAAAACTTGGCTTAAGCAGCTCTCCTGGCATTGCATGCTGTTCTTTTGCAGCATTCATGGCAGCAGTCAGGTGCTTAAGCAGTGAGGACAACCCTTTCTGTCCCTGCAGGGGTTTTTTTGGAGGCTACGTTCCTTTCAGCTGTGAAATGGGTCCTGTGGACAGCCCTCCTGTCACATGGCTCTGGATCTTTGTAGGAGTCTGGTCTGGATGTTAACTGAGACTTTAGTCCCATGGAGGGAAAATACCACCACGTTATTGTGTAACTAAGAATGCATGTATATGGGGGGCTAAATTAGAATTGCAGGGGAATTTTAAAGTCAGAAGTCCTACAATGTTTACATTGAGTTTCCAAATTTAGTGTTCTCTGGCCTAGTTTCTTCTGAGCAATCACTGAATGCTGTCTGTTGTTAGTTTTATATTTGCACTCACTCAATTACAGAGTTAAATTAATTTCACTTCTGTGACTTGTACTTATGTGTTCTAGAGTTTCATTAAAAGCCATTGTGCAGTTTACTAAAATGAGTTGTCTGGCTGCAAGATGCAGCATCGATGCAAAATCTCTTAGAGCAGAGGGTTGTTTGTTTGGTTTGTAAATTGAGGTGGTGACTCACAGGGTGGTTGAGGTTGGCAGGGACCTCTGGAGGTCATCTGGTCCCACCCCTTGCCCAAACTGGGCCACCCGGAGCTGCTTGTCCGGCACCACATCCAGGAGCTTTTGGACATCTTAGAGGATGGAGATTTCACCACCTCTGTGGGCAGCCTGTGCCAGTGCTCAGTCACCCTCTCTGGATGAATTTTTCTTGCTGCTCAGGCTGACCCTCCTGTGTTTGTGCCTGATTTTTGGATCAGGTGGGAAGAACCTGCTTCCTTCTCTCTGCACACGCCTTTGAATATTTATATACATTGATGAGATGCCCCTGAACCAGCTCTCCACAGCTTTCTCAGTGTCTTCTCATGGTAGAGGTGTTGCAGTTCCTTTAATCCTCTTTGTGGTCCTTCACTGAACCCTCTCTTGTAGTTCTGTGACTCTTTTCTTGGGAAACTCCAGGTGTGCCTTCACCAGAGCTGAGCAGAATCCTGGGAAATTAGAGGCCAAGTGCAATTTCATATGTTAGAAATGGAGTCTAAGCATCATCTTATTGCAGCAGATGATAATTGTCTTCATTTTATACTGTGAAACATCTTTGTTGATGTCATTGTTTTGGGGAGTTGGCCCCAGACAGGAGCTCCCATCAAAAGTGCTTTATGGTACTTGCACAGCATCTATAGTGGCTGGAAATCCTCTTGTTCCTTTGTTGCCTGATTGTTATGAAAGGGAGCTGAAAGTGTGTATTCTTTGTGATTTTTGAAAAGCTTCAGGGCCTTGTGAAAATCCCACTCAGCCTGCTTGGACAGAATCACAGCCTGGAGCACCACCAGCCAGTCAGTGCTATGCTCTCTGAGAGTTGTTAGCAGCACCCAAGATCATTTTCTGTGGGAGTTGGGGAACTCACAGGTATTGGAAAAAATGCAGCAAAGTTTTTCCAGAACTCACAGGTACTGGAAAAAATGCAGCAAAGAGCCTCTGAGGTTGTGGGAGGATGAAGGAGATGTCCCCCAAGGACAGATGTTTGGGTACTCCAAGGTATAAAAGCAAATGTGTGTGTGGTACAAGAGTTACAGTTCAGGGTCAGGTTCTCTTGATATGTGTTCTGAAATCTTCCTTTCACAGCTTTTAAGTGCTTGGCTTTGAAGAACAGAAGCTTTTTGCAGGCTGTACTTTTCCAGTGTTCCACATGCCTGTCTTTGCAGGAGTACAAAATCCCAGTTCATGGCACCAGTAGAAAGGGAAGATTTACATAGGTGCACACCTGGATGGAAAGTGCACTTCTAATCCTGGCAGACACCACACACTGAAACAAAACTGAGCTGCTGAAAATGTTCTGCTATATCCAGTGAAGTGCAGGTGCTGCTTTTAGGATAATAATTTTGTTACCTCACTCTGTAAAGCCCTTTAGCCCACTGCCAGTTTGTGAGGGGTGTGCAGTACGGTGGGTTTGGGATTGTGGGTGGGTTGTACCCAGCCTGCTGTGGGGCTGGGGACAGGCAGATGTTCAGGGCTGTGCAGCAGCAGCAGGCTGGGACAAGTTCCCTGCAGCAGCCTGTGTTCTTCTGGAGCCTCCCATTGTGCCTGGGTGTCTGTCTGTTTGATTTACCTGTGTTCTGGAACCTCCCATGGTGTCTGTCTGTCTGATTTACCTGTGTTCCTTCTGGAGCCTCCCATTGTGTTTGTCTGATTTACCTGTGTTTCTTCTGGAGCCTCTCATTGTGCCTGGGTGTCTGTCTGTCTGATTTACCTGTGTTCCTTCTGGAGCCTCCCATTGTGCCTGGGTGTCTGTCTGTCTGATTTACCTGTGTTCTTTCTGGAGCCTCCCATTGTGTCTGTCTGATTTACCTGTGTTCCTTCTGGAGCCTCCCATGGTGCCTGTTGGTCTGATTGACCCAGTGCCATGGTTCACATCCATATTGAGGTTTCTGAGACCAGCTGCAGTTGGGGCTCCTCTGTCCCCTTCCATTCTGTTACCTCCCCTTTAGCTTGCACACTTTTAATAACAATTTAACCATTTCTTTGGGGATGTGTAAAATTGTATAATCCACTGCAATATTGTTAATGCTTGCAAACCTGCAGAAGAATAAGCTTCTAGAAGCTTGAAATAGCCAGTGTAAGGCCTTCCTCCTAGAGGAGGCAGCCTCTGGGCTGGGTTAGGATTGCTTTGAAACCATATTCTGTGATGCCACTAAGGCAGAAGTCTGAAATAAACTTCAGGCCTTGTGTGTGTTGATCTGCTCAGCGTTGCTGAGGTGGGTGGTTGATTTCTGAATCCTGCTTTACCACATCAGCTGTTTTGTTGGGATTTACAGTGCTGGGGACTCTGTCTGAATCCTGCCTGGAGAAGGCTCTTTCCTTCTGGAAATTGGTGTTCATGGGGGACTGCAGGGGTGGAGTGCAGCTGGGCTGCCTGGTGCAGCTCTGTCTGTGCTCAGGCCTGGGAGGAAACAGCCATTTCAGCTCCCCAGAGGCCAAGGGCTGTCTAGTGATAAATGTTTGTGGCTCTTGTAACATTTGTGTGTCAGGGACTTGGAAGAAACCTGACCTCTGAAGGCTGTCCTGGTGGTGGTGAGGGGAAAAATTCCCGAAGCTGCATTCCTCCCTCCTGTGACTTTACACCTGCATTCTGTTTGGCAGCATCCTATTTATCACTGCTGATTGTTTGGTCTCTTTCTCCCTCCAGTGCACAGACAGAATGGAAACGAAAGAGAGGAAATGGAGGCACAGCTCCCTGCATGCAGGAGAAAAGCCAGCAAGAAAGGCTCAGGATACTGAGAGGAAGGCAGGGACCGAAACTGCTGCTAAACACCACCTGCACAGAGGGAAATAAAGGAGATAGGGATCATGTTCACAGGCACACAAAATCCCAGGGTGGTGTTTTCCTGGGAGTGGGAGCTGTGCAGGCAGCTGTACTGTACACTCTGGGTATTTTAAACCATGAAGCCTCGTGTTTTTCTCCTCCCCTTCTGCTATTCACGGTTGTGTTTGGATACTGGAAAAGGTGAATTAATGAGACAAATTCCAAATGTGTTGATTCATGGTTGTGCTGAGCTCTAGTGAAATGACTCGATGACTAATTCCTACCTGAAACTCTCCAGACTGGAATATCATGGAGGCTTCTACTTGGAGTCAGAGTTACTCCTCTGTACTTTAGTGTGCAGGATTGAATCCTACTCGAGGTCTCAGCCATGAGAGCAGGGAGTACAGGCTGAAGTACATTTAATGAGTTGTGCCTGTTGAATTGAGCTCTTTTCCCTTTTTCCCCCAGAATGGCAGCAGCACCAGCAGCTCCCATGTGGGGATGAATGCTAACACTCTCTGCAAATGCCTTGTGGTGGCACAAAGGGCTCGATGGCAGAGGCTTCAAAGGCATTATTGCTCTTCCATCGCTGCCTTTGTCCTTCTCTCAAGCGGATAACTCACATATTTGCACTGACTGCTCCGGAGAGCTGCGAGCAGAAGCAGCAGCATGAAACTAATGTGATGCTTTAGAATTTCCCTGCCACTTACTGGGTGTTGAATAGCTGTAATTAAATTAACCAGTATATTGATTTCAGCACGCTGCTTGGGAAAGAGCAGAGCAGGAGCACAGGCATGAGAGCTGCAGCTTGGAATGTTAGAGCAGATTAATAAACTAATGATGGTTATCCTCTCCAACCTGTTTGGGCCTTTATGAAATAAGTTGATGGCCTTGCAGAATAATTCCTAATAAAAGAAAAAAATACTAAGCTCTGTAGGCTTAGAGATGGTCACAGGAGTGAGCAGACCTGGCTTGGTTTGTTTAGAGTTTGGTTTTTTGTTAAACAATCAGTGTCATTCTGATGAAAGTGTTCAAAGCATCTCAAAAGATGTGGACAGTCCATCATCCCTTCAGCAATCCCTTTGGGCACAGAACCAGGAGTACAGACTTCAAAGCTGAGGGATCTGAAGTGGGTTTTTTTGGTGTTTTAAAAACTTCTATTCCATTTTAAGTCTCATATAAAAAATAAAACAATACAAACATTACAATTCACATGGTCACAATCAAAAACCAACTATTTCTTTATTACAATATACTAGAAACATTTCTTAACCTATCAACTTTTACCACACTATACCACAGATACCTTAAAATAATCATCTAAAATTACCTCTCATAAATCCTACTACAATATCTTTCATAGTTCTGTTTCTCTAAAATATCTAATATTTTTTACAAAACCACTTTTTAAAACTTATTTCTAATTCTATTTCTCTCTCAACAATATCTGTCCTATTCCATAGCATTTCTAAATCAACATTTCTTATCTCAAAATGTACATACAAATACACACTAGATGAACCTTCTATCAAACTTTAAATGTTTTCTATAAATCCATTTCCCACATGAAGCACTGAGGGAGGGGGTGGATCTGTTCTTCCTAATGAATATTAAATTTATTTTTACTCTGTCAGGTCCTCATTACTGGAGTAGCCATGGCACTGGCCCACATGCTCTTCTGGAGGTGACTTAGGGTCTTGTCTAGAGGGATAACTAAATCAACATGTGGGTGCATTGCTGTAACTAAATGAAATAAAAAGAAAAAGGCACAATTTCTCTGGGTAGGTGACACATGTTATTCACAAGCCCAAATGACACCTGGCATACCTCTGTGGTGGTGTTTTAGCTGGGAAGGTGACAGCAGCTCCCTTCCGAAGCTTTGGGGCACTACTGAGCATTTGATCAGAGATTTTATTTTGAGGGCCATGCTCTTGGCAGCTGCAGTTCATGAGAAGGAAACCATTTTTCTATTCTCAATGTTTGCTTTCATTGTAATTCAAAAGGAGCATCAAACTTCATATTTCAGTAATTATGAGATTTGCCATAGCTGCTAAGTTAAATTTTTATTTCATAAGTACACCTAAGAATAAAGTTCTTTTATTTGTTCCATAGTTAGATCTATTTTTTGTATTACTGAGTTTCCTTTCAGTTGCTTCCTACCCTGTACCTGTGCCATTCCTATTCCCACTTGCCTCATTTCCCCTTGCCCTGTGTGTAAATTCTTGCCACTAATTTTCCTCTGCCTTCAAATGTCCATTTTGTTCATCTCTGCTGCATTTTTCCTTTGGAATTGGTGCTTCAGGTAACTCATGTGCACCATCCTGCCCTATTAACAGCAACGTGACTGCTGTTCTGCTGAGTTTTCTAGGTTTTCTTTTTTTTTCCTGCAATGGCCAAATTTTATTTAGAAAGGTGTTCTCTCAGGAGCAGAGTCCACTTGCATTTTGCTCTGAGGTGAGATACATGGTTTTGGTTTGGGTTCCTGGGTCATTTAACTATTTCTGCAGAGATCTGTATATCCTATCTAGCAGAAAAGTGGAGATTTTTCTTTTTTAGGTGAAGGTGAGAAGAACAAGCAGGGGGTTGAAATGTAGTTGTTGCTGTTCAGAGACAAATAAAGGGTAAGCAGGTGGGTCCTAAGAACAATAAATATCTTCTGTTTAGTATGGATGGAGTTAAATATTGATTGTGCTTCAGCAGGTGGCATCTCCTAGGGGAGCTTCTTCCTGTGGAAGTGAAGTCCTCCCTCTGACTTTCCAAAAGGATTTTTTCCTTTCTGTGGAAAAAATCCCATTTGCCTGAGGTGTTGAATTTGCAAATTGTATTTAACAGTATCAGTGAGGTGAATTGGGGGTGAACTGCCTGTGAAGATTCACAAGGACTTAATGAGAGCTCTCAGGAAGAGTTTCTCTCCCATTTGCTGGATGTTGGGAAGCTTCCTGCTAAGATTTCCTGCCGGGGAGTCTTGGTCGGTTTTCAAGGGTGCATTAATCGCCTTGAAGTTATGTTGGGTATTTCCTCAAATTGAATTGTTGTATTCCCCCTCCAGCTCATGAGAAGTTAACTCTGCCCAGGTAACAAATAACCCTAACCCATGTTCCCTCTACTGCTGCTCCTTGGATGAGCTTGCAGAGGGGTGAGTATTGCTGGGTTTATGCTGCAGTTTTGTCTTTTGGCTTGACCTGATCACCATCCTTTGACAGTCCCTGGTGCCTGTGTTAGGAGACTGAAAAGCTGCTTCTTCATCATCTCCATGTTGCTGAAGCTTTAATTTGTTGTTGCCTTTTTTATTTTTAGTTAACTTTTCCACGGACTCCCAACGTGTAAGGTGTTTAAAAACAAGTATTTCAGCCCAAAATCCTGCCCAACAGCTCTAACTGACAGACTGTAGCTTTGTGGAAAGCTAAAGTCAAAATGCAGGTGAAAGGCTGTGGTTAGTTACTTGTTTTATTAAAACAAAATTCACTTTATTATTGTATACACTGGATATGCACAAATGTAGGTATTTTTTTGTGTGTTAATATTTTCAGAGGCTTAGTATTGCATTCCCAGTGGTTTGCTGTTTTCTAAGCTAAATCGATCTATGTGGATCAGTTTGCATTTTTTTCCTCTTTGAACTCCCAGCTGTAGTTTCAGCCCTGGGCAAAGCTGATTGTTGAATTAATTAAGTACATTCAAACTAATGAGGCTTGTTCTGGGAACGTGTTCTTTCTACCCTGTAAAAAGAAAAGGAAGTTTCAGTAGTCAAGAGCTGATTTTTCGTTCTGCAGTAACATTTCCTTCTGTTTGGACTGTATTTTCCAGTGGACATTTGCAGAACCTGCTGCAAAACCAGCAAAGTTTAGCATTTCAAGTCAGTGTTTCAGACTTAGGGTGCACTGTAAATTAAAGCAAAATTGAAATAAAAAGCAGCTGTCTTTTTCAGCAAGGTAGGTTATTATAACTCACTGAACTGGGTAAATCTTGCCTTTAATTGGTTTCAGTGGCTGTGAGTCAGGATCAGGAGTGGCTCTGCTCTGGGTGGGCTGTGGTGGTTTGATGTCACTGCAGAGATTTCTCAGCTGCTGATGAAGAAACTCTTTTAAAATACAGACTAAAACATTAAGAAAACAACCCCCAATTTCAGTCATTTCTCTGCTGGGGAGCCACTGGACAGAAAATTGTCAGCAATTGTTACCAAACTGCTGTTAATGAAATGCTGCTTTTTGCAAAGCAGCAAAAATAATAGGAAACTCTTGCATTGTACACTCAGGAAACTCTTTCATTGCACACTCATTTTGTATCTCCTCTTTTAAGATGAATCTGCCAGAATTATGTTATGGAGATTTCAAGTGATTTAGTAAGAAAGTGCAACCTCAGGTAAAAGATTCCTAAACACCGCTGTCATCTTTAAGAACGTGTAAGTACTGATGCATATTGCAGGATATATTTTCTTCATAAAAATAAAACCCGATTTTCCCATGGTGGCAGAAGCAAGTTTCTTTTTTATATTGTGCTTAAAATGAAAAAAAAAAGAGTTGAAGCTAGACTGCATTTGCACAGGGGCATTTGAAAAGAAGTGTTTTGTTAGGCTGCTAGACTGACATGATTCAATTTTGTCATGAACACAAGGGCTGCCCAGCATCTTTGGCATCTAGGAATGAAAGTTGGCCTCTCCCCTTCCTTTCTGAGCTTCTTCAGATGCTTTGTTATGTTAAACAGTGCAAAGAATGACAGATTTTCTCTATGCTGCTGCTTAAATTTACCTTTATGTTTGCCTTCAACTTTAATTTATTCTTTCAAGTCTGTGCCCAAGGTACAAAGATGGGGAAGTTAATAACAAGATTTAGAGGTTGCCTGGGTGAAAGGTTGGTGCTTTTGCCTCGAAATCCAGCAGAGCATTGCTCTGAACTGATTTCATGTGTGTTGGTGTAGGTTAGTCAAGTCCAAGTAAGGAGAAACCAGATCCTTCTGTGCTGTGCCTTGTCTGCATATGGACTTGTTTAGGGAGCTTTGCCAAAGCAAAGCTGCAGCCCAGCTTTTAAACTGGTCAGAATTGATCACCAATATTCTGCTTAAACCAACAGAAGCTGCTTTTCCTCCTCTGTGTTTTGTGATATTTCTTTGTAGGGCTCTCTACCCCTTTCTTTATGTTTTGCCACTTTGCCTAGAAAATTATTGAGGAGCTGACAATTTCCTGTAGCTGTTTGTGTTGCATCTGTGTTTTCCTCTTAGAGCCACCTGTTTTCTCCTTTTATTATTCCATTTAGGACACAAAACATTAAATCCATCTTGGATTTGCCTTACATAGTGAAAGAATTGAGCACCTTCAGAGGAACCCAGCATCTTGCAGAATGACATTTTCTCATTTCCCTCCCCTCACCCATCAGTAAGGAGGGTTAGGTTTAGTAGTTTACTGAGCATTCTTGAAATCTGAAACAACTGAGAAACTAGAACTTGTTTCTCTTTTCCTCTGCAGCCTGCTACCTCAGCTGGTGCATCTTATGCTGCTGCTGAATTTGGAAGAGATTTACACTAAAAAACTGCAACATAGAGGTTTCTGTTTGAGGCTGTGTATTGGCAGTGACCTGCTTCATTTGATGCCATTTTTCTAAGTTACCTGTGTCCAAAGCACGCTTTGGAAAAACCTTACAGCATCTGATGAAGTCACAGGGCTGTTTCAGTGTCAGCTCCATCTAAGTGCTGCTGCAGTCTCACCCTTAGTGTGGGATGCTCCTGGGCATCTTCCCTAATCCAGGGAGTTTAACTCACTGAGGAGTGTTCCCCCACTTGTTTTCTCTCCCTGCATAGTGTCAGCTTGACTCCTTGCACTTGGCTTGCTAAAGGCTTAAATAAGGAATGTTGCCAGGCTTGTGTAAGTTTGCAAGTCTGAAGGAAAAGGGGGAAATGCAGAATTAAGCAGTTCTGGGTTCAGCTGTCACGGTGAGTCTCAGATCCCACACCCCATCAGTGAACCAGGGCTCTGGCTCTCACTGCTGTTCTGTGCAGTGCCCCGTGAGATTCCTGACCTGCCTGTGCCTGGAATGTGCTGCAACTCCCAGGATCAGCCCTGGGCTCCCCTGTGCCTGCAGAACACACTCGCCTGCCTGGCTGCCTGCCTGCCTGCAGCACAGCCTGGGGCTTTTTCTCACTGGCAGGTTCAGCTGCAAAGTTCTGTGTGTTTTGCTGGCCTGATGGAGATAAATTATACAGACAGAGTGCTTGGAGAATTCAGGGTTGAGGTGGGGAGGTAGTGAGGGGATGAAAAATTAGAAATGGAAGGATGATCTGGAAGCACATCTGTCCTGTGGTGAATTGGAGGTGGGGAGATGGGAGCTTGCTTGTCTGGGGAGGACCCTTAGCTGTGCATGGGAAAAGGAATTTTGTCTGATTTCACTGATGGGAAAAGATGTGCTAGAGGGGAAATGTTTTAATCATTGATAAGCTTAAAAGGGGAAATTACTGTACTGTATTGAAACTAACATTTCCCAAGGGTGTATCCATCTGTTTCCAGGCTTGGAAAAAACATTGACCCAGATTCCTAGGAGAAAAACTGTCTAGTGAGAAGAGATTGGGAGATACTGCCTGTGAGTTTAATCACAGAATCATGGAAAGGTTTGGGTTGGAAGGGACCTTAAAACCCATCCAGTCCCACTCCCTGCCATGGGCAGAGACACCATTGCACTAACCCAGGGTGCTCCAAGCCTCATCCAACCTGGCTTTGGACACTTCCAGGGATGGGGCAGCCACAGCTTCTCTGGGTAACCTGTGCCAGGGCCTCACCTCCCTCTCAGGGAACAATTCCTTCCCAATATCCCATCTAACCCCACCCTCTGGCAGTGGGAAGCCATTCCCCCTCGTCCTGGCGCTCCAGCCCCTTCTGAAAGGTCCCACTCCAGCCTGTTTGAGGAACTTCCTGAAGTTTGTGACCACGAACACTGGAAGCACAGAGGATCTGCTGCTAAAGTGTCACTGTGTCCTTGGGTTTGAGTCCTTCCCTAGGCAGTTTCTTTAGCTCCCTGATGGGAACAGGACTCTGAGCCAGACAATCTTTGGCCTTTTTTTAGGAATTGTGAGCTGTAGTACAGAACCTCTGGAATTACTTTTCTATGCCAGTCTTGAAGCATAATGTTTTAAATACAACACAGCATTGATGCTCATGCAGCTCTTATATTTTGCTTATGAAGTTCATATAATTATTGTCTCCTGTTAGTGTGGAGCTTTTTCTGGCAGGTTTTATAGGCACAAAACGTTGATGCCCTATAAAATGGAATTACTCAGTGTTGTACCACTATTAAAGCTTAGAGGTTTAATTTTCTGTAGGGTAAATTGGTTTTGTACACCTTTGAATGATATTGCATGTCAAGATGCTTCTGACAGCTTCAGTTAGGATTGCATTTTATATTATCCTTATGAAGCTGGGTTTTTGCAATAGGCAATTTTATCACCATGTACCCATTTGATTACAGTGACCAGTTTCTCTACAAACTTTCTATTAAATCAAGGATCATCACCCTGAAATTCTGAAATGTTTCTGTGAACCTCTGGTTGCTGGGACCATTTATCAACAAGAGAAGCTTTTCTTTATTCCAGAGGCAGCTTCCTTGTTCCAGCTGCATTGTTTCACATTGTTTCCCTAATTTTAAAAATGATTTGTACTTAATGGCATTCATTTGAATGAAAATTCTGCCTTTAAACCTTCCCATCTTGGTTGGATCTAATGCCAAGTGTCTAAGTTGTGAGCTCTTCTCCACACGCCTGTGTTTGCTTACTCCGAGTTGGGTTTCATGTGTAAACATGTAGACATGTAAGAATGATCCAGGCAGGGAGTTTTGAAGTTTGCTGTTGCTTTTATGTGTTTTCAAAATTTAGCTTTGTTTCTGGGACTGTGTGGGCTTCCCCCTCCTCCCTCTTTTGCTGGTGGATACGTTTTTGCATTTCCCATTTATTTTTAAGTGGAAATATGGACTGTGTGTACAAGAACTGTCTCAGGGTGTTTACATTAAACACTTAGAGCAGCACCTGCATCTTTTTCTGTTTAACATCTCATGTGAGATCATTTCTCCCTGAGATTACTCCATTATCTTGATTCCTTTCGTGCATCCAGTATTTGTGGTTCTCCTCCTCACCACCCCCAGTACCTGTGATTAAACTGTGGAGTTTTTGGTTAAGTTTTGGGACCCTGATGGGCCAGCAGGGAATAAAAGTGGTTGACAGCAACAAGAATGAAAAGGAACATCTTGTCTACTTTTTTGTACTTGTGGAAACAAGGTGGATTAAATCAAATTCTTAAATAAGAGAAAATGTTACTTTGTACTGATCTGTACCCAGTTTTTGCACTAAACAGGAAGAATTACTTCTTTTGAGCTGATGCTTCCTTTTATCAAATGCAGCTTATCTACACAGTTCAATGATTGGCTTGGATTTATTTTTCCCCAATTTCTTAAGAAATACCTTTCATGACTCCCCGAATTCTTGAAATTATTTCAAGATCCCTTAAATGCTGTCATCTTGAAGTCATAGCCTCTCCAATATTTTTGACTTTCTAGCCATAAAAATAATAATTCATGGAATCACAAAATGGTTTAGGTTGGAAAAAGCTCATCAGTTCCACCCCCTGCCATGGGTAAGGACATCTTCCACTATCCCAGGTTATTCCAAGCCTCATCCAACCTGGCCTGGAACATTTCCAGAGTTAGGACAGCCACAGATTCTCTGGGCACCATGTGCCACGGCCTTACCACCCTCACTGGGAAGAATTTCTTCCTAATATCCCATCTAAATCTCTTCTCTTTTAGTTTAAACCATCCCCCTTGTCCTGTCACTGTCTCACTTTGAAAAATGTGTTTTTTAAAAGCCCTCTTTAGGTACTGGCAGGCCATGAGGAGGCATCCCAGATTTGCTATCTCCATCCCCATTTGTACTGTGACTGTTTGATTTGAGCTCTGTTTTCTCAGTGAGGAATATTCAATGTCTGATTTACCCCATTGTTCTCCTGGCATGTCCAAGAGCCTTGATAGCATTAAACTGGGAGCACTGGAGGATGAGACAAGGCCAAATGGTGCTGGCTGCAAATCCACTGTGGTTTTGTCCCGAGGATATGGAGCTGGGATTAATTTTACCCCTGCAGGGAAGCAGTGTTACCCTACCACTAACTGCTATTGACACCCAGGGCAAGCTGCAGCATCCTGCCCCATGTTCAGTGTGACCTTGGGTCGTGTGCCACAAAAAGTAACAGCAGCTGCAGTGTTTGTAATATCACAGGCTGTGTCTTATGAAAGGAAATGCACCTTAGTGCCCTGGCATGAGTAGTTTGTGGGGCTTTCAGGTCTCTAGGTGTACTTAAATGTTCAGGGACCAAAGGGTTGGCACAAAATGTTGGTATTGTTGGGTGTACAAATGCCACTTCTCACTCTGTATGAGGAGGACTCACCTTTTACACAAGCAGACAGTGATAGGACAAGGCAGAATGGTTTCAAACTATAAAACAGAGATTTAGATTAGATGTTAGGAAGAAAATGTTCCCTGTGAGGGTGCTGAGGCCCTGGCACAGGGTGCCCAGAGCAGCTGTGGCTGCCCCTGAATCCCTGGAAGTGTCCAAGGCCAGGCTGGACAGGGCTTGGAGCAACCTGGGATAGTGGAAGGTGCCCCTGCCCATGGTAGGGGCTTTAAATCCAAACCATTCTGTGATAGAATTTCCTTGAAGATATAATTCCATACTGCCTAGGTGTCTCAGGCTCAAGAAATGAGCTATTCCAGAAGGAATTACCTGTGATTAACTGACTGATAATCCAGAGCAGTTTGGTTTGAGTGAGCACAGTTGTAAATAAAACGAGCTGTGATTCCCAGAAGCAGAACAGGGGATGTTCAGGAGAGCCTGTAATGACTCTCCTGGAAGTTTGTGTGGAAAGTTGAGTTTCCTTCCATTAGATTCCAGCTTTTACCTGTTCCTTAGGCTGTGGCACCTCTCTCAAGTGATTGCTCTGTAAGGCTTTGGAGCTCTGTGAGAACTGCTGGCTCTGAGCCTTGGTCTCCAAACCTGCCTTGGAATTTATGGACTGGAGGAAGTGTTTGCTTAAACATGTAGATCTCAGTGGAGCTGCTGGTCCTGAAAGTTGCTTGTTCCAATGTGTTTGGTCCTGTTCTTCCCTGTCTTACTCTTCTCTTTCTTCTGACAGGTCTGGATGCAGAGTTGTCTTACGTGAGGAATGATGTGGTTAATCACTATGCCTTGTCCTTCAATCTCCTGATACCCAGCGAGACCAACAATCTCCACTTCACCTGGCATGCCAAATCCAAGGTGAGCAGCCACGACTTCTGCTCTGGGTACTGGAGACATGAGCTGTTCTGCTTGGTGAATACCCACTGCTATCATTTAATGGCTTTTTTCTTTGCAAAAATTAGCATATGCAAGGTGCAAAATATTTATATGACTGCAGGCAATAAATTAAGATGGCATATGTCCAAGCTGCTCCTTATTTTAGAAACCTGAAGCACTTATTTCAAAGTATTTTATACTTCTTGCTCCTGGCAAGGTCCATGATGCAAGTCACTGGCTGTGGAATCTCTTCCCTTGGTGCATTGGACACACAGAAGGGCAGCCGTGAACTGGAGCCTCTGGAAATCATATGTAGAGCAATTGTTGTAGAGATTTCTAGAAACATATGCTTGGAGACAAGGAGAGTCTATAAAAGTAGCATCCAGTGTGTTATTACTGAGCCCTGATTAAATGGAAATGCTTTTTATGTCACTTAATCACTGTGCCTGGAGCATGCAGCAGCAGCTGTCAGAGAGATTGCGTATGCTCTTACATTCTGAAACATTTCCAGTTACTTAACAATTCATTTTCATGTATTCAATGATCTGTTTAGTCTCTGCCAGATGTTCATTCTGTTCTATTAAACTTGAGTGATGGTTCTTCTTCTGCCCTCAAGTAGGAAAGGCTACAGCAGGAGCAGTAGTATTAAACAACTCCACCAGTGCAGGGCCCGAAGCTTCCTCCTGCCATTGTTCTTCCCTTTGAGGTGTAACTTGTTAGGAGGAGTCACTTTTGGCCTGCAGTGGATTTGGGTTGAGTGCCAGCCAGCCCTGATGCCATATTCCACATGCACAGTGACAGTTCAGTCACTTTGTCATGTGAGAGGAGTTCCCTTGTCACAGCTCAGCCCAGGCTCCCTGCATTGCTGGCCCTGCCCTGTGTTTCCTTGGGCCTGGCTGGGAATTCTGAGAAGGAATTTTGAAGCTTCCCATTCCTGGGGTTCCATCCCTCAGCATCTTCCTCTCTAACTTGGTGTAGTGTGACTTGGAGGAGCAACTTGGTATTGTGTCTCTTCCCTTGGCATCTTGACTGAAAAATAAATTGATAACAGAAATGAACCATATCATGTTTTAAAAAAGGGGAAGAACTAACTATTGGCACAAAGTCAAATAATTCAGCTGAGAGTGGAGGGGTAGGATGAATTTCCAAGAGGAGCTTATGACTTAGAGTAGGTCCTGTACTGTTTTTTAAATTAATATTTGTAGAATCAGCTTCTTAAATGGAAACAAAATCTTGGCTATAGTTGAATAAACTATTTCTAAGCAATTTTGTTTGTTAAACTGACTGTGGGAGGGGGAATTTTTTGAATTCTAGCAGCTTTAACAAACTGACTTTTGAACAAGTTTAGAAGTATAATCGAGTGTAGTTTGTGGGGGAATTTTTTTAATACAAGCACTCTGAATTCTCCCCCAGATTTTAAGAAATTATTTCAAGAATAGCTTCTGTTTTGGCTTTCTTCATTTGAACTGTCACAAAAGTCTCGATACTAAAATGTCACATAAGAAACTTGGAATATGGATGCCTGCAATTACCAGCACTCCTTGAAAAAAAATGTATGAGTTTTTATTTTCAAGAAGAATTATGAAAAGGAGTGTTGCATTTCATTATACTCCAGAACAGATTTTTGATGTGTTTTCTCTCTCCTAACTGTTACAGGTTGAGTATAAACTGGGATTTCAGGTCCATGATCCCATGGCTATGGCTCTGCCCCAGGCCAACATTTCTCTACAAGGAGAAGTTCCTCGCACCCTCTCAGGTAAATTCCCACCCCCATCCAACTGATGGATGAATCATGGTCATTTAGCTGCAAATGCAGTTTTAGTGATCTGTGAACACTTAACAAAACTGACAAAAATGAATTTAAAATCCATGTCCTTTAATGCTCTGAGAGCTGAAGTGATGAGGCGTGAAGACTAAAATAGCATTTCTTAGTATTGAGTTCTTTATAATCTGATAATTTATGATGTTTATAATGTGCTTCATAAACATAATCTCAAAAGGCCTTTATTTAAATGTTATTTCAGAGTCTGAGAGTGCCCCACTCCCCTGTAACCCCTGTGTTGTGTTCACAGTGTTCCGTGTTGAACTCTCCTGCACCGGCAGACTCGACTCCGACGTCACAATACTGATGCAGCTCAACTTAACAATAAATTCCTCAAAAAACATCACAGTTTTAAATTTCAAACGAAGGAAAATGTGCTACAAAAGTAAGAGATTAAGTTTCAGATATTTTCAAGTTTTTTTACTGTTTAAGTGTGATAGGAAAAGGGAGTGGAATGGTGCATGATCCAGCACTGGTGTAACAGAGTGAATTTTGGGGAGGATTGGAAGAAACCAGGTAAAATCCTGCCTTTCAGAGAGGAATGAGGACTTCTGTTCATTCATCAGCTTCTGCTTTAACCAACTTTCCCCAAGAGTTCCACTGCACTGACCTTTTAATAGATATGTAGCAAAAAACATTTTTTCTCTGTTTGGAAAGAAGAAATCAGTTCCCTCAAATCTGCCACATTCTGAGAATTCAAATTGTCCTAAAAATTACCAAGAAAATCTACTTAGTTTATAAATTGTGATAAAATAGGCTGTTTAGTGAGTGTAGGAGGTGTTAGTCTGTTAGATGTGAAGTACAAAATGGTCTTGGAAAATAATCCAGATTTTGGAAATCCTTAGTTGACTCTTGTGTGTTACCACTTGGCAATCTGAAAGCATAATTTATTCTTGGATCGTTCCTATTTACTGTTGCTGCTTCCTAGAATTTTCCTAGGATTTTCTAGTATTTTCATGGACATCAGGAGAAGATTATTTTGGAGAATCCCAGGAGCTGTGCCCTCCTTAAAAATGCTTGTGGTGTTCCACTCCTAGGCAATATTTGGAGATGGCTGCCTCTCTCTTTGCATGCTCCTTCTGCCTCTTTCAGCTTACCTGGAGCTTTTGAGGACAGTAGCTGTCTTTCCAAAGAGGAGTTTATTACTTTTCTTGAGTATAAATACCAAAGGATGAGCTTGGGGAAAGTGTGGATGGAAGAGTCAACCATGCCTTGTAGCATATAATGTTGGGGTACTCATGTTGCTTGCATTATGCTTCAGGAAGAGCATTCTTAATTTAAAGTATCTCCTTCTAGAAAAATGGAGGTCTGGCTGATAATGTTGATGTTTTTACCTTTATTTCGTGTTTTTCTGGGTATTTTTTCAAGTGGGGGAAGTCAGCCCTGCTGAGGCATTCACAGCTTATTGAGCTGTGCATGTGTGATGGAGCTTTCCAGAAGCACCACACTGGGGATGAGGCAGAGCCACTGCCTGAACCATCAGAAGTGTTCCTTACAGAGATCTCATTTCTGCAGGTTCATAAAACCAAAAAAAAAGGCTTTTTTTGGTGTGTATTGATGGGTATAGAGCATATGGGGCTTTCTGATTGAATTTAATGCATAAGTTGGGAATATGTAGGAACTTGCTAGTGGTTTTGCTCAGGGCATTCCTGATAGCTCCTCCTCAAGTTCAAAAAAGGGATAAAAAAAGAAAAACTCTTTGATTTTTCCCTCCCTTGGATTACTTTTTCCTAAGCTGCACTGGCTTAACAAGGAGTGGGAAGGGGCTGTGCTATGTTGGACAGACCTGAGAGCAGGAAGGGGGGTGTGCAATGGGACTGTGAAATCCATGGGATTCCCTCAGCTGCCTGCAGATCCTGGGGAGGGTCCATCTGGAGGCATCTCTTGCATTCCCCAGCTTTGCACTGCTCCTCTTGGTACCCAGACCCTGAGTAAGCTCAGTGAGGATTTACCCACTTTCTAAAGGACTGCTACTCACACCAGCTGTGTTGTCCTCCTGCCTTCACTTGCATATTTATGAGTATTTAAATGGACATCACCTCTTCCATCCTTCTGTTTTAACTCTTTGACTCCTGACTGGCTTCAGCTGAGAAGGCACAGTGCCTGTGGTTGCATCTCTGACCCTTCCTAGGGTGAGCAACATTAGAATGGAGCCAGGATTTCCTCCAAAAGATTCACTGAACATCCCTGCAATGATTTTCTCTCCTGTAGGAACTGATTCTGTGAGGTCTTTGTTTAGTGCCTTAGCAAACACATTCTCTGCACCTCTTCTTTCTGCTGCTTTGGACCTTGGACAAGCTGCAGGGTTTTACAAGGATTCAGTGGGTCCAAGATTTGCCTCTCTGAACATGTGTTTCAGTGTGATTTTATTCCTACCTGGTTAGGTATTTAAATGGACATGTAGGAATTGGTGTAGTCCTTGAATCAGCTCTTCCCTTTGGAAAAGCAGATCTGTTTTTTCATACATAAGACAATGTGAAGGGGTGCAATAATAAATGTACTCCAAACTTAATGGTTTTCTCTCATCTCTTTAGAGCTTGAACCAGAAGTCAAATCTCCAACAGCTGATAAAAACAGCAGCAAGGCTATCTGTAAGTAATCCTGAATGTACAACTTGGGGTTTAAACACTGAAAAACTTCTTATGTGCTTTGATTCCACAGCTTTCCCTATGAAAACAGTCCCCAGGTAGTCTGTACTACACCCAGTATTGTAGTGGGGTTTTGGTAATTAATTGTTTTAATTGGTGAAGAGGGAAAAAGCCTATTCCAAGTCTTGTAACAACTTTTATATCACATCTTAGGGGCTTTGGTTTCTGTACATGGCTCTGATCTATTTTCTTGACCTTGGGACCTGTCTGGTTTGCTGTTTCAATTTATCACTATTGAAGGGATAGAGTGAGGTAGTTTCCTTTCCTCCTTTTCTAGCTGGAAATATCATTGCCTGACTGTGGCTCCATAATACCCAAAATGGGAGTATTTTTGCTAAAATGCAGTTGGAAAGCAGTGGGAAAGAGAGCTCAGTGCTCTCTTTACCTCCCACTGTCTCTTCCAGGGTACTTGTTCTCCAGGATACCTTCTAGAACATTCGGGGTGCTTGAGGCTGCTGAATCTCTCTGCCTTCAACCCCTCTGCTTGTGTTACCATAACTAAGAAATGCTGTTTCTTTGGCGCTTTTTGTTGGTTTTTCTTCTTTTTGAGAAGGGCTCAGTGCTCTCTTTACCTCTCACTGTCTCCTCCAAGGTAGTTGTTCTCCAGGATACCTTATAGGACATTTGGGATGGCTGAGGCTGCTGCCTCTCCCTACCCTCAGCCTCTCTGCTTGTGTTGCCATAACAAACTAACAAATGTTGGGTTTTTTGTTAGATTTTCTCCTTTTTTGAGAAGGGTTCAGTAACTTCCCACATCTGTTGCAGTTGATCCTGTAAACGCAGCTCCCACCACTTCGACCCGGGTGTTCTATATCAGCGTGGGTGTGTGCTGTGCTGTGATATTCCTGGTGGCAATCATCCTGGCTGTCTTGCACCTCCACAGCATGAAGAGGATAGAGTTGGATGACAGGTATGTGTTCAAGCTCTCCCAGTGTGGTTTTGGGACATATTTACTCAGATTAGTGGGAGTTCAATCTCCAAATGAGCACTCTGTGGTGGTTTGCAATTTCTGCTCTCATTGCCAGGCTGTAGCAGGTGCTGCCTGTGTGGGGCTGTGGTGAGGGCTGTGCTGCAGAAAGGCAGCAGTTGCAGGTGCTCTGCTGTTCATGAGGTGGAAGGGGTGTTCAGGTTTTGCCAGAATATTTGTGTGGAGTGGGAAGATTCAAACAGAATCAGATCTGCAGGGATTGTCAGGAAAATATTATTTGGGCTCACTGGAAAGGCAGGCTGGAATAGCTGGGGGTGTTGATACTGGAGAAGAAAAGATTCCAGGGGGACCTTAGAGGCCCTTTCAGTGCCTAAATGGGCTTCTGGACAAGGGCCTGGAATGCCAAGAGAAGGGGGAATGGCCTTCCACTGCCAGAGAGTTTTTACCTTTATTTTAGGTTAGGTAAAATAGGGATATTAGGAAGAAATAGGGGAAAATCCCAATATTGGAGGTATTAGGAGTATTGGGATATAATATCCGAATATTAGGGGTATTGGGAAGAAATTCTTCCCTGTGGGGAGGCTGATGCCCTGGCACAGGTGCCCAGAGAAGCTGTGGCTGGCCCTGGATCCCTGGAAGTGTTCCAGGCTGGGTTGGACAGGACTTGGAGTAATCTGGGATAGTGGAAAGTGTCCTTACCCATGGCAGGGGTGGAACTGGATGGGTTTTAAGGTCCCTTCCCACTCAAACCATTCCATGCTTTTACAGGACTGGATGAAAACATTTGGGTTTTACTGACACCTGCAGGAGGCTGAATTTCAGTTTTCCCTACTTTGATTGATTTTCCAGTTCAGCTCAGCCTTAGGGTACATCTGAGCGTTACAAATGCTTGGTTATAAAACTGGCAGTGCTGGGCTCTCTCAAATATATTTCCAGTCAGGAAAAAACGTAGCACATGCATGGAAAATGGAGTTGTAACATGAGTCCAAGAGCATTGGAGTGGGGATTAAGCACTGAGGAGAAGGGAGGCTGGAAAAGCAGGTGGGCTGAGGCTGTGTGAACAGCCTGCATCAGATGCAACTGTTCAGGAGCAGGCAGTGTGAAACCGGATCCTTTGGAAAACAGCCTGTGGGTGGTCACCCCTGTGAAAGGATATCTTGAACTAAAGGATGTCTTGAGCTGCTTCTGTGCTGCCTGCAGCCTCATGGAACAGCTTCATCTTTTCATCCTCCTCCTTATCCATTCATCTGTTCCTTTCTGTTTTCTCCTTGCCCTCCCCTCCCCTGGTGTCCCCAGCCCTTGTGACTTTAACAGTGCCACTGCATTGAGCAGTTGTGGTTTCTGGATTGTAACCAAATGAACTTATCAGCTTTCCTCAATTCCTTTGTGCCTGCTTGTCTCTGATGGAGGGGTTTTAATCAGCTGAAGGTGTTAAAGGATGTGCAGCTTGCTTTAATTCAGAAAGGAAGAACATTCCATTAGTAGTGTGGGGTAGTGAGGTGTTGAGGTGTCCAGCCCAGCAGTGTGATCAGATGTCCTCCCCTCTACTCCATTGCACTGGATTTCTGTGGAGATACAAGGTCAAAATCCTAAAAAACCAACTGACTTTCTGTGGAGATAAAGCTAGAAATCCATCTGATGTTAGTCCTTTGTGGTTTGCAGGTGTTAATAATTTGCTCTGAATCACTGTATAAATTCTGATAAATTCAGGGCACTTTCCCTGTCTGTGGGAAGAGTTTGGAATGAGATGATCTCTGAGGTCTCTTCCAACCCAGACCATTGTGTGATTTTATGAAGTTTGTGCAGCTCCTGGGGTTTAGCTCTTGAAGCACCATGTGATGGCTTATTTTTTGTGCCTGAAGATGCCTTGCCTGGATGTGCTCAGGCAATTCCAGAGCAAAGGTGTAACAGAAACAAAACGTGCCTGAAAGTCAGGAGATGTGGGGCTTTTTGAAGCAACAATTTCTGACTTGATTGTGGATAATAATCTCAAACTGTTTCTGTAAAAGGTTCCTGAATGGAATATGACAATGTCATTAGGGTTAATGACCTCCCAGGAACAACAGAGCCTGGAAAAACCCACTGGTGCTCCTAATTTCAACCCCCAGAACTAAATAAAACCGAGCAGGGTTGTTAACTGGAAGCTCAAGCCGAGTTTACAGGCTGCACATGGATTATTTAGGAACATTGTAGTGCAAGTCCACAGCAAATCTGCAAACCTCACAGCAAAGGCACTGGAAAAGTGCCAAGGAAAGCTGGCATGGCCTAACAGCAGGATAATGGGAGCCATTAAAGCAAGAAGGCATCGTTCAAATAGCTGACAGAATATGCAAGTGAGGAAGCTCAGGAAGTGAGTTAAACCTAAAAACCAGAACGAAGCCAACCCAAAAGGCAGTTTTTCAATCTTGCAACAGGCATTAAAAGAATAATTCCTTCCTCACACTTTCCTCCAGCCAAAGGAATCCGCAGGGCTAGTGGGTGATCAGGTTACAAAAGGAGTTTCCAGCCAGAGCAAGAAGAGGAAATGCAAGTTGTGCCTTGGTGTTTGATGTGGTGGCCATGCCAAGACTCTCCTTCCTGCAGAGTGGATCATACTGAGGCAGCTCATGGATGCAATAGTGGGAACAGTTCAAATAAGCAGTAATAAGCTGCCAGCACCAAAGAATATTCATTCAAAAACTCTGAAGGAAGTTAAAGGGGAGGAGCTAGACCAGCATCTGTGGTTTTTAGGCTTGTGCTAAATGCTGTGCTGGAATCTTGCACCTGGAAGTGGGAATAGCTGTAAGAAAAAAAGTTCCAGAGGGAGATTGAAGCCAGCTATAAATGAGTTTGTATTGTGAGATTCAGTCCAAACAAATAATTCAGTGGGTTCATCCATGGTTGTGCTGTAATGGGGAAGAGTGGACTTGGATTTCTGGTTTTTAAAGGAAGCCTGGCTTCAAAGGTAGCAGTGGACCTGGAGGACATCACCAGCCATGTCTGACAATCCTACAGGGGTGGCTGGCCCTGCTTGGCCACTGCTCAGCAGCAGCCCAAGAAACTTTAAATGTTGATTATTTGGCAAAGCAGAGGTTGTATCCCAAACCAGTTTCCTCTTTGTCCTCCCAATACAGTCAGCAGTAGAAAACCCACTTGAAGTTGGATCAAAGAGGGGGACATTTGTGTGTGTTTGGAGAGGGAGGACATCAAAGAAGCTTCTGGCCCTGCCATCTGATCTGCTAACAGGAGTTTTGGTCCATTACAGCTGCAACAGCCCTTTTAGGGTTTTGACTGTGAAAATAAGACAGAAGTGAGCCTGCTGTGGTTTAGACTATGATTTACCTGTTTCATGGATACTCTGTGGGCTCTTGAGTCCTTCTGCCCAAAGAAAGCACCTCAAAAAGCACATTTTAGGTGGTGCTGGAAGGGGCAACAGGTACCCTTAGGGAGGGGAGTGACAAAGTGGGGTAGGCTGTGAAATAGAGCCCTTGTCTGAGTGGGACACCAGTGCCATGGGAGAAATATGTGCAAATCTTTCCTGGGATGTAATAGTGGTTCTTGGTATGACAGGGTGGTTCTGGCAAGGAATGTTATGTCACTTTGATTATTCCAAAGTGGGGAGAAGTACCAGAAGATAGAGCAAATTCTGGAAAGCAAATAGGAGGAAGCTGTTCATGCTTAGTGCCAAGATTTTTGAGTCACCTGAAATACATTCTTATGTGTGAGCGACTTTTAAAAGAGCAGAATTTTTGAAGTCTTGCCTGGAAACTCTCCTGTTTTTGACCTGGACAGGTTAGTTTGGGATGTGTTGGAGTGGCAGGCAGTGATGTTGATGTGCATTTTTGTTTCCCCTCAGCATCAGTGACAGCAGCAGCTCGCAGGGGCTGTCGCAGCCCTCCACGCAGACCACGCAGTACCTGCGGGCTGACACGCCCAACAACGCCACCCCAGTAACCAGTAAGTGTTAATCTAAGCACAGAGCCTCCTGCCACCCTGCTTTGGTGGCAAATGCAAGAGAAGAACATGAATAATTCTCTGGTTCTGTCACTTTGCTTCTTGAATTCACGCAGTGTGTGTTTTATCCAGCCATGCCATAGTCAGGAGTGAGTTCGGGGGGATGTGAGTGGTCATATCAGCATGAGGCTGTGTTTGTGCCTTGGCTTGTTCCCCCTGCACCCAGAGCAGTCAGCCAGACTTCACCAGTAGCTGTGAAGTATCTGTTTTAACACTGAGAAGAGCCTGTCTCATGCAGTCCAAGCAGAGCAGAGAGCAGGATGTGTCCCCCCAGCGCTGGGATCAGTTCCTAAAGCAGGTGATGCCATGATGGTTGTTACTTCTGTCATCTCCTGTTGCTTACAGCTTTGTTTGAAATGGTATAAAATAGCTGAAGAGAGCAGTGAGAGGAAAGGAAGGGTGGCAGCAGTTTGGATGCTGAGCTGGTAACTGATACCACAGAATCACAGAATATCCCAGCTGGAAGGGACACACAGGGATCATCCAGTCCAGCCCCTGGCCCTGCACAGACACCCCAACAATCCCACCCTGTGCATCCATAGGAGTGTTTTCCAAACTCTCCTGGAGCTCTGGCAGCCTTGGGGCTGTGCCCATTCCCTGGGGAGCCTGGGCAGTGCCCAGCACCCTCTGGGGGAAAAACCTTTTCCTGATCTCCAACCTAAACCCCCTGACACAGCTCCAGCTGATCCCTGGGATCCTCCTGTCCCTGGTCACAGAGAGAAGAGCTCAGAGCTGTCCCTTGGGAGGAGCTGGAAACTGAAACCAGGTCTTTCAGTCTCCTCCATGTTGAACAGACCAAGAGCTCTCAGCTGAGTTAATTCTGTTGTTAATGAATGTATTTGTTACCTGTGGAATTTTTACGCCTCAAATTATTGTCTGGCTATCCCATCCAGCCCTGCTCCAGGGAAGGGGCTGTTCCAGCTGGAGGGAAGGTGGCCAGCATAGGGACACACATGGTTTTTTTAAAACCAACTAATAAGACCCCAAAGTCTCTCCCATTGTCCTCTGATGGCACTTGGTGATAGTGACTGCCCCCTCATGAGGGAGCCCAGCAGAAAAGTCATCTCAGCCCTCCTGTGTTCTCCTTTTTTCCTCCTCATGTGTAGAAGCAGGTTTTCACCTGAGGTTGAACTGCACCTCTAGAAGAGATTTGGCTCACTTCTAAGTTGTACTGTATCTCCCTAAAACAAAAAAACCAAACTTATTTGTGATCTGAGATCATCTTTTCCTTGCAAAGAGTTGCCTTTAAAATGTACTTGGTATAAACATTATTAAAGAACAGGCTTGTAAGAATTTAATATATGAAATGTTAAAAAAAATTCCTTCTCACAGAGTTTGGAAGAGGCATTACCCTGCAAATTATCCTAGAGCTGGTTTCCCTCTTGTTACCTGCATCCCTCCCCAGCCTTTTTATTTTCCATCTCTTAGAATCACAGAATCATTTAGGTTGGAAAAGCCCACCCAGATCACCAAGTACAGTTGTTCCCCCAGTATTGCCAAGGCCACCCCTGTCCCCAGGTGCCACACAGCTTTTAATTCCCTCTGGAGTTAAAATGGCACTGGAAATAGTGAAAATTAGGAGAAGAGAAAAGGTAGGATGTGTGAAAAAAGCATTCCACAGTTGCATCACTTTACTTTCAGTAACATTTAAATTTTGAAGAAACTATTATCAGAATAACTATCAAGATTTCTTTAATAATTCATACACATGCACAAAACTATTCCAGGTATTCTGACTCTACTGGAGTATCCAAATGTCTGGAAGTGCCAGCAGAGGGCACTGGTAGTTTGTTAATGTTTTGCTGGGGTAAGGCATCTTCCCAGCTCTGAGTTTTCCAACAATCTGTTTCCTCCTCCTGAGGGCAGTGCAGTGTTGATCACCTTCAGTACAGGAGTTTCCTTCACCCACAGTTAATAATCAAAGTTGTTTGCATGACACTACAGAGAATTCCTGTGTAATTTCTTTCCCCTGCAGATGATTATTTTTGTGGTTTTTTTTGTTGCTAAATACTTAATTATTTTAAAATTTATATATAATATATTTAGGAGGGTGCTGATCCCTGGTGTGTGGAGGTCAGAGGTGGAGCCCTATGCCTGTTCTCATTCCAAGGGTATTTATGTTGGATTGTTTGGCTCTGCTGGCTCCTCAGGTTATCCCACATTACGGATAGAGAAGAATGATCTGAAAAGTGTCACTCTCATGGAGGCCAAAGCTAAAGTGAAGGACATAGCCATCTCCAGGGAGAGGATCACCCTCAAAGATGTGCTCCAAGAAGGTATTTACAGCTCTCAGACACTTCATTCCTACCACATGATGTAGATACATAAATACAAAGATACGGATATTTATTTACAGAAATCATTCATGGATGATGTTTCTGATCTTTGTTGCTTTGGTGGATGGGAGGAATGATGAGTTATGTTTGCATTTGGGGTGTGGGGATGGGGAAAGCAGCTTCCAGAGTTAATTAGGCTGGGGGAGTGACCAGGTGTGCTCAGTAAGTCATTGAGCTTGTCTGGCTTAATAACCTGCTCCCTGAAATGATGGCTGGCTGGGGTGAAAAGGAATCACTCAGGGCTCAAGGTAACTCACTTTTGGGAATTCCTACAGGAGAGTTGCTCTTAACAACATAAAAATCAAAGCAAAGCCAACCCAAAGCCCAGAAGAACTTCAGTTGTCCAAATTTGGTGTCTCAGTTTGATAGCTTTGCTTTGGAAATCTAATTGGCAGATGCAACATTTACAAGCCTGAAATAAAAGATTCACAGACTACATGATTGTTTTCATGGAATATCCTGAGTTGGAAGGACCCACAAGGATCATCCAATTCTTGAATTGTTCACTCTTGTTTACTGTGCGCTTTGAAAGTCTTCATGCACAACATGAATTGATTCTTGTTGATACTGAATTTGAAAAATAGGCTTAAATATTTAGTTTTCTTTGTCATTCACCTTTACTACTGCAATTTCAAGTCTGTGTTCCCTGAGAAATCAAACTTCCCAAAGGTTGGAGATGATCATCCTTTGGAGGCAGAATGCTTTGCGTTAGTCCGAGCAGCAGTGGAGGATGTTCCCATTTTTGTTCAGTGTGTGCCTCTGAACCTCTGGGGTGGCAGCTCTGTGCTCACTCCCAGTGTGGGCTCTGCAAAAACCTTCCTTGGCATGTGGGGTGTGCTTTGTGTTGCTCTGGGCTGCCTGGAGCTGGGGTGTTGGGAGTCACCCATGACTAGAAGTGACTCAGTGCCCCAGCAGATGTTTGGTGGCAGAGCTGCCCTGCTCTGCCAGATGAGGCATCAGGAGCTGTTGAATGCAGTTTGGACCCAGTTAATCCTGGGATCTTGTTTCTTAGCCTCCAGCTGTTCCTTTGAGTCAGAGCCTTCACAAGTTAATCACAGAATCATTAAGGTTAGAAAAGCCCTCTGAGGTCATCGAGTCCAAGCACTTCCCCAGCACTGCCAATTTCACCCCTGTCACCAAGTGCCACATCCACACATCAGAGGACTTACAAAACCTGACCAATTTTAGCAGGATCATGGTGGTGTTGAATCTCTGCCATTGAAGAAGAAAAGAGCTTCAGAGGGGAAGAAGGGGATAAAGTAAATACATGCATGGAACTTTTTACAGATCTTGGCCACAGATTCATTATAAACTTCACATAGCTTCTCTAGCTTCACCTGCTTTTACATTTTGGAAATATACATTTAGGCACTTTCTCAAAGTCTTCAAAAATCAAGACAGGTGGAATTTAGTTGCTGTTAGGTAATTCAGAGTGTTGTGGTTGCCTGAGAGTCTCTGCTGCTGCTGCTTAGTGAGATTGTAGTTTGAAGACCCCTGTCATGCTGGGTTTCCTTGCCAGCCTCGGAGTAGGTGACAGAAATGTTGTACTGCCCCAGTTTAAGGTATTTAAAAACAAATAAGACCTGTATTTCATACTCTCAAACATCTTTCAACCTAGTCAGGAAGGAGGAATCCTTGGGAAGGGGCTGTTATGCTGGAATAGACTCTGTGGAGATGATGCACACCTTGGTGCAGGAAAGTGTTGCCAAGCTGAGCAGTAAAAGCCAATTAAATTCTCTGTGTGTTACCAGTTGTTCTTAGCCCAGCTCCTCTTCCTGCAGTAGCATCAGTAACATCTTGTAAATGGAAAAATGCTGGAGAGTCTGAACGATCCCCAAACAACCCCAGCACCTTCCAGCTGAGGTGAAACTTGTGAATAATGTGATACTGGCTGTTTCAAAGTGTTCCATGTGTGCTGGCTGGCCAGAATTGCTGTTTCCTTGTGAATGTTTCCAAAAATCCTGGTCCTTGTGAGAAGTGCCTTGGCTTAGAATTTCAGACCGGATAGGTGAGAAACAGGAGCTGGAGTTCTTAGTGCAGGGAGTTGACTGAAGTGCCACAAATAAACCATCATCATATTGATATTTAATTTCACTGAGTGCTATCACTAGTTCACTCTTGTGCTTTTCCCCTTATTTATGTAAAACTTCAGCATTTGCTGCCTGTAGTTGTGAATCCCCCTCATGCTGGGGAGCAGTTGAGTTCTCTCTTGGTGGCTTTATAGATTTTGTAGACAATTTAACTGCAGGCATTTCTCACTTTCTGCTGTGAAAGGTACTGTTTGCTTAAGATACTCCTAATGTTATCAGTGTTTCTTTACTTTACTGATTGGATGTTCTGTTCCCAGGCACGTTTGGGCGCATTTTCCATGGAATTCTAATAGAAGAAAAAGACCCCAGTAAAGAGAAACAAGTTTTTGTCAAAACTGTTAAAGGTATGTTTGCATGAAGGTGTGGGTTTGTATGCAGGTGTTTGAACTGGGCTGCAGGCTGAGGGTGCCAAACCTGGCTTTGTAACACCCCCCTTTTCTCCAAAGTATGCAAATGATGAAAAGTAAAAGCAGTTTGGGCGCTTCCTTCAGCCAGAGGGAACAGCAATCTTACATGGAAGAAAAATGCATGTGTTGTCCACCAGTGCTTTCAGTCATCACCCTTGAACACTTTTGTTTATTATTCTTCTAAGTAGAAAATTATATTGGTTTTTTTTTCCTCAGCATGTCATTATCTTCCCAGTCACAGCCTTGTTCCCTGCAAATTGCTGAAAAACACCTGAAATGTATCTTAAAAATCTTTTACAAACGCACGGCTGTAGAAAAGACAGGGCATAGTTTCTGCCTTCCTTAAACTTTGCAACTGAAGCGTGAGAAATGGCATTTAGAACTGAATTTATCCAAATACAGCACCTGTGTTCAGGAAATACCTTGAAATGGGGATAGGTAGACTTAAGGAGCAAGGTGGGCGTAGATGAAAATGTTGTAATTATCCCACATGTCTGTCACATGTATCCCATGTGTATCTTACAAGTATCCTACATGTATCCCTGTGTTACATGTATCCTACATCTGTGCCTTCCTCTGCCATCATCACAAGTTCTCTTTTTGCCAAATTCCCAGTACAATGGTTGTTTTCCCACTTGTTTTTCTTATTTTTGTCATTTCTGTTGGGTGTCTTATTGCCTTTGGTTTTTCATTTGACAACTTCTTTAATTCTTTCTTGCAAAAAAAAGCCTCTTTTTTTTTTTTTTTTTTTTTTTTTTTTTTTTTTGTTGCCTGGCTATTAATTTTGAAGATACTGATTGGGAAATAGTGAAGCTGCTGAATTTTATTATTGAATCTTTCTACTACCCATTTATTCTCTGCTACCTTTAAGGAAAATATGTTGCTTGAAGGAAGCAGCCACCTTGGTGTGTTCCTGACACAATCAGATGTTTCTGGTGCTCTTCTCTCTCACTTGACATTGAATAATGGAATGGTTTGGGTTGGAAGGGACCTTGAAGATTACCCAGTCCCACCCCTGACAGGGGCAGGGACCCCTTCCACTATCCCAGGGTGCTCCAAGCCCTGTCCAACCTGGCCTTGGACACTTCCAGGGATCCAGGAACAGCCACAGCTTCTGTGGGCACCCTGTGCCACGGCCTCAGCACCCTCACAGAGAAGAATTTCTTCCCAATATCCCATCTAATCCTGCTGTCTAGCAGCTTAAATCATGTCCTGTCCCTCCATCCCTCATCCCAAGTCCCTCTCCAGCTCTCCTGGAGCCCTTTTGGGGGCTCCAAGTTCTCCCTGGAGCCTTCTCTTCTCCAGGTGGACACCTCCAGCTCTCCCAGCCTGGCTTCTCTTATTTAAAAACCAAAAAAATTGCTTCTTTCTAGTATTTTGGGACCATTTTCTGATGTTTCAGTCCCCTTCTGCCTTCTTCTGTTCCCTTTCACTGCCAAACAGTTCTGTCTTTTTTATTTCTTGGCTCTTATTTAATAATAGCTTCTCAAACACTTGGCCCTTGGCACACGAGCTACTTTTTATAGCATTGGATTAAACAACATAACATTTGTCAAAAGTGATCTTAATTTAGCTGCCTCCCATGACCTCTTATTGAATTGCTTTCCCAAAATGGGACTTCCAATGCACTCCTAAATCAATAATTCTCCCTTAGAGTGGCTTGTGTCTGTGACATATTCATGTCCTATAGGAAAAAAGCTCTTCCTTTGCAGGGAAGGATTCAGCATTCATCACTGTAGAGAATTTCCCAGCATTAAAAAGGGTCTGTGTGTAAGAAATATAGAGTAGGTTTTGTTGATACTTGGGCCTGGGCAGCAGAATTTTGCAAGGAATAAAACCTGTACCATCCCCTCTCCTCACAGCAGTGCTGATATTACACAGCTTCATTTTTACACCCTGGCTGTTATTGCTGTGTGTGTGGCTGGGACATGTAATAAATTGGGAATTGGATCTGGTTGGAAGCAAAAAACCTGCAAAAATTCTCTTGTAACCAGAGTTTTTCCTTGATCTCAGTCATTCTGTGGCCACACACACACTGCTGTTCTGGCACAAGCAGAAGCAGGGCAGGACCATAAAAGCTTGATGGGTATGAGAACCATTAAACTGACTTAAGTATCTCTTTGCTGAAGGCAATAAAGCCTGAGGGTCATGGAAAATAGACAAGGAATAAAGGCTTTGTCTATGGAGTTAAATTATCCCTTCCCAAAAGTGTGAGCTGCTCCAGAACTGCCTTGTTTAACCCAGAGGTGCATTCTGAAAGTGATAAAATGAAGCCCAGTGGGGCCCCAAATGTCAGGAAACAATGGGGAGTGGGGCTGGAGTATCCCAGGTCTTTGGAAAATGTGAACTGAGGTTCTTTGAGTGGGTACTGTGAGGAAGAATAACCTCCTTGAGACAAAAAAACACTTCTTTTTTTGTCACCAGGATCAGAGCTTGAGAAACTGAAGACACTGTTCTGACATTAGGGGAATTGTTATGGTTTTAAACCTGGAATTTCAAGAGAATCCCAGAATGATTTGGGTTGGAAGGGACCTTAAAGCTCATCCATTCCCACCCCTGCCATGGGCAGGGACACCTTCCTCTAGATCACAATGCTCCAAGCCTCATCCAACCTGGCCTGGGACACTTTCAAGGAAGGATGAGGCAGCCATAGCTTCTCTGGGCAACCTGTGCCAGTGTCTGACCTCACAAGAAAGAATAAATGATTATTTTTTAAAATTGTCTTCCTTATATCAAATGTAAATCTACCTATTTCCTGTTTAAAACATCATCCTTTGTCCTGTCCCTGCAAGCCATGATCAAAACTCTGTTTCATGGATTTCTTACAATCCACAAGCCACAGAAAAGTGTCCTTGGAAAATTTTCTTCTCCAGGCTGAACCTCCTCAGCCCAACAAGTATTACAGATGGGCCTAGAGTTTGGGTTTGTTGGCTGTTAGAAGAGCTCTGTACCACTCAAGTGGGTGTCAAGGTTGTGCTGTTCAAGGAGTGGTTTCTGAGTGAAAATCCATGAAGAAAAATCATGCCCTAAGTGCCTGTGACAATGGATCTCTTTTCATGTGTCCCTCCTTCAGCTGTCAGTGTATTACAGCATCCATACCCTTTGAAGAGGGGTTATTTCCAACACAGTGGGCAGAGGGAATGTGCTGTCAGTTTTCCCATTTCCTGTGCTGGGGAAGGTGAATGTTGTGGCTGTTGTGCTCATCAGGCAATAGTTCTATCTGTGGGTATTTCCTGCTCTGGAGGGAGAGTGATGGCAACCGTGTCAGTTTGTCTCTTCCCTGTATTCTTTGGTTTATTGTTGCCCCCAAAGGATCAACAGCACAGGTGATTGACTGCAGGAACTGCAGCAGCACTTCCCACTTTCCTTCCTTGATGTTTCCCAGAGCCCCAGTGAGATGCAGAGCATTGCTATGAACCAGGAGAGTGAAAAAAGTGAGAACAGGATCCTTCATTTCTCTGAACTTTGTATTTGTTCCCCTTCTGAGGTGATCTGCTCTTAAAGGAGTCAGGAATACATGAAAATGAGAGAGCCTGGACCTGCCTGAGAGGTGGAAGAACCCATCCTGAGTTTCCTGGAATAATTCTGTATTCCCTGTTGTCTCAAGCTGGGGTAGAACTACTAGGTCAGACTTTCAAAGAGCAAGTTTGAGCCTGATTAAGCAATATCAGTGCAGGGGATGAATAGGTTGGAGTGTGCTTGTTCAGCATTATCTGACTGCTTTCTCATCTGCCACAGAATTTGGGGTCTTTGATTTGAACACTTCATGAAGTTATTGAAGTACTTTTGAAGTAATTCAGTGATTCTTGTTCTGTAGCGCTTAAATTGATGGGGTGTAAAAGTTGGAGATGCTTCTCTTGAAGTCTCAACACCACATCTCTTATAAAGATTGGCTGAAGGAGAATTCATCCCTGCGTTTTACTCCAGATCCTTAGAAGAGTTTTTTCTTTCATGGAGCTTTAGTTCACTCTAGGGAGAAAGTTGTAACATGCCCGTGGCAGTGACAAAGTTTCTACATGCAGGTTCATGAAATAGATGAGTTTATAAGTTTTTTTTAATGCTGTATCATCTGTGTCTGAGTGCCTGAGCCTTCCAATATGTGCAGTGCCTTGTGCCAAGGAGAGCTTCAAAGGAAAATGGATCTCTCTTGGCTTTCTGGAAGCTCTGATAACTTCAGACTGCAGAGATCCTAAGCTCTGGGGGAAAAGTGTGACTTGCTCAGATTGTCCTACATCCTTCATGTTGGCCATACAGCTGTTGTGTTGTCTTTGCACTTCACACTTCCACTGTGTTCATTTGCTAGGCAAGGTGCTCATAGTTACTTTCACACTTAGACATTTCAGAGGAAAATTCACCTTCGTTCTGTCTTCAAACAGACACTGATGAAGATTGAGGCTGTGTGGCATTGCCAGCAAGAACATTGGATATGTTATCTAGAATATTTGGGATTTTGGAATCTTTGGACCAACACAACCTGAATGAGTTCTTTGTTAGAAAGATGAGAGGCTTAGCTGGCATTTGCTTTCTTCGTTGTGTTTTTTTGTTTTACAGAAAAATTTGGTGATGAGGGTGGAATGCTTCACTTTCCAATCAAAGGTTTCCAATCCCTCTCAGTTTTGGGAAGTGTCTCTGATGGCATCTTCCTCCAAGCTGGCATTACATCTCTTGCCAGGGTTTAACAGATCCCTCCAGCCTTTGTGGGGAATCTTTTAAATCATCTGATGTCAGAGGAGGAAGAAAACACACAAGTTTCACCTTTGATTTAAAGAACACATTGTTTAATGGTGCTTTTCCTGTGAAGGAGAAAATTCTTAGCAAAACAAATGGAATTGTGTTATTCCAGGAACATATGAAGTGAGGGTGAGCTGTGCAGAGCCCTGACTCATTTAGGATGTTCTGGCCAAGGTACACTTTTGGTAAAAACAACACAGTGTGCTGTTCAAGATAACCCAGCTGCTCCCATTTTCGTGTTCTAACCACTTAACATTTTTCTGATGTACAAGGAAGGAGTGTTTGGAAACAGACCATCCATGGAAAGCACTGGAAACAAAGTGTTGACAAAGGTCAGCTCTTTAAACTTTATTGTTCTACCAACTTTTAACAAACCTTTTGAGTTCCGTCATCTTAGGTCACTAAAAGACTTTCGGCATTCTTGGCTATCTCTGACATTTTACTATTTAGAGTGTTTTAATTTATTGCTAGTGAAGAGGAGATGTCCCATTCCTGGGAGTGCTCAGGCCAGGTTGGACAGGGCTTGGAGCATTGCGATCTAGTGGAAGGTGTCCCTGCCCATGGCAGGAGGTGGAGCTGGATGAGCTTTAAGGTCCCTTCCAACCCAAACCATTCCATGGTTGCAACATTGGTGACTCTTTAGATTTCATGCAGTTGGGAAGTGTAGGGATGGAAATCCTGAGAATTCAGGCTGTGCCAAGCAGGAGAAAGCAATTTAGGGGATTTAGGTGAGGACAAGCAGCTCTGTGTTAACCAAGGTGAAGGTTTCTTGTTCACACTCAACAGGTACCACAAATTGGGGCATCATCCACAGTTGTTCTCATGGGGTTGTGTTTCAATTGATGGAATTTGCTCTTCTGGGCAGTTCATTCTTAAGAAGCACAGCCTTGTGAAAATAGTTCTAAGTTTAAATTTGTACCTTAAATACACAGCATTTGAATTAATTGTTCTGAAGTATTTAATCTTCCAAAATCAGAGTGCAGGATCCTGTTTCTGAAGAGTATAGTTTATGCCAGAAAAATAAATCAAGAGTTACTGCTCATCTGAGCTAAATTCTTGAGTGTCTTTATAAAGGAAGATAATTGAATTTAAAGAATTTGGGATAAGTAGCAAATTTCTGAATATCAGCCTAAAAATGCACTTGATTTGTCATTTAATCCTAGTAGTAGGTTTAGAAGCAGTACAGTATGCTTCAGAAAATACTGAGGGGATGATTTCCAAAGTATTGTACTATATAATTTAAAGATTTGTTATTCCATATGCTAAAAGATACTCACCTGCAGGGCAATTTAATTTACGTACAGTTAAAATCTCTACTTGTACATCAGTTTTATTATGTGCTGCCCCTTGACCTTTGGACCAGGACATCAATCATGTCTCTTTTTCCCACTTTGACTTTAAACTTACCTAACACTTTCAGGTTCACTTTGACTTAAATGGATTATTGAACAAAGAGCCTTTTACTTCCTCCTCTTTGCTGCTGCTTCCTGGATTCTGGTGTTACTGTTACATAGGGAACTAAGATTATCGCCAAATCCTGCTTTTCTGTGGTTTTGTAAAACTGCATGTGCATTTGTAATGTAGGAAAACCAGAATAGCATTCCCTATTTTAGCAGTGTCATGTTGACTCAATCCAAAGATTTATTAAAATTAGGCTTGGATTTGTCAGTGTGAGCTGCTTTGCTTTGCAAAATAAACTCTTGTGGTTGATACTTGATGCCTGGATAGCAGGATTGGAAGAGAAATCCTGCTCTGTGGAAATTTTATCAGGACTAAATGCAGTGTCCTGTGCTGTAACCTTTTCCTGCTGTGGTTTGGAGTGCATGTTTTACCTTTACAGGAGACTGGAGTTCTGTGGGATGCAGGACTGCCTTGGAAAGCTGGGAGATGTTGAATTTGTGAGAGTGATGTCCTGAACACCTCCTGCAGCTCCAAGCTGCAAACAGGAGCACAGTGTGCAGGAGGAAGCATCAGATGCTCCACCTGGCTCTGGCTCACTCCTGGGGCCTTGAAATTTGAAAGCTGAAATATTTTTTATATCTACTTTCCTTTCTGCCTGAGATAAGGCAGGTTTGATTATGTCTTCTTGCATTTCCTTCTGGTGAAAGAAAGTTGTGAAGGTTACCTGATAGGAGCATTAAAAATGTCCTGTGCAACAGATGTGAGCACAGGCATTGAATTACTTCCAAGACTTGTGTGGAGGGGTTAAAGCAATACTCAGGCATGCATTCTCTTTGAACTGGGGTGGAATTCTGCCTTGGGAGCAGTTTTACCTAATTAATTGCCATGCAGAAGCAGCAGTAATTAACAAGGATGTGTGGATACTGGGGGCATTTATCACCTGGAGCTGCTCTAGTCCTGCAGTCTAAATTCCTGTGACCACTGTGCCTGCCTTTGTGGCTGTCACCCTTCAATAACTGGAGCTTGTGCACTTTGTCATGGGATATTTGGCAAAGCCCACAAGGCTGAAAAGTAATACGGGTAATAGAAGCTTGTGAAAACAGGCAGGGGTGTAGAAAATGGGCTCAGTGTTGTGATGTGGGGGAGTATTACCTTGCAGTATGAAATAGGAGGAAGTTATTAACAGGGGAACAAGCCATTACAAATGGTCCAGAGATGAGAAAACTGCAGGTAAAACATCTTAAATATTGCAGTTGGAAACCTTCATCAGAAGCCTTGGAGCTCCTGGCTGTAGCATTTGCAGAGCTACTTCTGATAGGATTCTTGAAGGAATCTGCTATTAGTGCCTGTAGCAGGCTGTGAGAGAGTTCAAATGGGACTCAGTTCAATTTTGAAACCTGTGGTTACATGGGTTTTCAGGTTCTGCTTTGTCTTCTGAGGAAGTCGATTTCAGTGACCATTCTACAGTCAGAAGTCTTGTAAATTCTAGTGCTGCCTGAGAGGGGGTTGTGAGGTGGGTGTCACCCTGTTCTCCCAGGGAACAAGGGACAGGACAAGAAGAAATTGCCTCGAGTTGCTCCATGAGAAGTTTAGGTTGGATATTAGGGAAAATTTCTTCCCAGAAAGGGCTGTCCACCCCTGCCACAGCTGCCCAGGGCAGTGGTGGAGTCCCCATTCCTGAAGGGATTTAACAGAGGTGTGGATGTGGCACTTGGGGACATGGGTTAGGAATGAGTGGACTTGATCTTGGAGGGCTTTTCCAACCTAAAGGATTCTGCGATCCTACTTAAGCTGTGCTTTGCAATTTTGAGGCTCTGGGAGATCTGACTTCCAAAGTGACTCATGAAAGCATCCAGCTAATCAGTTCCCCACTGCAATATCCAGGTAATTACTGGTTTTCATCTCTGCTACGTCCTCTGGGGTGTGGAGTGACTTTTCCTGGTGGAGCAGAGCCTGGTGCCCTGCAGCTGATGAGTGCCTGCTCTCAGAGAAGGCAATTCCCTTCAATTTAGTGTCATCACTGAACTTCCCCAAGATCTTTTCACCTGATGATTCATGTGACTGATGAATGATAACGAACAAAGATTTTAAAATGAATTTTTGCAGCTGGATTTTAAGAAGTTGGTAAAAATGGAATAGGTGTTTTTCCTCCCCATGAACCAGGCAGGGCCCCAGCACATCCCAGCACAGAGGGATGTAAAACCAGCAGTGCCAAGAGCCCCATTGTGCCTGGCTGCACACAAATCCTGTGATATCAGGAGATAAACCTGCAGCTCCATCAGAGCTTGGAATCCTGCCTTGTTCTTGCCCTGGGCCTCAGGGCAGGCTTTCACAGCCAGGCTTTTGGGTAAAACCAGGGCTTGGAGAGCATCTTCCTCTCTGGAATACATTTACATCTATCTCAGTCTTGGTTTTAAGCACCTTCTGTAAGTTGAACCTTTTTGATCCTGAGTATCTGGAATATTTCTGGGTGTTAAATCTTCCTCTGAACTCACCTGAAGTTGCTGCTCTTTGGTTTCTCAGCTGTTGGTGCATGATCACCTGGTGGAAATCTGGCTGCTCCTCATGAGTATCCAACTGCCGCTCCATTTGTGGCTGAGCACTGACATGTTCTTAATCACAAATAATGGTAATATCTCAGTTCAGCTTTTTTCAGGGCTTTAAGGAAGTTTTGCAATGAACCCTTGCCCTGGAGCACTCAACTTAAATTCAAGGCTGTTTCTGGTGCCCAGATTTAATAAGGAGGAGACTGTGACCTCCTCAGTTGTGTCTCCAAGTAGCTGTTGTAATTTCAGAGGTTTCTGGCTCTGTGGGAGGCTTTTCTCCCTCTCCCCTCTGTAGCTGTGTGTGTGGCTGTGCTTGTGTCTGACACCTTCATGGATTTGGGGCAGACAAAAGGAGCCACAAAAACCCATGGGCTTTTTATTTTTACATCCCATGGGTGTGACAGGATCCTTCCCCTTTTCTGTGTGAGTGGCTGCACAAACAGCTCTGAGAAGAAAACAAAGTGTGTGTGCTTACATCAAAAGCAAAAACAGCTCTGAGAAGAAAACAAAGTGTGTGTGCTTACACCACTCAGGGATTGACACAGTTTGGGGAATTTGGGGTTATACATTGGCCCAGGTAGGAAGATGGAACCTGTAGGGTTCATCTCACTATGTCCTTGGATAAAGGTCTCAGCAAGCTGGGATTGCTGTGGCACAGCTGCCACTGGCTTGGCTCTGGGGCTCTGTTTCTCTTATCAAAACTAGAAATTGTGGGTTTGCTGGATTGGTTTTAAGGGTTTTTAGTAAAGGATGCTCAGATTCACCAAGCCCCCACAACAAAAAATGTAATATTGCCAAAATCCCCTTCATCCTGGTGTGTGAAGATGTGTGTGTTGGTTGCTCAAAAGTGGTCATAGTCTACTAACTGTGACAGAGTTTGTTTAACTGAACGTTTTCCTTTGTAACTGATGAAAATGCCTTAAAAGGAAGCCTGATTGCAGTGGGGACTGTTGCAGTAGCAGTATTTTGGTGTTCTTTTCCCCCTTTTGACAAGAATCACTCCAAGAAGTGGTGATTAATATTGTGTTTTGAATTATATCTAGTACAAACCCACAATAATCAAATTGTGTGGTGGTTCTAAATTGGCACTGGTTTCAGCTAGGGGAGAATTAGCCTTGAACACTATTGTTTGTTCTGAGTCTGTTGAATTTGTTGGTGTTGGGTAGGTTTTATTCTATGCAGAAAACAAGGAAATAATATTGATAAGCAAACACAATATGGATGGTGGGACTGTTTCACAAGATAAGATTTCAGTTTCCGTATACACTTGCCTGGGAGTCAATCATCCTTTTGGGTGCCCAGCCACTATAACCTGGAGAGAAAACAGCACTGACCTGCTGGAAACTTCCCTGAGTGCTGGAAAGGGAAAGGCTTTGGCAGAAGAGTCACCATGAGGAGATGAATGGGTGCATTGTCCAAACCAGCCTGACTCGTTCTGTAGATCTGAAATCCACTCTTAAACTATCTCTGATTTAAAGCTTCAAATTATTGCTTGGTGGCTCTTATAATTAAAATCAAACCAGTTCAGCAAGCACAGGGCCAGAGAGTGTATGAGGAGTTAATCAGCTTAAACTCACACCCAGGAATCTCTTTCCTGCCTTCCTCATGTGCTGGGTGAAGAGGTTGAGGTCTTTGGGCCCTGTAATCACTGCTGAAGCTCTGTACAGGTAACCTGCTCCTCTGACTTCTCAGAATCTGCTTTTCCACCTCCATTTTTAATGCTGGCTCTTAGAACTGCCTGATTCAGTCATTCAGGGCTGTGTAATTTTGTTTTAATGTAGGATCTTAGTTTTTCTTTCCTCTTTCCAAGCCTTTTACATCTGTCTTGTACATAATTGAATCCATCAAGTGTCCAGCCCATAGGGCTTCTCTTGTAGTGCAGACCAGAGACTTCAGCTGGCCATGGCTTCAGTGTCTCCAGCACTGCAAAAACCTGTTTGTAACATCCCCACATACAGAGTTGTTATCCAATAGAAGGGAATCACAGATTTGTTTGTGTTGGAAAAACCTTCCAAGACCATTGAGTCCTACCATTCCCCCTGCACTGCCAAGGCCACCACTGACCCATGTCCTCAAGTGCCACATTCACACAGATTTAAACCCCTCCAGACTTAAATCCTCAACCAGTGCCCCAGGCAGCCTGTTCCAATGTCTGACATCCTTTCTGTCAGTAAATATTCTCCAATATCCAGTTTAAACCTCCCTGGTGCAACTCAAAGCTGTTTCCTCTCATCCTGTCCCTGTTCCCTGGGAGCAGAGCCCGACCACCCCCAGCTGTCCCCTCCTGTCAGGAGTTGTGCAGAGCCACAAGGTCCCCCCTGAGCCTCCTTTGCTCCAGGCTGAGCCCCTTTCTAGTTCCCTTAGCCCCTCCTGGTGCTCCATTCCCTTCCCCAGCTCTGTTCCCTTCTCTGGACACGCTCCAGCCTCTCAAAGTCCCTGTAGTGATGGGCCCAAAAGCACTGGCTGATGCATCCCATAATATTCCACAATTATCGCTAATTTAGTGGCACCTCTGAACTTCTGCAGAATGCTCCCATCACTCCTCACTCAGCCAGAGTCACATTTTCTTTTGCAGGGCTCAGGCTCAGTTAGGAAGGGGTGTCAGGGCTGTACAGGGAGCAGGATCAGACCTTGGAGGAGGGAAAAGAGCAGAGGATTTCTTGCCTATTCTTCCTCCCAGGGCAGTAAAACCTTGGCTTGACTCATCCAGGACATGTAAATTCCCCCTGGTGCACAAGGAGAGCTCCTTGGGCTGTGCTGGGCTCTCCTGTGCCAGCTCCCTGCCAGAACTAGTCCCAGCATGAGGGAAACACCAAAAATGCTCCCAGGTGTGAGGGGGGGGGAATTGGGAGAGCTCCTGTTGATGTCTCCTAATTTTTCCCTGGAGGTTCTTGCCACCAAGGGGGGAAAAATACCCCAAATACACAAAGAGTGGTGGGGAAAGGGGTTCCAGGCACCACCTGTGCTTCTGCCTTGGGTTATTGGATTTATCACAGGTGCCTGAATTTTAGCTGACAGCAATGGTTTTATTTATTTATTCATTTGAAAAGGTGGGGGAGAGAACAGCAAACAGTTCTAAGGTTACCAAGAGTCAAGTGTGTCAAGCAAGAGAGCAAGGAAATAAGTGAATGTAGAGATAAACAGCCTCCAGCCATGTGGCAGTAAACACAACTGTACCTGGAGTGGTAACTCAGCAGCAAAGCATCCCTTGGAGCACATTTGTGCTTGGGAACATTTGGCACATCCCATTTCTTCCATGGGCACCATTCCTGTACAGGATGAGACCCCACTGCCCAGTGGTGCTGCCTTGTGCCTGCCCAGGAGCTGTCAGGAAGTGCAGAACCAGAGCCTGTCAGCCCCTGGAATGTGCTTGGTTTCCTTTCTGGGCTTGACCCCACTCCTTAAAGCAGAAATGAGCCTCGGAACTTGGCCTTGAACTTTTCTTTCTCTAAGTGCTTTTTCTAAGTGCCATTTTAAGAAAGGAGGCAAACAAGTTCTGTTCGTGCTCAAGTGACCTTAAGTGACTTGCAGATCTGGACTGAATTTTAATGAATGTGTTGATTTGTTTCCAAGGTTTATCTGTGGTTGCTTTTTCCCTCAGATCAAGCCTCGGAGGTGCAGGTGACAATGATGCTGACAGAAAGCTGTAAACTCAGAGGGCTTCACCACAGGTAGGGTGACAAATCCATGTCACTGTGAGGTGGGAGCACCTGGGTAAAGCTCCCTGGGGAGAGGGAGCTGTTTGCTGGAAATTCAGCAGCATTTCTTTAGAATCATAGAATGCCAGGGTGGTTTGGGTGGGAAGGGACCTTAAAGCTCATCCATGGGCAGGGACACCTTCCACTGTCCCAGGTTGCTCCAAGCCCTGTCCAGCCTGGCCTTGGACACTTCCACGGATCCAGGGGCAGCCACAGCTTCTCTGGGCACCCTGTGCCAGGGCGTCATCATCCTCACAGGAGGAATTTCTTCCCAACATCCCATCCATCCCTATCTGGCAGTGGGAAGCCATTCCCCCTTGTGCTGCCCCTCCATCCCTCATCCCCAGTCCCTCTCCAGCTCTCCTGGAGCCCCTTTAGGCACTGAAAAGGGCTCTGAGCTCTCCCTGGATCCTTCTCCAGGCTGGATGATCCCAGCCTTATATAATATTAAGGCCTTGCCTAAAGTACAGGAGTAGCAGGTTTTTGGTGAAACATACCTAAAATAAAAACAAAATGAACTTGCCCTCCTCTCATCATTCCAAATGAGCTGTTGTCCTCCCTTTTATAAGTCAAGCTTTCTAAAAAAGTCCAAAAAGCTTTTTTTCCCTATACCGCCTATAAAGATGGGACCTTCATGGGTCTCCAGAGCTGACACCTGTCTGTGAGAAATTTTCAGGAAAGAGTAAGAAAATTCAAAATTAAAAAAAGTGGTTAGTTGTTGGTGACTTTTACTAGTGGCATTCAATGGAAAAATACAGGTGTTTTAAAAAGTGATTAATGGAAAATGAAACTGTGTCCAGTTTGGTTTGAGTTTCTATGAATTTGCATGTGTACATATATTATGTGTTATATTTCTTCTAAGGAAGTTGTGCAGAGACACTGCAGCATGGGGATTACCTGAGCCAGGATAGGCATGGAAAGGCCTTTAAAATGGCTGATTCACAGCTAAAATTTTCTGTTCTGTCACTTTGCAGTGGATCAAACATGATGTTCTGACTTTTTTTTTGTTTAACTGCTGTAGTGGAAGTATGTATTTTATATCTGTAATAGATTTAGAATGCTGCACCTCCCAGTATAGGGATATAGCACTTCTGTGTGTTCACCTGTATTCACAACAATTTATGTCAGCCCTCTTGGACCAAGTGAAAACATTTGGAGGGTTCTTCATAATGAGAAAGAAGTCAAATATTTCATTTATTAAAGGTACTGTCTAGGGCTTCAGTTAATTGGACACATTGTGCTCTGCAATTCCTAATACAAGATTAAATGCTTTTCTTTCATGTTGAATTAATTTTATTGCTATGTTTAGGAATCAAAATTATTTTAATCAAATTTCAGTTTGATAGCATTAGGAATTTCTCTGTTTTCCAGGAATCTGCTGCCTATCACTCATGTCTGTATAGAGGAGGGAGAGAAACCAATGGTGCTGCTGCCCTACATGAACTGGGGGAACCTTAAACTCTTCCTGAGACAGTGCAAATTGGTGGAGGCCAACAATCCTCAGGTATGTGGGACTTTGTGCCCATTAAACCTCCATTTGCTCTGAATTTGTGCCACCAGAGGAATGGTTGTGGCACTCTCCTGTTCAGTGTGATCCAGGAGAGCTGCAGAGGTGGCTCCCCAGCAAGTGTTTGCCTTGTTTCCCACCAGGAAAAGTTTATCCTGGGTGTTCAGAGGGCAGGAAGCTCTCTCAATAGGGTGGGAGCTCAATCAATGCATCCTAAAATTATAGCAACAAATAGAGAAAATTGTGGATTAAATTAAGGGAAGTGGTGTATGGAGAAATTGCAGATTTACTAATACTGCTTTTGGTATCCCAAGCTATAAATACATGCAAGATTTTAATTATGATGGGACTGTGAAGTTGCAAAAGGAGCTGAAGCCTTTGGAGAGCAACAAGGATTTTGACTGTGCTGCTGCCTGGAATTAGCTGGTTTCCAGAGAAACAAAGTGAAAAAGGTGTGGGAAGGGGTAAAATGGACCATTTTTACCTATGTCCACTTCCAGTCAAAGGAAAAGTAGGTACAAAGAGTGAGGCACTTGCAAGATGGAAGTATTTTCCCTTGACATGTCAAGAAAAGAAGTTAAAATTTCGAGTAAGGCACCATCATGAGTGCCCATAGGTGGTTGTGTCTGTGGGGACTGGAAGGGGAGGGGGCACTGGGACACAGCAAACCCAATAATGCAGGAGCTGGGCTGGAGGGGCTGATGGCTGCTGCTCTGGGCTCTTGCAGGCGATTTCCCAGCAGGATCTGGTACACATGGCCATCCAGATTGCCTGTGGGATGAGCTACCTGGCCAGGAGGGAGGTCATCCACAAAGACCTGGCTGCAAGGAACTGTGTGTAAGTACTGTCCCCTGTGCTCAGCCTGAGCTCCCCTTCAAAATGCAGGGGTGGGGTCTCTGGTGTAGTCAGTGAAGTTGTTTTCCCCCAAAGCAAGGGGAACCAGGAGTTGTGGTTCTAAAGGATGCAGAATATCCTCTCTGTAAATGCTTCAGCTGGGTTTGACTATCACTTTTTCAAAGGCTTGAAAAGAGTTAAAGTTTCCTTTCAGCTTTAATAAAAATTTAGAATATCTTTGACAGTTTATCAATGAATAGATTTTTGTTTGAAGTTGGTTTTCTTCATTTTTTCTCCTTAAAAACTGAGTTAAAGACTTTATTGGTAGATTTCTTAGTTGCCAAATGATGGATAGATACAAATGTTCTCTGGAATGGCAGGAATACCAAAGAGGGGTTTGAGACTATCTTCAGGCTGGAATACACTCCAAAATGTAGAAGTAGAGATGTTTGGTGGCCTTCTAGGAACCTCATCACTTAGTCACCACCATCTCTGCTCTTGTGCCCTGTAAGGGTGCTCAGTGTGATGACAGATCCTGTTCCTAATTCCTATTGCTGTTCCTCACTGCTGAGCACACTGAGGAGGAAGTGGGACCACAGGAGACAGAGATCACAAACATCAGGGAATCACAAACATCAGGGACATCCTTTGGAGCTTCATGTTTGGAAAGATAAAGAGGTGTCAGTAGCCAAGGTCGCCTGAAGGACGTTGTTCACCAGCCCCTCTTTGTTCCCCAGGTTTGCTCTGGGTGGTGAAAGGCTGGGAAGTGCATCAGACCCATCTCCTAATTTTGGGAAGGGAGCCAAGATTCCAGTGATCTTGGCAGGTTTCAGGGAGGAAATGCTTGTGGTCTCATGTGCCCATGGCACAGCCAGGTCCAATTACAGTGGACATGAGGGTTACACAAGTCAGGGCTGTCTAATTGCTGGGGAATTGCCCTTTGCACTACATTTGCTTTCAGACAGGTCTTCTAGGAATTTCTCTGAACTCTTAAAAATGACTAGATAGGAAATTTCCTGTTGTGTAAATTTTGAGGATAATGAACTGGCGTGAAAGTGCATAGGGGAAAAAAAAGGTATCTGGGATAGTAAAGAGAGAAACACACAGATAGACCATTTATATTTCATTTTTCTCATGAAAATAAATAATTGCCAAGATGAGAAGACAACAAAAAGCAGTTTGTTACAATACCCCCACCCCAATGTTCTTTCTGTAAATTTGTCATACAGTGTTGAAGCCAACATCTTTGCCATATTCTGAAGTCAGCTGTTTATGAGAACACTGAACTTCATTGCACACAGTTTTAAGTTCAAAGAGTTTGAATCACACCCCAGAGGGGGCAAATTCTCTCTGCTATTTTGAGTCATCTTTTCTTGATTAAAATAAGTTTCCCTTTGTACCCTATTTCTGACAAGCATCAATATCTGTTGTGGAGGGAATAAAGACTTTTCAGCAGATGGCTTGATTGGAGACATGCTTTTGGACCACAAAGGTTACTGGTTGGTTAAATGTATTCCTGGCTCTTGCTTTGCTTAGATCTTTGCCTCATTATTGCCACAGAGGTACTAGAGCTACAAAGTGTTTAATTGCTCTGATAGGGTATCTCCAAAAGAGCAGGAGTTACTTGAGGCAGTTACTTGTTTGCTTTAACAGTATTTTCTTGCACTTGTAAGTGTTTGGTTTTATTTAATCAAGCCTGCTGATTTTTCTAGTGCTTATCAGTTGGCACAGAATAAACTGGTGCTGTGATAATGTTTGCTAATCACAGAGTAAGTGTGTCTTAATGCAGGAGAGTGGCAGTGCTCAAGCTGGGGATTAGCAGTCCCCAGTGAGTGCTGAGTGTGGCCCCTGGGGCTGGGCAGAGCTGTGGGCTTGCTGACCTATTGGAATATTACCAGTATAGTCAGAAGGGATGTGCTTGAGCTTGTCTGGCCCTTGCTGCTGAACCAAATAGGGGCACTGTGGTGTTTTCACCCCAGAGACACCTTTGGCTAGCTGGGTGTGTGGTGTTTCACCCCACAGACACCTTTGGCCAGCTGGATGCTGCAGCTGGGCACATGGAGGCAAGTCCAGGCATGCAGGAGGTCAGGTTTCCCTCTGATGGAGAAGATTCAAGGTGATGGTGAAGGAAAGGAGTTGGGTTTTGCTAGAGGGTTTCAATCCAGAGCTTTATTCTGGCCCACAGGCCTCTGAATGCAGCAGCAGCTCCAACAGAGCTCCCCAAACCCTGTGGTTGCTGTTCCTTCGAACCCCAGGGAGAGGGGGAGGGAAAGGGTAAGGAGCCACCAACCAGGTACAGGAGAGGAGGTCTTAAGGGACAAGGGACACTTGGATGGCCCAATGCCCCCACAGGGGTAGGGAGCATCCTTTGAATCTGCCCAGTCACTCGATGCCCTTCTGGAATGCCAGGGTTAACAGATAGTGCTCGGCAGGGGTCAAGGTGGGGAAAGGAGAGGTGACTGACACACCTGGGAGGGATCAGCAGGGGAGGAACCTGGGGTATCTGAGGTAAATCCCGAAATCACAACCCTAACATGCTGTTCTCTGTGCCCAGCATCGATGATGCCCTGCAGGTGAAGATCACGGACAACGCGCTGTCGCGGGACCTGTTCCCCATGGACTACCACTGCCTGGGGGACAACGAGAACAGGCCCGTGCGCTGGATGGCCCTGGAGAGCCTGGTCAACAATGAATTCTCCAGTGCCAGTGATGTGGTGAGGCTTTTTTCCCTGGAAATGTGTTTTGATGACATTTTGCTCTTTTTTCAGTTGCTGGAGAATCACAGAATCCCAGAATGGTTGGAATTGAAAGGGACCTTTAAAACCCACTTAATTCCAACCCCTGCCATGGACAGGGACACCTTCCACTGTCCCAGGTTGCTCCAAGACCTGTCCAGCCTGGCCTTGGAACAATTCCAGGGAGAATCCCAGAATGGAGAATCCCAGAATTGTTGGGATTGAAAGGGACCTTTAAAGCCCATTTAATTCCACCCCCGCCATGAACAGGGACACCTTCCACTGTCCCAGGTTACTCTAAAACCTGTCCAACCTGGCCTGGAACTCTTCCAGGGATGAGGCAGCCACAGCTGCTCTGAGCACCCTGTGCACAGCAGAGGTGCCCCTTGCTCCCTGTTCCTTTGGAAGTGCAAGCAAGGAACACACTCAAATTCAGGGAGCTGCGCTGGGACTGCTTTTCATAAAGGATCTCAAGTTGGAAGGGACCCACAGGGATATCCAGTCCAGCTCCTGGCCCTGCACAGACACCCCAGCAATCCCAAATGCTGCTGGAGCTCTGAAAGCCCTAGGCCTGTGCCCGTTCCCTGGGGATCCTGTTCTGTGCCCCAGCACCCTCTGGAAGTCAAGGTGGGCACCCATTCCTTAGCCATTCCTCACCGTGTGCTCTGTCTGGTCAGCACAAATCTGCTCAGGCACAGCTCTCCTTCATAAATCCACACTAGCTGCTCCCAGACATCCCTGATAATGAGCTGGTGTTTGACTCTGTAGCCCACATTTCCCCAAATCCCAGCTCTTCCAGAGAATTCCTTCATTTCAGTGGCCAGGAGCCTCTCCCAGCTGAGGTGACCTTTCAGAGATAAAAGCAGTGTTGCAGTGACCTCAGACTGTTCCCTATGATGCATCCCATCCAGGATAGAGGTCTGGTGCCAGTTTGGGAAACTTTAGAGAAGTTCTGGTTGTTTTTTTTTCCTCCATGGTCTCTGTACTAGTGCTGGAGCCATGTAAACAAGGAAAAGAAGGAAGGAAGGGAAGGTGCCAGTTGTGCTGCACATGTGTATTCATTGGAAAACACATGGGAGTTGGTGTTAGATCCAACCTAAAGGCAGAAGAGGAAATGGAAGTTGCCTGTAAAAGCATGTTTGTAGAGAGCTAAATGAACTCAATCAAATGGTGAGGTTTTTTTATTTTTACATTTTTTAAAAAAATTGGGACATGAAAACAATTACTGTTTGTGAGAACTGGGAAATCAAAGCTTATGTAACAGCAGCAGTGAGATGTGGAATTTTATTAGGATGAGTAAATCTCATTATTGTAACCATTTTTGAAAACTCCAGTGCAATTCAGCATTTCTTCCAGTCCATTTTAACCAGAAGTACTTTTTTCATTGCTTAGGGATAAATGCCACCCACCTTTTAACACCCAATTCTAACTGCAGACACCATCTGAGTTTTGTAGAGTTCAAAAGCGAACAGTTTTTCTGGGTGTAGAAAACACCATGTGCCCTGAATATCAGCTTTGCATCTACCTGGACTCCTTTCACAAAAAGCTGATGTCAGATGTTTTTGTGGGTTTGGTAGGAACAAACGCAGTGATCCATTGCATGTAACAGGGAATGGGTGATGAAGTCTGGTACAAACAGTGTCTGTGTCTGCAGGGATGCCAGGGGATGTGTTCCAGGCTTGCTTTTTGGATGACTTTCTTTCAAATGTGTTTGCTGGCTTGAAACTTTCCCAATAAAGTGTTGCTCCCCTGCCAACAGCTCTATCAGTCAGCCAGAGTGTAGGAAAACAAACCACCATTCCTGCTGAATCTTAATTCCCAGTTTTTCCTGCTGTGGCACATGAAACTCTGCATGTCTTCATGCCATTTCTATGCAGCTACCTATGGAATTAGAACAGCTGTATTCCCAGAGTGGTTTTGCTTGAATCACTCTCTATTTCATCTTCATGATCACCCCTTATCCCTCAGCACTCTTCTCCACTGCAGCTAAAAGGGGCTTTATTTCCTTTGGTGGCTGTTTGAGCACAGCTGTGCTCTGCCCTTCCCACCTGAAAATATCCCTTCCCTAAGGCTTGGGTCAAGGCAGTGAGTGGGATTTCTCTTGATTAAAACAAGAGTTGTGTGAGCCTTGCATGATTCTGCCCCTTTTTAATGAATGATGATGTGGAGCTTGAGTAGTGAGTCACGAGCGTGCCGTATCAGCCCCATCTCTGTTTGGTCTCCTGGCTCTCTGGATACCAGATAATAAATCATTTTCCTTGTACTCTGCTTGTATGTGGATTCATAGATGGATTTTTCATCACTTCAAGCTCCTTCTGGCAAGGGTTGCCAGATGAATGTGTTGAATGCTGATTGTGCTGTCAGATTTACTGAGATGAAATCTCTTTTTTTTTTTTTTCCTGAGTCCTATTCCTGAACATACTCTCCAAATATACAGATGATTTGGAATAAAAAAATTATAATTTCATTTCTGATCCTTTGAATTTTGCAGCCTTTTTTGAGGATTTTCGAGGCATTTTGAAGAAGTAAAGTGTAAAAAACCAAATAATCATTAAATTATTATCTCCTATATATTTGTTTTTTTTACACTTTACTTATTTTTAAAGAAGTAAAGTGTAAAACAACAAATATATAGGAAACAATCATTTAATGTTCACTAATTTAGATGTAGGTGTTCTGTAATTTCATGTTAAAAATGCATAATTTTTAGCACTGCTATCTTAGTGCAGTAAGATTTTAAGTTTGTGGAATCACAGGTTGGTTTGTGTTTGGAGGAACCTTAAGACTATCTGGATCCTACTCCCTGCCAAGGGCAAGGACACCTTCCACTATCCCAGGTTGCTCCAAGCTCCATGCAGCCTGACCATGGGGCAGGGATGGGGCAGCCACAGCTTTTCTGGGTAATTTGTCATCAGTGCTGTTGATTTTTCATTAGCCCAGTTCAAGAGATGTTGAATTTGGTTATATATAGAGCATTTATGCAAAGCTTTCTTACTGTGTATAATTGTCTTGGACAGCAATCCTCCTCCCAGCTGGCTTTGTGGCCTGGCTGGAGGAGCTGTGGGGGTTCAGCATGTTGTGTTAATGCTCCTTTGCACTGTTCCTTTGCAGTGGGCCTTTGGGGTGACCCTGTGGGAGCTGATGACCCTGGGCCAGACCCCGTACGTGGACATCGACCCCTTCGAGATGGCAGCTTATTTAAAGGATGGCTATCGGATAGCTCAGCCCATCAACTGCCCCGATGAACTGTGAGTGCCTCTGTGGGGAAGGAGAAACGTGCTGCTTTCTGCTTGGGGTGCTGAGCCAGGCTGCCCAAGGACAGAGCCAGGGCTGCCTTTGCTTGCTTGATTGTTCTGCCTGGCACACAAAGCCTGGGGTGAACATTGCTGGTGGAACTCTGGCTCTGGGGTGCCCAGCAGCAGAAGGAAGTGGAGCTGATGGAGTGAGTCCAGAGGAGGCCATGGAGATATTCTGATGGCTGGAGCCCCCTTTGCTCTGGGAATGTTCAGCCTGGACCAGACAAGTGTTCAGCCTAGACCTGGGAGAACTTAGAGGCCCTTTCAGTGCCTAAACAGACTCCAGAAGAGCTGGAGAGGGACTTGGGACAAAGTGTAGAGTGACAGCACCAAGGGGGAATGGCTGAGACTAACAAGGGTTAGATGGGATATTGGGAAGGAATTCCTCCCTGTGAGGGTGGGCAGGCCCTGGCACAGGGTGCCCAGAGCAGCTGTGGCTGCCCCTGGATCCCTGGAAGTGTTCCAGGCCAGGTTGGACAGGGCTTGGAGCAGCCTGGGATAGTTGAAGGTGTCCCTGCCCTTGGCAGGGGTGGGACTGGGTAATCTTCAAGGTCCCTTCCCACCCAAACCATTCCATGCTTTTATAGCAGTTGAGCGATTTCCAGTGAATTCTGTACTGCTCCCTCCTGGATTGTCATGGGTTAAATCCTAAATCAAGCCAAGACCTCTGGTGACAGCCCCTTTGCTCATCATTCCAGATGTCCATCCTTGGAAGGAGCTGTTCAGCATTATGAACCATAAGATCCAGAGCTCCTTGTCTCTCTCTGGCTGCTCAGCCAGCTTCCCAGTTCCAGATGCTGCTTTGCCTTTCAGGCTGGGGCTGTGGCTGCCTGGCTGACGCTGTTCCCGGTGCTCCATGTGCCTCTGTGTTGCAGGTTTGCTGTGATGGCCTGCTGTTGGGCCCTAGATCCTGAGGAGAGACCCAAGTTTCAGCAGCTGGTGCAATGTCTCACTGAATTCCACGCAGCGTTGGGAGCCTACGTCTGAAACAGCAGCAGAAGATGGAATCCCCTGCCTGGGAGAAGCCATGGCATCCACCTGCAGCTCCTTGCATCCCTTGGACTCACACACATGATGTGTATAAAGCAACACTACAGGGAGAAAGCACTTCTTCCAAAACACTGTGCCTTAGAATGCCTTAGTAGTCTCAAGTTTTTTTTGTAAGACCTCTTGGTGTTGAATATTTTCTAGATATCACTTTTGCTAAGTTAAATTGAGACCTTTTGGTTTGCCATCAGGATTTGTAAAGTGTAGAGATAGTGAACTGAAACATGAGATTTGGATGGACTTTGCACTCTGACAGCAGACACGTGATTTTTTCAGAAGGGTTTATGGAACTGGTAGAAAAGTGAGGAGAGGGGAAATGAAAAAAAACACACTGCAGAAAATTTTCCCTGCTTTTAAAAAAAATGTTGAAACTGAATCTTTCTGACCAGCTCTAGTGTTTGTACTTGTATGTATCTGGAATAGCTTTTTAGTATCAACTTCTTCTATTTTGAGACAACAGCACATTATGGTTGGATCCACACATCTTTCTTACCTTTTTAACCCATTCACAAATGTTCTTTGGAAAAGCTGGTCTTCAGGATACAACATCTCCTTTCTAAAGTGATGATGTAAAAGTGATCCCAGTTTACCTCATACAGAGAGTGGTGAAAGTGGGGTAAGAATGGTGCCCCTCCTTTCACATCCAAGAATTTTTGAAATGGTTTTATGTGCTAACTAAAGGCCTTCAGAGAAGAGCCAGAGCAGCCCCTGTGTGGGAGTCTGTCACCTCAGGCTTCTGCCCTGCAGTTTCTCTTGTTCAAAAAGGTACTGGTTGTTTTTTATGGGCTTTTATGGCCTGAAATGGGCTTAAATATATAAATATATATTTGTAAAGACACTTGCAGAGTAAAGAATGTTTTTCTATTACACCTAACGTGAAAGCTTGGTCCCTCACCTTGCCCTGTGTGTGGATTGTGCAGGTTGGTGGTGGGTAGGTTGGTGTTGGCAGGAAGAGAAGGTGGATTGCCTGCCTCCCAGTGGAACTGATAGGTGAGACTTCAGGAATTATCCTGCTGCCTTCCTTAACCCAGAGATCCAGTCCACCCCAGGTTGTTTTGAACATTGCTTAAGAGGACTGAACATGTGTTTTCAGCAAAATGTGTGATAGATTCAAGCTTTTTATATATGTAACAAAGTTGCTTGCAGGATAGCTCCTGGTTCTCCTGGTGAACTGGGGGCTGCATCCTCTGCCTGGTGGCGCCACGAGGAGACATGTGCTTCATTGGGGGACATTGTGGGACATGAAAAGTTGCCTTTTGTCTCTCACCATCTGCAGCTGAGCACCCTCTGCCTTGAGTGTTTGTGCAGCTGCAGGGGTGGGACATTGCCCTCACAGGCTCTGGAGCCACTGCAGTGTTTTAGGAGACTGCTATGCAAGTATGAGCAGCTGGAATTGGCTGGCTCATGCAGATGTGCAGCTTCTGTTCCTTCCAGAGTTGTCAGCCTTGCTGAAGACAATTAATCATCTCAGAGGATTAATGAGGCAGAGCTTTGTGTGTGGTCCATGTCCCTCAAAACACCAGAGCTTTCCTGTCTCTACTCCAGGGTTTGTTACCTGTGACCAGTGACCCAAGTCTTGCTTTTTCCTGGAAGGAAATTTTCCTGCTGGCTCAAGTTTGGGCACGCTGTGATGGGCTGTGCTTGCCTGACAGAATTGGAACTGGTTTTGTCTGGCTGAGTGTGAAGTGGCTGAGTCTGGGGACAGCAGCAGGGCCTTGAGTGTGTGGTCTCTCCATTGTGACCTGGGGAACTGGTACCAGTGGCAGGACTTGATGGTGACGTGGGTGTTGAAGTCAGCAGTGACAGTTCCTGACACCCAGGTCGGTGTTCAAACAGGATCTGTGGAGATCACAGCTCTGAAAGTGAGGTTGGAGAACAGCCCAGGGTGAAAATGATCCACCTCTTCTCTGTGCCCAAAGCCACGTGCACACAGGATGTGCATTGTGCAAGTTCTGCTCACACCCCAGGGCTGTCACAGGTGACATCTGACCACGGTGGCTGGACGTGGCTCAGGGATGTGCTGCACCTGAACCTGCTCAGCTTGGAGCTGTGGGAGCAGGAAATGTGTCAGCCTTCCCTTCCCTGGGCTGCTTCTCCCTGCCTTCATCCCCAGACACTGGGAAGTGGTTCAAGACAGCTTAGGGTACAGATACAACTCTTCATTTTGGAAATTTGCTTTCGTTTAATCGGGGTTCATCTACAGGATGAGGGTGCTGGGCCACCTGCTCCACCCAGGGCAGTGGTGGAGTCCCCATCCCTGGAAGTGTTCAGAAAGCAGGTGGATGTGGCACTTGATGGTACAGTTTGTTGTGTAGGGGGACACAGTATGGGTAAATGAAGGTGGTACAGAATGTAATCTTATCCTCTAAAGAGTTACAGCTGAGCCAATTACTAAAGATTAGGAGCAGGCCTGATGTTAACAGGCCACAGCTGTAGCCAATAGGAACAAATGATATAAAAGAGTGGATTGGTGGGATCTGGAGTCAGATGGCTGCTGCAAGGACTAGAACAGTCAGTTCCTGAGGTGCTGCCTATGAGAAACATTGAGGAGGTACGAAACTCTGGCAATGTGGAACCTTTGCACTATAATGATAATAGAACTCTTGATGTATAAGACAATGTTGTTGGGCATGGTGGGGCTCTGGTCAAAGGTTGGACTCAGTGATCTTGGAGGTCTTGGAATGACCAAGGAGGTCTTGGAGGTCCCAATGATTCAATGCTTCGACCACAGGTATTCTGCTGATAGCAGAGCTACCTTGAGTCGATTCCTTGCAGGAATTTGTTGTACCTAGGACTGCAAATAGCTTTACTGCAGGGATTTTGCTGCATGTGCTGTACCTTAGCTCCATGGGCTTTTGGGGAAACTCTTGAGGAGAAGATCACTTGGGTAGAAGGTTGGAAAGACAAGCTTCCTGGAAGGAGAACATTGATGGTAGCTTCCAGTCTTAAAGCGTGTGGAGAAGTCTCAGTGTGACCCTGGGAAGAGCTGGATGGAACATGACTATGGGATGAGTCAAGGAGATGAAGAACAGAAAGCTGTGGTTACACCAAAGAAGAAGTTAGGAAGTTTGTGGCTCCCAGGTTTTGTTTTCTTGGGAGGGTGATGCCAGAAGTCAAAATGAGGCAAGAAGGAGTAAAGGCAAGACGTGTTGAGCATTAAATTGGTGGCTTTGGTGGAAAGCCAGCTGAAGGACAGGGTGGGATGGATTTCCCTTTGAGGACTGAGGGCAGAGTTCTTGGGTGGACTCAGGTGGAGGAGTGATCCCTCTGGAGTGAAGAGAAGGATCAAACCATGGGTAGAGGAGAGGGCTGAGAGCAGACAGGGCTTCCTAAATGACGGGTTGAGAGGTGTGGGGCTGTTCAGGGAGAGGAAGGGCACCTGGAAAACAACACTCAGAGAATGGCTGCTCTGTGGTTTTTCCGTGTATCTCAAGACACCTTGGAGGATCAAAACACTTTCCTTGTTCAGCCTCAAGTCCTTTGTTTTGTAGCTGTGTCCAGATTGGCAGCAAAGGGTGAGACTGAAATGGCAAAAGAAGGTGGGAATTAAGAGGTGACCTTGTTTTAATTTATTTTCTTCCTCGGAGTTTTACATTTGCAATCAGCACCCCAGAGTGTTCAACAACATTTGTGCTGGGATCTGAGAGGGTTTCCAGCTCTTCTGTGTGCAAAGACTCCGGTTTAGAGCTGTGTGCTCTAAACTACAGCATGGAAAACTCAGTTGGTGCTTGTCAGAGGTAAGTGGAAATACTGCCAAAATGGTGGAATTCCTCTCAGGGCATCGAATTTAAACATTTTTTGTGATAGCTGATGGATGGGAATAATTTCAAAGAAAAGGAAGATTTAAAAAAATGAGGAGAAAAAGTCACCAATCCCTATGCTAGGGTTAAAACTCTCACCTGACATGTGAATGGTGTCCATGCAATCCCATTGGGAAGCAGCCCACTTGGAGTTTCTTGTGCCTCACATCAGGTATTTTTTCAGCACAGCATATGTGCAAATGACCCATGGATTTTGAGTTCTTGAGGTTGTGGTAATTCAGCTTGAGAAATCCCTGTCAGTTGAATTTAGTGGATTATCTGAATTTAGTGAACCTAGTGGATTATCACAGGATGCTGTTTGATCTCAGCACAGGAATTTCACTGAGGAGCCATTGGAAGAAATGAATGTGTTTTAAATAAGCAAAAGAGCTCTGAGAAACTGGTGTGAAGGATCCAAGCAGTTCCACTGGCACCACAGAATGCCTGATAAGGAGTCAGCCTGGCAGCTGGAATCTGTGGAGCTGCTGCTGCTGGGGGAGTGAAGCACTTCATGCCCTGGCACATCCAGGTTCTTCCAGCCAGATAAGGACACCTGTTGTGGTGTGTTGCAATATCCTGTTTTACCTTCTCCCTTCCCCCTCGCCCCTCGCTGAGTGTGCCCTGTCAATCAGGCTAACATACCAGCAAGGCGTCGTGTGATAGGTGTCCCTAGTACCTTGAGACCCTGCCCCTTCACCTGGTTGGTGACTCACCTGTCCCCTCCCCTTCCCCTGTCCTGAGCTTAAAATGTGAATGAGACCATGTGGCGCCATTCTGTTACCAGCAGTAGCCCAGTGCAGACGTATCTGTGCTCATGGAATAAACATCTGGCTACCTTCTAGCAGAATCCGCTCCCTTCTTTTCTTCACCATCGCCAGAAGCTCTCCCCTGAGGAGAACGGAGTCCTGTCTTGTGCCCCGCTGCACTCTGCCGCCAGCCAAGGTATCTTTGAGGTATAACACCGCAGAGCTGCCTGTGGCCCAGCAGCGAAGGTCAGAACTGGCCTAGGCACCATCTAACTGGTTATATTGGGATACATATTCCAATATATTGGCGTCCCTGTGGGTGGGCAAGCGACTCTGCAGCCCGAAAACGGACTCGCAGTACCTCAGAGAAGTTTCTGCCAGCCGTGCATCCAGCTGGAAGGGCTTTGGTTGCATTGCCCTCAGCTAGAGACTTTGGGAATACTCCCAGAAAAAGTTTCGTGGACTGTTCGGTGCCTTTGGAAAGCCCTGCTTCATTGTGGTGAACAGATTTTCCAGAGGAAGAAAAGGGTAGCTTCTCTTACACCCAGAGAGAAGTCCTTTTCCGGTGGAGACCTGCCTGTACCCAGCCTACAGCTTCCATTTCACGTGAGTATCTCTGCTTTCGGTAGAGCAGAAGCTCAAAAACAGACTCTGCCGCGAGTTCTGTTCCTTTTTTGCCTTTGCATTTTGGCTGCGCAGCCCCACAGACGAGAATTCATAGCGTTCTAGTGTTAGCTTTCCTGCTGCGTGTTTCACTGTTTTTTAGAATTCGCGCCGGAGCGGGATCGCTCTCTGCCCTTCCCCCCCGGCTCAGCAGCGTGTTCAGACACGTGTTAGGAGATTTTCTTTCTCTTTCTCTTTGCGGGGGAGGGGGGGGCTCTCTTTCCACGTGGCCGGGGGACCTGCGGGGGTCGGGAGTGCTCTGCACACGCGGCGGCGGGGGGGGGGGCGTCCCGGTTTCGGCTGCCACGTGGAGCGGCTGCTCTGTCTGCTCCGCGGGGGGGTTTGCATTCCACCGCGGGGGAGGCTTTGTTTCTGCCTCGGCTTGGCAGGGCGTGCCCTTCCGCCGCTGCCCGGGAATTTTAAAAGCAGTATATACAGCTGCATTGTGAAGCTTTTGTCTGCTCGTTATCGCTTTCTATCTGTGGTTTTTTTAGAAATTGGTAGCTGATTTTAGCTTTGTTTTTGGTCAGGCGGGATTAAGTACTTTGCTTTTTAACATGGGTTCCAAACTTAGCATTGTACAAAGGGGAGTGTATTATGATATTGTTAGCATTTTAATCAAGAGTAATGTGAAATTCTCTAAAGGAAAATTGAAACAGTTTATAAGATGGCTTTTTCTGCAGTTCCCAAACATTTCCCCTGAAGAAATCCACAATATTCAATTCTGGGATAAAGTTGGGAATGAATTGATAACCTTAGGACAATCTGGCAAATTACCCTCAGCTAAATTTGTGTTCTGGAGTTTGCAAATTCGAACAGCATTGCTCAAACAAAAGGAAATGGAGAAAAAGCCAAATGTAAAGCCATGTGCCTCTGCTCTCCCTGTTCCTCCCTCTCCCTCTAAAACCCCTAAACCTCTTTCCCCAAAAAAATCCCAAGCACGTGTTAGCTTTTCGGAGAGCAGTGATGTCCAAAATGGCCCCCAGTCCCTAGGGGGTCCACAAGATGGTGGATGCCACGTGGCATCTTCCCAAACCTGGTCTTCTTCTTCCCAAAATCCTCTTAAGCATTCCAAAATTCCATGCCCATCCCCCTCTCCTCCTGTTCCTCGTGACACCTTCCCCCCTCCCCCCGCCTTTCCTGCAGTACCCTCAGCTCCGCCCCTCTACTCCTGCCAGGGGGCGGCTGCTGACGTGATGTCACCAGGTGACCCCGCCCCCTGTTCCCACGGTATCCCCGCCCCCTGCCAGCCCCTTGACCCCGCCCCTTGTTCCCACGGTTTCCCCGCCCCTTGCCGGCTCCCTTTCCCCGCCCCCTCCCCGAGTTCCCACGGTGGGGACACACCCACTGCCTGTCCCCAAACCTGTAGCTGTGATCCCAATGCTTCTGATTCAAGGGATACAGAGCAGGGGACAGCAGACCCAATGCATAGTGCCATGTTGTCACTGGCTCCTGTTACGTTTCAGCCTGCAGCTCAAGCTGGAGCAGCCCCAACTGCTAATTGGAGTTCTTTTGGACGACAATTGATTAAAGAGATCTGTAAATCTCATAAAGAATATGGTCAACACAGTCCATATTTCCGTGGCCTTTTAAATTCTGAATTAAGTAGGACTGTTGTGGTTCCACATGATTTAAAACAAATTTTTTCATGTCTCATGACATCCACGGAATTCAAATTATGGGAATCAGCATTGAAACAACTGCTAAAAGATGCTCTCCCAAGCTTACAGGCTGATCCAAACACAGCAAAAGACAACAATGGTAACCCCATTACTATTGACCACCTCTGTGGTGAGGGTCAATGGTCTTCTCCCTCAGTCCAAGCTGCTGCAATTCCTGCAGAAACACTCGAGAAAGTAAAGGAAGCAGCTGAAAAGGCATTCTTTTCCCTCCAACCTGAGGGGCCTTTTGAGCCCTATAGTAAAATCAAACAACTACCATCAGAGCCTTTTGTGAAATTTGTAGAAAGGCTAACTAGAGCCATTGAAATACAAGTTAAAAAGGAAAATGCAAGGGAAGCAATTTTAGAAGAAATAGCGTTTACAAATGCAAATGAACAGTGTCGAGCAGCAATCCTGAGCCTTCCTATGGAACCTTCCCCTACATTAAAAGATATGCTTCTAGTCTGTAACAGGAAAGTGCCTCTGATGAGTGTTGCTGAAGACTCCAGACCAAGGCTGCTGCCAAGACCACCTCAGCGTGTTGCTGTTGCCAGCCCTGCACCTTCTCTTTCAGCTCAGCAGCACCCTGGGCAGCAGCGGAGACCAGCAATGGTTGAGCCCACTAAACCATGCCTGCTTTGTAATAAGCTAGGACACTGGAGTAACCAGTGCCCCCTGAAAAGAGAATTTGATGAATTTAAAAATAGCAGGGGAGGAGAACTGCAAGCTCTCCCTGGGGGTCAACAACAAAAAAACGAAGAATAAAGCGCCAGCCTGCCAGGCGTGCAGACATAAAAGGAGCAGGCCAAGAGAATAAGGGTAGCAAAATAAATCAAGCGCGCAATAATATTAACATTTGTGTAAGTGAAGCAGGTGCTTCAAAGACCAAGTCTGCTAGTCCACTGTTGAAAGTGAAACAAAATAACCTTTGTTGTGATTTAAGTGATTCTGTATTAACCGCATCTTCTGTCAATGAGCCTTACAGGTTGCAGCTGACAGAGTCACTCCACCTGAAGGACACTGACTGGCATTTTGTCTCTGTAAATCCTGAACAGAAAGGTACTTGGAACCAAATTCGTTGTAAGTACATCATCACTGGGGACAAAAACACACCACAAGAGATCGAAATTGCTCCGGGACTGACAACATCAGATCCTAAGCAATTTGTTCTCAGCCTGCACTGTTTCCACCCACCCCTGTTTCTTCCCAAGGGACAAATTGTTGCTCAAGCTATCCCTGTGCCATCTTTACCTGAAAATGTTGATAAACAAGGGCCCACAGTCGCCCGGGTCCAAGTTATTGGGACAGATAAACCCAAATTGTGGTGCAATGTCAGTGGGAGTGGGGAGTCTAAACGCATTGAGATGCTTGTAGACACAGGTGCAGACTGCACAGTGATTCCAGTACAAGACTGGCCAGCTCACTGGCCTTTACAAAATGTTGCTGGTCACCTTCGAGGTGTAGGAGGTCTGCAATTGGCAAGGCAATCCAAAAGCATTATTCAATTCGAGGGTCCAAACGGACAATTGGCAAATATCCGTCCATTTGTGTTAGATTATTCAGAACCTTTGTTAGGGAGAGATTTAATGGCCCAGTGGGGTGTCACAATTAATATTCCAGACTCTCCACAGCATTTTTGTGCAGCAGTCATTAAACAACAGCGCCCCACCCAAAAACTTAAGTGGAAAACAGACGAACCAGTTGATGTGAAACAGTGGCCACTCAGTAAACAAAAAATTAAGGTGCTTGAGGAACTAGTACAAGAGCAACTAAGAAAGGGCCACATTGTGGAGACCATGTCCCCATGGAACTCTCCAGTATTTGTCATCCAAAAAGCTGACAAAAAGAGGTGGCGACTTCTCTGTGACCTCCGACAAATTAATAATGTAATTGAAGATATAGGTTCTCCTCAACCTGGTATGCCATCCCCAACAATGCTTCCCCAAGATTGGAAATTAGCCGTTATTGATATTAAAGATTGTTTTTTCCAAATCCCATTGCACCCTGATGATGCACCGCGTTTGGCATTCTCTGTCCCTTCTATCAATTCAGAAGCTCCTATGAAAAGGTACCATTGGACCGTTCTTCCTCAGGGCCTAAAGGTATCTCCAGCTATCTGCCAGTGGTATGTCTCTTCCCTGCTTTCCCCAGTTCGTGCAGCCGCAGAGAAGGCCATCATCTACCATTATATGGATGATATCCTTGTGTGTGCCCCCAATGATGATTTACTAACACATGCGCTTGACCTAACGATCGATGCATTGATTGTTGCAGGGTTCGAGCTCCAGGAACAGAAAATTCAAAAGATGCCACCTTGGAAGTATTTGGGCTTAGAAATTGGAAATAGGACCATTGTTCCTCAAAAACTAGAAATCAATCCAAGGATCAAGACCCTTGCGGATGTCCACAAGTTGTGTGGGTCTTTGAATTGGGTAAGACCATGGCTTGGTCTGACTAATGAAGACCTTGCCCCTCTTTTCAATTTACTGAAAGGGGGAGAGGACCCAGGTGCTCCTAGGTCTATTACCCCAGAGGCACGGAAAGCTCTAGAAAAGGTTCAGATTGCAATGTCCACAAGACAGGCCCATCGATGCCGGCCTGATCTGCCATTCAAATTTATCATCCTAGGTAAGTTGCCACACCTCCATGGAATTATTTTCCAGTGGGAGGAAAAACAAACACCTAAGGCAAAGGACACACCAAAAAAGGACCGGGACCAGAGGGACTCTCTCTTGATCATAGAATGGGTTTTCCTCAGTCACAAAAGGTCCAAGAGGCTGACAAAGCCTCAGGAGCTGATAGCAGAACTGATCCGGAAAGCAAGGACCCGGATCAGGGAGTTAGCAGGATGTGATTTTAAGTGCATTCACATTCCAGTTGAGTTAAAATCAGGTCAAAATACTATGAAAATACTGGAACAATTGTTTCAAGAAAATGAAGTGTTGCAGTTTGCTCTGGATTCCTACTCAGGACAATTTTCGGTAGCACGGCCCGCTTGCAAATTGTTTGAACAAGATGTTCAATTTACTTTAAAATTAAGAACTGCTCTAAGTAGGAGACCTTTAAAAAGGGCTCTGACTGTCTTTACAGATGCGTCCGGGAGGTCCCACAAGTCTGTTATGACTTGGAAAGATCCTCAAACCCAGCAGTGGGAGACGGACATTGCTGAGGTGGAAGGTTCACCTCAGGTTGCTGAATTGGCTGCAGTTGTTAGGGCTTTTGAAAGGTTCTCAGAACCATTTAATCTGATTACAGACTCTGCATACGTGGCAGGAGTAGTATCCAGAGCAGATCAAGCAATACTGCAAGATGTATCTAACATTGCACTTTTTGAATTGCTTTCCAAACTGGTAAAGTTAGTCACTCACCGAGAGCAACCCTTTTATGTGATGCATGTCAGGTCACACACTGACTTGCCAGGGTTTATCGCTGAAGGCAACAGAAGGGCAGATGCTCTTGCTGCACCTGCAGTGATGGCCACTCTCCCAAATGTTTTTGAACAGGCAAAAATCAGCCACCAGCTTTTCCACCAAAATGCACCTGGCCTGGTTCGCCAGTTTAACATCACTCGAGAACAGGCCAAAGCCATTGTGGCCACGTGCCCAAATTGCCAACAACATGCACTCCCTACAGTGAGTACGGGAGCAAACCCAAGGGGACTGAACAGTTGTGAACTGTGGCAAACAGATGTAACACACATACAGGCTTTTGGACGGCAGAAATATGTTCATGTTAGTGTAGATACCTTTTCTGGAGCGGTCTATGCTTCTGCCCACACAGGAGAGTCATCTATTGATGCTATTAAGCACCTCTTACAGGCTTTTTCTTTCATGGGCATCCCCAAAGAGTTGAAAACTGATAATGGGCCTGCTTATAAACCCAAGGAATTCGGGAGCTTCCTGCAGCAATGGGGAGTAGAGCATAAAACTGGCATCCCCTACTCCCCTACAGGTCAAGCTATTGTAGAAAGAACTCACCGTGATATTAAAAGGGTCCTAGACCAGCAACAACAGGTTCTGAAGGTAGAACCTCCCCACATTCGGTTATCCAGGGCACTATTCACAATCAATTTTCTGAATTGTTCTTTTGACAGCCTGAACCCACCCATCCTACGCCACTTTGGGGGGAACAGTCACAGGTTGATGAAAGAAAAACCTCCGGTTTTAGTAAAGGACCCTGAGACTTGGAAAATGGTGGGACCTTACAAATTGGTTACTTGGGGACGTGGATACGCCTGTGTGTCCACCCCCTCTGGTTTAAGGTGGGTTCCTTCCAAATGGGTAAAGCCCTATGTTCCCAAAGTCTCAGAGAAATCTGCAGAAGCACCCCAGGTTGCTCACGCTGCCTGGAGAAGAAAACGCCGCGCACGTTCTCTGGAGGAAATTCCATTTAAGCCTCCTATCTGGAATAGTTTGTAATATATGTTTGTCTCAAGTTTTTGTACCAGTTTAGATCCCACTGTTCGTGTATAGCCTCGAGATGTCATGAGACCGAGCCTGCTTCTCGTCCTACTCGTGATCATCCCACCTGCAATCTCCTACATAGTACTGCAGCCCAAACCACATATGGACTACCTCGATAAAGGTTCTCAGACATCAACAGAGAAACTGACAACGAGCTGAATGGACTTTTCAATGGCTGGGGACTCTCGGGCTGGTTGGGATCTATTCTGAAAACTGTAATTTTAGTGCTGTTTATTTTAGTTGTAGTTATTGTAGTTTTTAGCATTGTTTTTGGAGTAATCAGACGCATGGTTCTCAAGTTAATCTCAAGCTCATCTCCCCCTCCTGAGGTCTACCATTTGGAAGCCCTCAGTGCTCCAGTGGATGACCTAGAGGCCTCAGTAGAATCATTCTGCACCATAAACACAGCCCTCTTCTTTTTAAACAAAACTAGGGGGAGATGTTGTGGTGTGTTGCAATATCCTGTTTTACCTTCTCCCTTCCCCCTCGCCCCTCGCTGAGTGTGCCCTGTCAATCAGGCTAACATACCAGCAAGGCGTCGTGTGATAGGTGTCCCTAGTACCTTGAGACCCTGCCCCTTCACCTGGTTGGTGACTCACCTGTCCCCTCCCCTTCCCCTGTCCTGAGCTTAAAATGTGAATGAGACCATGTGGCGCCATTCTGTTACCAGCAGTGGCCCAGTGCAGACGTATCTGTGCTCATGGAATAAACATCTGGCTACCTTCTAGCAGAATCCGCTCCCTTCTTTTCTTCACCATCGCCAGAAGCTCTCCCCTGAGGTAAACGGAGTCCTGTCTTGTGCCCCGCTGCACTCTGCCGCCAGCCAAGGTATCGCTGGGGTGAACACCGCAGTGCTGCCTCTGGCCCAGCAGCGAAGGTCAGAATTGGCCTAGGCACCATCTAACTGGTTATATTGGGATACATATTCCAATAGACACCCGTGGGCTCCACACAGTGATGCTCCTGGTAACTGCTGCTTCCTCTTGTGTGAGGATGTGGAAAACCTACCTTTGCTCTGGGAGTGCCTTGCAAAGATCAGATGGAAGTGGCATTGCTGAGAGGGAGTGTTTTGGGGTGGAGGGAATGTGCTTTATTCCTGATGGCTCACCCCATTCCTGCAGGGAGTGTGCTGTGCCTGTCCTGACCTTAGGCTGGGTCTTGCTTGGAGCAGCAACATCTGAGTGCTGCTGAGAAGGGGCTTGTGTTGCTGTGCAGGAGCTCTGAGCAGGAGGCTGGAAGATTTGGGGGTGTTTTGGGTCAGTTTTTGGCCTGATTGGGCACTCATTGTTGGACTCAGCAAAGCTTTTGGCGTGTTCTCACATGGCTGAGCTTGATGTCCTGCTGCCAGACGTGGTGGCTTTGCAGAAGCTTCCAATGAAAACATTCTTCCACTAAGAAATCCAAGAATTAGACGGAGTTAAACAAAATAACAGCCCCAAGCGTGTTTTTCACTCATATGCCAGCTTCTGTGCATTCCTAGGGTGGGAGAGGCTGGGTCATCATCCTGTCTCCTCCTCTCCCTCCTTTCTGCCCCCAGCCCCTCCTGCAGCTCCATAATCTCAGCTTCCACCTGGGTTTCTTAAACAGGATGTTTAAAAAGCATCCCATAGCTTTGGACCTGGTGAGGTGGGTTAATGTTTGGGAGAAACCCTCTGGGATCCAAGAACTCCTGCCTTGCCTTGCATCCAAAAGACAGAGCAAGCAACCAGAAACCCTGGCACTGGCTGGGCTGCAAGGAGTCCCCCAGCCCAAGGAATTTGGCTCATGGGATCAGACTGGAGCCAGCTGGTGAGAGAAGGATCTGTGTGGTTCTTCTCACATCACACTGGAGATGGCAAGATGTCTGGGACCTGTCCTGATGTGGGAGGGATGCACAGCAGAGGCTGGCACTTGAGGGTTGCTCTTGGAGCTGTCCAACACCTTCAAATGAGGAATTTTCACTGTTGGGATGGGTTTGAAATCCCAGTTCTGGCCCTGGAAAAGCCAGTTGTTCTAAGGGTGGAAGTTAGGGGAGGTGGCCTCAATGTATTTGTGATGTTTCAGCCTCTGGAACAGGCTTGGAGAAGGCTGGGAGCTGAAGCTGTGAGTGCTGTGTGCATTTCTGCTGCAAAACTTGGATGAAATCCAATTGGAATCTCCTCTGGATGTGCCTGAGATGTGATAGATGTGCAGGATGCAAATCAAGTGCTGCAGGCAACACATAGAAGCTGTTTTCCAGCTTACCTGGTCCTGAGACTGCTCAGCCCAGGCCCTGTGTGTCCCACCTCATTCCAGGCAGCCTTGGGTCAACACTTGCTGTGAGCACATCTTGGTGCTTGAAGCCCCTTGCCCACAGAGAATCCAACCTTTCCTTTCCAAACGGAGCAGAGCTGGTGGAAATTGTAAGAAGAAATTCCTCCCTGTGAGGGTGCTGAGGCACAGGGTGCCCAGAGAAGCTGTGGCTGCCCCTGGATCCCTGGAAGTGTTCCAGGACAGCTTGGACAGGGCTTGGGGCAACCTGGGATGGTGAAACGTTTCCCTGCCCATGTCAGAAGCTGGAATGGGAGGAGCTTTAAGGTCCCATCCAACTCTTGACATTCTGGGATTCCATGCAGGAGAAGTGCTGTGCTGGTGGTGATTCATGCTCTACAAGGAAAAATGAATGCCTTGTCTGTCTGTGATGATGCAAATAGGACAGAGGTCAGGGACAGATTTCTAGGAAATGCTGAAGGACAGTGAAAATAACATTTGAGGAAAAAGGCTGGAAGGAATAGGGAAGTGGAGCTACTAAACTTGTCTTTGCAGTCATGTCGAAGTCTTTGGAGATGGGGACACAGGAAGCTGCTGTGGAAAGAGGATTTTGATACCATGGGCATGATGAAAGGATGAGCCAAGCAGGGAGATGGTCAAATACCAGGGAGGAACAGCTATGTTGGCCTGACAGGAGGCTTCAGGCTCTGGGTTGGGTAAATGTCATGTTTGGAGCATCTCTTTATCTATAAACAGTGTTTTATAGAGCAACTGGACAGGATACCCCTCAGGTTTTGTTCTGGCTGATGCACAGGACCAGGTGTGGAATTAGTGGAGAGCTGCTCTGTATCAGTGACCAAAGTGGGGTTGGATCTGCAGAGCTGGGAAAGAAAAAGGGGGTGAAAAACAGGAGGGAAAAACCAATGAAAAACAAAAAAAACCACACAAAAAATCCCACAAATAAATGTGTATTTAATCTTGAAAGAAATGGTGGCTGAGGCTGCCTTGCTGAAGGGTTTCTAGGAGCATCAGGAAATGGTGGGGAACCAAGGCCAGGGCAGTTTTAGACTGGATATTAGGGGAAATTTCTTTGCCAAAAGGGTGGTGAGACACTGAAACAGGCTACCCAGGGTAGTAGAGGAATTCCTGTCCTTGGAGGGATTTAAAAGCTGTGTGCATGTGGCACTTGGGCACAATGCTGTTCAAGGTGGCCTTGGCAGTGTTTGGGTGGGGTTGGACTCGATGGTCCTGGAGGGCTTTCCATCCTGTTAGTTGTCAGTTATCTGGAAATAGCACAGGGGAAATTACACATGGGAAGACGGAGTTGCTGGCAGCTTCTCTGGGATTCATGGGAATGGGAAACCTGTGCTGCCTCTCCAAGGGGCCCTTCCATAGGGTGCCATTGTAGGTTAACTACCAAATTTTACTTCAGAAGCACAGGTGTGGTTTATACTGGGGGCTGAGGAGACCCTTGGCCTTGAGCTCTTACAAAACCATGAAGGGATGGTGAAAACCCGCTGAGAAGTTTTCTGTTCGAGCCTTTCTCCAGCAGGATGGTGCTGGCAGCTGAGTTGTGGGCTCAGCTGGTCTGCAAGTGCCCTTTGCAGTCTGGGTGATGCCAGCAACTTGTGTGGGACTCAGGGCTATCTCCATAAAAAGGTGTTTTCAGTGCCAGCATCCAGCAGAAATCCCAGTTGTTGCTCTTGGAAGACGAGTGAGGCTTCAGGTGATGTCACGTCAGCCCTTCCATCTCCCACGTCATGTTACCTCAGGATATCTTGGTCCTACCTGCAGAGGCCATTCCCAGCTTTGTTTTGGCGCCGCTGGGACATAACAAAGAGCGTGGATTCTGGGAAGAGCTGTGAGTTCCAGCTCTGCTCAGCTTTTGGGAAAACAGGATCGCGCGTCAGAGCTGGGTTTGGGTGTCTGCAGGGAGCTGTTGTGCCCTGGGCGATCCGGGCTGGATGCTTGGTGCCCTGGGATGGTGTTGGCTGCTCCCCAATGCCGCCGTCAGAGTCTGGGAGTTTGGAATGCGTCCTCCAAAGACTCCCAGCCAGAAAGCTCTACCTGGGAGCAACAGGAATGCTGCTTCCAAGAGCCAGGAGGTCTTCTTGGGGCAGAACCAAGCACCCTTGTGTTGCTGCTGCTGGTCATCCAGGCTGGGGCCGCCTCTGGAGTGGAGCAGAAGGCTGATGAAGAGTAGCTGGGGGGCTCATTCTGGTGAAAAGAAGGTTCAGGGGGCACCTTCTCACTCTGTCCAACCCCCTGACAGGAGGGGAGGCTCAGGGAATGTGGTCTCTGCTCCCAGGGAACAAGGGGAAATAGCTTTAGGTTGCACTGAGGGATGTTTAGGTTGGATATTAGGAAAGCATTTATTCACAGAAAAGGCCATAAACACCCAAACAATTCATGGTGTGGGTGAACTCTTGATTTACCTATTGCTGCCATGAAATTTGTCATCTTTTCCCCTCTCTGATCCATTCCACACAGCATCTCACATTCAGTTCCTTGCTGAGGAGCCAGTGACGTTCTCATGGAGCACTGGAATTACAGTAAGTCTTTAGGGATAAATTAAAATTAATGCAGCTTCTGACCCAGGTGTTAGATTTGTCCTTTTCCCTTGTGTAACACTGGTGTAATGAGGAGTGCCCCGCACATTGGACAATTATCCATGCTGGAAAGCTTCAGGATGACTTCCAAACAAGGAAAGAAACACTTTAATAATGAAAAACTTAATGCCCTAAGTTGTACACACAGGGTTTTGCTGCAAGAAGGGACTTGTGGATATTGTCTCCGAGTGTACAGAAACACATAATTCACTTAAAGCTCCTTTGTTCCTTTGGGTAGCCTGAGCCATGCTGGGTGTGTGTCTCTAATCTTGAAATCTATGAGCTTTAAGGAAAAAATTAAGTTAATTAAAACAGTTTTTACATGTATTGTCAGGTGGTGCCTCTGAGTGTGGGACCAGACAGCCTGGATCCACGCTCACTGAAACACAGGAATCTCTCACCATTATCCCCTCCCAAAATCTGCCTAATTTGGACCAGGGCAGTTTGAAGCTCTGGTGTTTAGGGAATTAAAATCCTATTTCTCAACATGTCTGCTCAATAGATGTCAGATCCCAGGGGGGAAATTGGGAGCCATAGGAAGGAGAGGAGGGTGGGAGAGCACATTAAGCAGCCGCCACTCCCACGAATATATTTCCTCCTGGCGAGTCGTTGATGAGATGCTCTGGGTTTGCAGGAAGCTTGAGTGCTGCTTGAGTTCTTTTTATCTCCTTCCTGTGTCCTGGCAGAGTTCATCTGACAGCAATTTGTGACAGGTTTGTGTTTTCCTCCAGTTCCCTGGAGCAGAAACTCTCCCTTCCCTTGGCTGCTGGCGGCAAAGTCCAGGGTTCCAAGGGCCTTGGTGGTTGGACTCCTGTGTGGAGCTTGTTGGCCCCCCATGCACATTCCTGAGCCAGGAGCAACATGTTGTACCACTTCCAAAGTTCATTTGAGCTTCTTTCACCTGACTTTGGTGCTGAGCAGGTCCTTGGTGTTCCAGAACCTGAGGGTTTCCTGTTTTCCCTGTTCCAGGTGGCTGCAGGGCCAGAGCCCAGGTTTGGTGAGCTGAAGTTGCAGCCTGTGGCAGCCACCAGATTGGATGTCAGAGCCATGGAAAACAGCAGAAAACTGCCAAATAGGGCTTTTTTTGCATTGCTTTAATTTGCTCCCTTAAAAATATCAGGGTCTGGAGTCCTGTCCTTATACAAACACCTCATCAAGGTGCTGCAGTGTGTTCCCAGCCCTGAAGAGCCAAAACCTGGAAAACAAATGGGCTCTAATAGGGAAAATGTCTTCATTAATGTCATTCTATAAAAAAGATTTAATTAGTTTTGGGTTTTTTTCCATGTTGGAGGAAAACTGTTTTCCTTCACGCATGGCGCAGATGCCGGTAACGCGTCAATCCTTGAGCATCGCCCAGAGCTTGGGCACCCCAGCACAGGAAAGAAGGAAATTGTTCGTGTTTGACTGCAAAAATACAGTAATCTGGGAGGCCATATGGTGGAGGAAGCAGCTCTAAGTGTCAATTAATTGCTCAGGATTTGTTTTTAATTTCCCAATCTCAAGTTTTCGTTCTTTCCCTGCACAGCCCAGCGACGCCCCAGTGCTGGGCTGATCCCAGGGTGGGCAGCAGCAAAGGGGTTGGGATTGTGTCCCTCTGCCCTGCTCAGGTGAGACCCCACCTGCAGAGCTGCCCCAGCCCCGGGGCCCAGCACAGGAAGGAGCTGGAGCTGCTGGAGAGAGCCCAGAGGAGGCACCAGGGTGAGAAGAGGGATGGAGCAGCTCTGCTGGGAGGAAAGGCTGGCACAGCCTGGAGTGCTCACCTGGAGGAGAGAAGGTGATTGTGGTCTTTCAGTGTGTGAAAGCCAGAGAAGGACTTTGGACAAGGGAGTAGAGTGACAGGGCAAGGGGGAATGGCTTCAAACTGAAAGAGAGTGGGTTTGGATTAAATGTTAGAAAGCAATTCTTCCCTGTGAAGGAGGTGAGGCACTGGCACAGGGTGCCCAGAGAAGCTGTGGCTGCCCCTGGATCCCTGGAATGTACAAAGCCAGGCTGGACAGAGCTTGGAGCAACCTGGGATAGTGGAAGGTGTCCCCGCCCATGGCAGGGGTGGGACAGGATGAGTTTTAAGGTCCCTTGCAACCCAAACCATTCCATGACTGCACGAAGTCAAGTCACTCACTTTGCTCAGCTGCTGTGTCTTTGCAGGCCTCCACAACCTTCACAGGAGCTGCAAAGGGCAATTCAGAAATCACAGGAGAAGCTTCCCCAAGTCTGTTTGCTTGGAGCAGATGGTGCTTGCAAGGATAAAGGGAATGTGTCCTGGGAGGGGCTGGCTTGTCCTGGGACTCTCCTTTTGACTGAGTTCTGCTCTCAGGACATATTTGGGGCTACTATGAGTTCCTTTGGGAATTCCCTCCCTAGGATGCTTCAGGCTTGTTCTGCCTCTGCCAGCAGTGAGGTGAGCACATGCCATGGAAAAGAGATGCTTCGGAGAGTAAAACCCACATGCCCTGGGACTTCTGGTAGGGGCTGCTCCAGGTGGTCCTTAAAGGTAAATGAGGGTGAAAAGGTTGGCAGAGAACCCCTTTCTCCTGGCTCAGGAGGACCTGGAATGTGCAGCCCCCATGGGTGAATCCTGGTGGGATGTGGTGCAGAGCACACATCTGTTCTCCCTGCCCCGTGAATCCTCTGGAAAACCTCTGCCATCCCACCCACCCCAGGATTTCCTTCACCAGGGGTCTTTAGGGTAAATTGAGTCATGCAAAGCTGTCAAATGAGCTGTAAACCCAATTTGTGAGTGTGGATCCCCCTGCTCCAAAGAGATCCAAAATTCCCCAAGCCCTTTGGCCGCACTCTGGGGAGGGAATGCTCAAATCCTTGTGTAATTTCGCCCTGCTTGGCTGCACCCTGGTCCCACTGCAGACAGTCTGATGCCACCAAGGCCTCGTGAACTTGTTCAAAATGTGCTTCCCCATTGCAGCTTGGTACCAGGCTGTCCCTGAGGGTGGCACGTTCCAGGCTGGCAGCCCTGAGAGCCTCATTCCTTGGCTTGTCCAAACAAAGGCAGGTGGCTGACGTGCTGGGAGAGGGAGGCAGGAGTGATGCTCTGAGCTTGGGTGGAAGGAAACAAACAGGTGGGAACTGCACCCTTTGTGGGGAGGCTCCAGAAACAACAAAGCTGTTGGGCAGGGCCCAGAGAGAGGTGGGAGCAGCCAGCACAACTCCAACCACAGGGCAGCTCCTCCACGTGCCCTGGGCAAACAAAGCAGCGTCTGCATGGCAGCACCTGAGCCAGCACTGGCAGGAGGCAGCAAGGGGTCAGGAGGGCTGGCAGGTTTCTAATGCACCTTTTCCAAGCTCTCAGGAATGTCAGAACCAGAGCAAAACACGTCTGCATTACCCTCTGTCCCCAGCAAGGTGTGGAACGCCCAGGAACGAGCTGGCTTTGCTTCCTGATTGCCCCCCAGGATTCCAGCACAGCACTGGGTCACCTGTCCCTGCTGCTGTGTCCAGGGCTGTTCCATAAGGAGATAGAAGACTAGATACCATGAAAACTTTCTTCCTGCCCAGTGAAATGGTGGAGTCACCATCCCTGGAAGCGTTCCCAAAGCGTGTGGATGTTCCATAAGGAGATAGAAGACAAGATACTGTGCAAAATTTTTTCCTGCTCAGTGAAATGGTGGAGTCACCTTTCCTGGAAGCGTTCCCAAAGCGTGTGGCACTTGAGGCCATGGGATGGTGTTGAACTCTCTGGTGCCGGTTGATGTTTCGGCTTGGTGATCTCAAAGGACTTTCCCAATCCTGAGGATTCCATGGGCAGCAAGGATGCTCTCTCATCACACAGAGGCCACCAGCTTGCCTCTGGCAGAGGGATCCTCCAGCCCAGCAGCACAAAGGACACACCTGGGCTGGGGAGAGGAGGCAGGTGCCACCTGCACAGCCTGGGGACGTCCCCAGTGCCGCAGAGCCTCGGGAGGCCGTGGCCTGCTGGCATCCCTGGCTCCAGGCTGGGAGGTTCAGCAGGGTGGGTCTGTGTGCTCAGGGATGAGGCTGAGCTGTGGGACATGCTCCCCGTGGGGTGGCTCTGTGGTTTGTTTGCTCAGGGAGATAAAGGCTGGCGTGGGCTCGGCCGCACGTGGGGCTGCGGCTCTTGCGCAACCCCGTGAGAATGAAAACAAACCCCAAGTCCTTCCTGTTCCCTTCACCCCTGGTATTTAGTGGAAATGCTGATGGGCCTGGTTGGGGTTTTTATGTCTGCTCGTTGCTTTCTTCCTGGCCAAAGTCCATGTTGCCAGAGATTTTCGGTTAAGCTTTTTCCTGGAAAGCTTTGCCGTGGAAGAGGAGTGCCGGAGAAGACCTGGAGCTCTGTGCAGGTGGTGGTGGTGGGATGCACTGACCAGGGCTGAAACAGGGCCATCTCCTGGGGCCAGCAGGAAAACTGCAGCCTTGGAAGACAGAGGAAAACTTGGATGAGATCAAAACATTTCAATATTTTGAAGGTCATAAACCCAGTGGGTAACACATGAGGAAATCATGGAATGGATTGGGTTGTAAGGGACCTTGAATGGTCATCCAGACCAATCCTCCTGGTGTGAGCGGGGGGCTGGACCAGGAGAAATTCAGACACCACTGAGGATATGCAGGGAGAGCTGAGGAGCAGCAAAGGTCAGAGCTGAGTGACACAGTGCCAGAATGGGGTGGCTGCTTGTCACCTGTCCCCACCCCGGGATGGAGTCAGGGGTTTGCTCAGCTGCTGTGTTAGGATGGGTCACCATGTACTTCCAGTGTGGGATCTCCATCCAGGGAGCCATGGGGGCAGGAGAAGAGCCTCAGCAGCAGAGGAGGTGCTGTGAGGATCTTGCAGTGACCCAGAGCCCAGGCAGAAGGGCAGAGCTGGGTGTCACACTGTGGCTCTGTGGGCACAGGGGGTGTTACTTGCAGGGTGCCTTGGTAGGGTGGGGTGTTCAGTGCAGCTTTTTGTGAAAAATCTCACCCTGGGCTTTTTGTACAATCACAGAATGGTTTGGGTTGGAAGGACCTTAAAGCCCACCTCATTCCACCCCCTGCAATGGCAGGGACACCTTCCACTATCCCAGGTTGCTCCAAGCCCTGTCCAGCCTGGCCTTGGACGCTTGCAGGGATCCAGGGGCAGCCACAGCTTCTCTGGGTACCCTGTGCCAGGCCTAACCACCCTCACAGGGAGCAATTTTTCCCCACTATGCAATCTAAATCTCTCCTCTTTTAGTTTAAAACCCTTTCCCCTTATTCTCTTGCTAATTTATTGTGTAAAATTTCTTTTCTCTCTCTTTTATAAGCCCCTGTAAGAACCAAAAGGCTGCAATAAGCCAAAATTTTTCTTCTCCAGATGAACCCCAAAAATTTTCTTCTCCAGGTGAGCACTCCTGTCTCTCTCAGCCTGCTGGTGGCAGCTGCTCTTCCCAGTGCTCTGTTCCTTTATCTTTTCCCCCCACCAGGCATTGGTGTCCAGCTGTCCTGGAGATGTTCCTGCAGAGAGGAGATGGCCTGGCTCATGTTGAGTAATGGCATTTTTCATCCATCTTGCCATCCCAGTGCCCATAGGGAACCTTTGTGGGGGTGATGTGAAGTGCTTAAAGTGTCTTGTGAGCCCTGGGCAGGTGCTCCAGGAGGATTGATATGATGTGGATGTGGTTGTCTGGACTTTGTGTTAGATGTTCCCCCCGACGTGTGGCCCTGAGTGCCCTGGTGTGCGCTGAAATTCCTCGTTTTGCAGGATGGTTCCCAGACCCAAGCTGGCACCAGTTGTCACTCGGGCTGGTTTGACAGTGCCAAGTGGCTCCTGCAATCTGCCATCAGGAACCTGGGTGAGTTTTGTTTGCTAGGGAAAAGGCTGGTGTGTGTGTTCAGGGGCCTGTGGGCCGGAGTGGCCAGCTGGCTCCTGAAATTCCGCATTGTGCAGTTTTGTGCTCTCCTTGGGATGCCTTTTGCAGCTGCAGTGTGCCTGAAGCTCTGGGCTTTGTAGCTTTTGGATCCCAAACCCTAGGTCTAACCCTACCCCTAGGCCGAGCTGTGCAAGCAGCCTTGGGCTAAGGCTGTTTCCAAGGAAAAAGCTGTGAAGGAAGCCATGTTGTGGCAGTTCTGTTTTTCCTTTGAGAGTATCCAAAGGGGTTTCCTTTGAGAGTATTCTGTGGGAGAACACATGGGAAGGACTCAAACAGACAATGTGCTCCCATCAGGGCACACTGGGCCCATGATAAGGCTGGGTGAAAGGCGAGTTGTTACAGACATGTTTTATGAAAAATCTTTTCTTTAAGATTTTTTTCTCTTGAGAAGCCGAGAGACTTCAGGAACAAAATGTAAACAATAATTATCTGCTGCTGTGGAATGCAACAGGTGCATCTGTGATTGGTCTCATGTGGTTGTTTCTAATTAATGGCCAATCACAGTCTAGCTGTCTGGACTGTCTCAGTCAGTCAAGAGCCTTTGTTATCATTCTTTTTCTATTCTTAGCTAGCCTTCTGATGAAATCCTTTCTTCAATTCTTTTAGTATAGTTTTAGTATAATATAGATCATAAAATAATAAATCAGCCTTCTGAAACATGGATTCAGATCCTTGCCTCTTCCCTCATCCTGGGACCCCTGCAAACACCATCACAGTGAGGTTTTCCAGAAGGGTTGGTGTGAAGGGTGTGAGAGGGGGCAGCACACAGGGGCCCCTTGAATCCCACCACACCAGGGACCACTTAGGAGGAGAAATCAGCAGTGCCCTTGAGAAAGTGCTGTCCCTGCCAGCCTGCTGCAGCTGGAGCAGCTCTCACCATGGGCACCTCCTGCCCTGGGCACATCTGTGTTCTGCTCTGAACCCTGGCTGGGCTGTAGTGCAGGGAGTCCAGCAAACACAGCTTGGATTGGGCCTGACCTGGTCCTTGGAGCTGGAGAAGGGAAGCCTGGGAGAGGGAGCATCTCCTGATGTCCTGGTTAGAGGCAGGACCTCACCAGCAGGTATTCCCATGGGCAGGGCGAGTCACAGGAGCCCTGGCACGAGGAGGTGCCAGGGCCTGGCTCTCCTGTTGGTGTGTGGGGTCTGGTGTTCCCAGCCTGGTGTGGAGGGAGTGGGCAGGGCCTGAACAGTGGCCATGGCCACGAGTGTGCTGTCCCCTTGTCCCCAGGCAGCTCTGTCTGTCCCACCTGGGTGAGCCACACGCTTCCCTCCTGCACCTGACCCAGTTTGCCAGCAGGATCTTGCAGCTGGAGCAGGAGACACACAAAGCTGGAGATCTTCCCAGAAAGCAGGGCACAAGCCCCACAGGGTTGGTTGGTTTGTTTGTGCTGGAGCTGTCACATCCTTGTGGTTCCTGTCTCTGGGTATTGCAGATTGTGTTTCTCTGACCTCTGGTGCCCTCCTGGCCCTGCTGGTTTGGTGAGGAGTGAAGGCTGGGAGGAAGGCTGGTGCCCTGCTGCTGGCTCAGGTTCTGCTCTGCTCACAAGGTTGTTTCTGTCTCTCCTCTGGCTCTGAGGCGCCCAGGTCCTCATTGAGCACAGCCTGGGAGCTGAGTTACACTGGCAGTGCTGGGTGACCTTGCTGTCTGCAGTTCTCCCTCCTTTATTTTGGCAAAAGACAGGCCCTGGCCGCTCTGCTGGCAGTGGGGCACCTTGTACCTGCAGCAGGAATGGGAAGGTTGGCACACAAAGCCAGGACAATGGCATGGTCAAGAGTGATCACTAGAAGCAACTCCCTTCCTGTTTTACAGGAGTCTTTCCAGCTGCTCCCTCAAGCTGGTGCCAGCCTGGCCCTGTCCCAGACATTCCCTGCTGCCCAGGCTATTGCTGTGCGTCGGGACTGAGTGTCCTGGAGATGTCTGTGTGCTCCAGGAAAGCCCCCAGGGCTGAACCTCCCGAGCAGGGAGCTTGGCTGTGCCGTTCTCTGCAAGAGTCAGCACGTCGTGGCCTCTGTCCTGTGCTGGGCAGAGCAGGGAGGGACGAGCCCCAGGCCTGTTCCTGGCACTGCACATCCCTTGGCACGCAGGATAACCCTACCAGGGGCTGGAGCCACCGGCAGCCCCTGCCAGGGCTCTGCCTCCTTGTCCTTGGCTCTCCCAAAATTGCTCTGAACCAGGACATTCCTCCAGCTCTATGCCCTGGGTGGGCGAGCACAGGGACTGTGAGCCCTGGGGGCTGCACAGCCATGACCCAGCTCCTGCTGGGGATCAGGTTTGGGATCAGGCCAGGTCAGGTGTCCAGGTGCAGCAGATGGGTTGGTGCAATCAATGTGCCTGTTCCTGTTGGGCAGGGAATGTTGCTCACCTGCCCGGGGAGGTTCACGTGCTCCACGGCTTGGCACAGCCTGCCAAGCCTTAATCTCCATTGTTTGACAGCTGGAGTGCTGCTGACGTCAATGCCATGGCTCAGGGGGCTTTTGGGGAGCCATGGGCAAGTCTCCGCACACGTGGGCTTAGCAGGAAAACATCACTCTGAAACCACAGCAGAGAGCAGGCAGGAGGAGGAGGAGGAGCTGGAGAAAGGACAAGGGTGCAGTGCCAAGGGATGCCACTCCTCTGCTGACTCACAGCCCGCTCTGCCCACCTGGGCATCATCAGTGATGCAGGAAAATGCCACCCTGCATGTCCAGCTTGCTGGGAATGGCTGCTGGATGCCCTCCCCAGGCATGCTGAGGATCTGTGTGTGCCCTGGAAGCATCAGGCCTGCCCTTCTGAGCCCATGGGGCCAGTGGGACCACTGCCATGGGAAGCTGGGTGTTGTCTGTGCCGCTGGGTGACAGCTGCTCTCCTCTCATCCCTGTCTCAAGGCCTAGGGAAGAGGTGTGGATCTGCCCCTCCCTTCGCTCTATTGTCATTACAGAAGCTGCTTGTCCCTGCCTGGACTGTGCCAGCTTTGGGCATTACTGTCCTGCCTCAAGGGAACATTTCAGGATGCTGCTTGGAAGCCATGCCCATGTCACTTTTGGCTTTGGTCAACTCAGCCCTGCTGCTCTCCTCATGAAGGAAATGGGTCCTGTGAATAGGTTATGGGAACAACACCCTGTGTCTCCTCTGGGCTGATCCTACCTCCAGGAATCCATGTTGTGTTCAGTGGTCTGGGCAAAACTGAGCATCCATTGTTTCTCCTTGCAGAGGGGGTCCAGCTTCCTTGTGTCTGTCTTGCAAAGCCTGACTTATCTCTGGAGCCTGGATAAAGCTCTGGAGAGTCTTGGCATGGATATCATTGCTGCTTCCACTTGTGACCTTAGCAACACATCCTGATGGGAATTGTTCTCCAAGCTGGAAATCCTGTCTGCTCTGCTGCAGGGCTCCTGCTCCCCAAGCAGCACGAGGTCTTTGGCCAAGGCAGCCAACCCTTCCTGCAGGGAAATCACTCTTGTCCTGTGGCACGGGGCAGCCACCGCTGGCACAGCCCCTATCCCTGGGCTGCTCTGCTTTAACATCCTTAAAAATATTCTATATTAAAAAAAAAAAAAAAAGGCAGCAACCCAGGGAGTGAGGAGACAAAAGAAAAGGAAGCCAGGAGTTATCACAAGTAGCTCCCAAGGGATTTTTTTTTCCTGGCTTAGAAAGCGACTTGGTGGCAACTGCACTGAAACTCAACCTGGGTCATACCTGGGAAGTGGAAAACCCTGAAAGCCATTCCAGGTCCTGAGCTGGAAGCCAGGAGAAAGAACCCTGTAAATAATCCACTTCTCAAATGTAAGTTGTTTTCTTTTGCCCCCCGCCCCTGCCAGCACAAAAGAACCTGAGTAACCCTGGAGTAAATTACTCGACATCTTGCCTTAGGTTGCCTTTGGTTGTTTGCACCTCTGGCTGACTGTGTTTTCCTGAGCTCATATTTTTGAGGCCTTGGAAACTGAAACTGTTGGATGATATCCACCAGGCGAGGGTTTTACCAAAGTGTCTCAGTTTTCAGGTCTCGGGGGAAGAAACATCGACCATGGCTTGGTCCAGAGGAGGGGAAGTAGCTCAAGCTGTGCCATGGTGAGTTTTTCTGGAGAAAGCCGGATTCCTCACTGCAATTACTCAAATGTTGTGATTCAGCCCTCTCTTACTGAATGAGGCATCCAAAAGTATGCAGGGAGTTTCTTTTCCTTGAAATTCTGCTCCAGAGGGTACATGTGGGCTGTATAACTCGAGTTTTCCGTCATAGAGATAAAAATTGCTCTTGATTACCCAAAAAGCCTCCTCTTATCACTTTTCTTAAGTGAGCATCCTCTGTGTATGACCTTATCTTCTTGTCCACCGTGCCCCAGGGTGCAGTGGCAAACCCCACTATTTTTTAGCTGATATTCTAGCAATATTTTCTGTTTAATATTCCAGCCAAGACTTTGTGCGCACATCTCTGTAGCTGGGGGTGTGTGGGACAGGCTCTGCAGCCCAGCCCAGGCTTTGGAGACCCACAATCAGTTCTGACCATGCTGAAGGCACTTTGAATATCAAAATAATGAACAAATCAGTGGAAATTACCCCAAGCATGATATAAGCCTCCCTAGAAACGCAGCTGGGAAGACTTTATAGAAGTTTTGTGCACACCTTTAGCAAGATGGAGGCGAGGAGGAGACGTGGTGTTTTGGTTAGAAATGTTAATAAAAGGTGTTGCTTTCTGCTACAGGCCTGACCTACTGCTCCAATGACCCCGGTGTTGGCACGTGCTGTGATTTTAGCCATGACTTACAAAATTTGTGCTTGCCTGAATCATCAGGGAAGAGGCAGGGAACTGAGTGATTCCATGGAAAAGATGCAACCCAGCAGCACAAGGGTGAGGGGTCAGAGTGGGGCATGGAATCCTTGATTCTTCTCTGGAATCCCTGAGCCCCCTTGTTCATTAAAAAGTGGCTGGATCGTGGCATGGCAGGGAGAGTCACCTAATCACTTCTGCCACTGAACAGCAGCACCTCATCAGGATCTGGCTTCCTCCCTGAGCCACAGTGCCAGATTCCACCTCCCTGGTGGTCAAGGACCAGGGGTCCCAAACCCCTTTTTGAAACAATGATGGCCCAAAGCCATCACCACAGGCTGGGCTCAGCTTCCCAAAGAGCTCCCATTGTTCCACTGGCCCCAGGAGCAGGGATTGTCTACCTGAGAGCTGGTTCCTGTGGGCGCTTTACAGTCAAAAATCACATGTTTTCCATGGAAGAAAGGCTGTGAAAAGCTGACATATGAGAATCCGGGGGTGTTGGTTCTGCTGCCACCCACCTTGGTCACGGGGCTCCCTCTGGACAAAGCCCGGCCAGGCTGGGTCAGTCTCTGCCATGACCTTGCAGATTCCAAAGGTTTTGCAACACACAATTCCTTTTTCTTGTTCTTGCAGCTCTGGGAAGAGCAGGGCTGGTGCTGAGAACTCGGCCCAGCCTTTCTGCTCATGGCTTCCTCCATTCTGGACAGCTCTGGAGCACACACAGGCAGTGTCCCCTCTGTGCCTGAGCTGCCAGCACTTCCAGCCCTGATCCCTCCCTGCCACATTGTCTGTGTCATGGTAAGGCTCCAGGTGTGGGACACAGAATGCCAGATTGGTTTAGGTTGGATTTAGAGCCTTAAATCCCATCTCATTCCATCCCCTACCATGGGCAGGGACAGCTTCCACTGTCCCAGGTTGCACCAAGTTCCATGCAGCCTGGCCTTGGACACTTGCAGGGATCCAGGGGCAGACACAGCTTCTTTAGAAACCCACTCTTCTGCTTGAATCTATGGTGTTTGATCAAAAAATGGTTTCCTCAAGTTCTGCCTCTTATTGGGATCATTACTGCTGTTTTCCATTGAGCTCAAGTTCAACACACTCCCATTTAATTAAGGAATTGAGTCTGGGAGCAAAGCCTGTTTGGATCTGCTTTTACCTGGGTGCACACTTGCTTTGGACTTTCATCTGCTGAAATAATTAATTTTCTTCCTGAATCCTTCCTGAGGAGAACCCTTTCTACAAGAGTTTCTTGTACCTATGAAAAGGTGGGAGAAAACAGAACCCAGCACCCAGATATCTCCCCTCCTGCAGCTGTGTTACCCACACAGCTGCCTCCTTGGTCCTGATCCAAGTGCCAGCAATGTCAGGGGACATTCCCAGTGCAGAGGAAGCCAAACCAGTCAGCATTCCAGTCAGCCTTTTCAAAATAATTGCTCCAAGCTCCATCCAACCTGGCCTTGGACACTCCAAGGATGGGGCAGCCACAGCTGCTCTGGGCAGCCTGGGATGTGTTTATGGAGAGATCCCCTTGAATGAATTGCAGAGGGCTCTGGGATAATTCAGCTCCCAAGAAATGGAGGGAAGAGACAAGGAGCATCCCAAGGAGGGAGAGGTCAGGAGGATTTTCCCACCTTTTGCTGCCTGGACCACTGAGTGTGGCAGGTCCTTGGTGCTGAGATGAGGGTCACAGGTAAAGAGAGGCAGAGCTGTGGGATTGTAGAGTGGAAAAGTAATAATGTACATAAACACCAGACTCTTGGAACCCAGGCTTCTTAGTCTTTCTAGTAACTCAAAATTAGCTCAGTGCTCATCCATTTCTGCTGACGTTTTCCTGACCCCTCACTTCTGAGAAATGGCCTTTCCTGTTCACCGAGTTCATCAGACAAAACATGCTGATTTGTGGCTGGTTGCGTGGTTTGGGGGGTTTTTGCTAGCAGAGAATGTTTTGGTAGGAGTTATCTCACACTGTAAAACCTCTTCAGCCCTAAATCCAGCAGCTTTCAGAGAAAAATCAGAAGATGTGCGTCAAGCTTCTCCCCCTCACTCTACCCACCTCCCTGCAGATTTCCTAAATCCATGAATCTGGGTGGAGGAGGCTGTTCCTTACTCTCAAAACTGCAAGGCTCAGGTTGTTTGTGCCAGGCTCTTGGCCAGCCTGGTTTCTGTGAGCATGGAAGACCTCAATAGAAGCTCTCCCCACCACATCAGCCCATAGGAAAACCTGCTTCTGGAAAAGGACTTTCTTCCTGCCTTTTAAAAGCCAACTGCAGGGTGTTCCTGGTGGAGCAGGAATATTTTCCATGGGCTAAATAATTATGTTTAATTAGTTTTCATGAAGGTGATGCCAATCCACCCTTCTCTTTAGAAACTCAGCTTCTGGAAGGGCTTGGAAACAATGAAGCAGGGAAAATATTGTACCTGTACCTCACTCATTTCCATCATTGTCATGGAAAAGGACCACCACACTCCCCAACTCCTGGGGAAAAGGGACCAAGAGATTGCACATTAGATGTCCAGCTGTCCCTGGTGATGGGAAGCCATGGAATGTCCAGCCAAGGTGGCACAAAGCCAGCTGGGGCAGTGGATCCTTGGTCCTTGCCTGGCATATGACTAAGTGGTTTCCATTTCACAGCACCATTTTTCCGTCTGGAGAATTAAACCCTGAAATCACAGAATGGACGGGACCTGTCCTTTCCCTTCCATTGTGGATGTGGGACACAGAATGCCAGACTGGTTTAGGTTGGACAGAACCTTAAATCCCATCTCATTTCACCCCCTGCCCATGCCCATGGGCAGGGACAGCTTCCACTATCCCAGGGTGCTCCAAGCCCTGTCCAGCCTGGCCTGGGACACTTGCAGGGATCCAGGGGCAGACACAGCTTCTTTAGAAACCCACTCTTCTGCTTGAATCTATGGTGTTTGATCAAAAAATGGTTTCCTCAAGTTCTGCCTCTTATTGGGATCATTACTGCTGTTTTCCATTGAACTCAAGTTCAACACACTCCCATTTAATTAAGGAATTGAGTCTGGGAGCAAAGCCTGTTAGGATCTGCTTTTACCTGGGTGCACAATTACTTTGGGCTTTTCTCTGCTGAAATCATTGATTTCCTTCCTGAATCCTTCCTGAGGAGAACCCTTCCTACAAGAGTTTCTTGTACCCATGAAAAGGTGGGAGAAAACAGAACCCAGCACCCAGATATCTCCCATCCTGCAGCTGTGTTACCCACACAGCTGCCTCCTTGGTCCTGATCCAAGTGCCAGCAGTGTCAGGGGACATTCCCAGTGCAGAGGAAGCCATACCAGTCAGCATTCCAGTCAGCCTTTTCAAAATAATTGCCAAGGAAGAGCACACACCCTCCGTTTGAATCCATCGAGTGTCCTGTTTACCTTTCCTCTTGGATGCTGCAGGAGAATGTCCTGGTATCACCTGGCCCAAGAAAAAGGGAATTATCCATGAAGGCTTGAAAAATCCCCTGTCCTGGCACTTCTGTGAGTTGAAGAGGTGCCAGCAGCCCAGGTGAGAATTCCTGGGCTGGGGATTGCGAAAGAGGCTAAAAAACATTTTGAGACTTGGCACAGTGCGGTGGGGACGGCTCTGCCCTAAGGAGCTGCAGGTCTGCTTTCCCTCTTGGCACCCCACACCTGTGGGTTTGCTCTGTGCCACAAGATTCTGCTCCTGTGAGTTGTCTGAAAAGGGCCTCGGTGCTGCAGAGGGAAATGTTGGCCTGGGAGCCCATCAGAGACAGCTTGGACAGCATGGCAGGAGCAGGAGAGGGGCTGGAATTCCCTGGGTAGGTTGTTGTGCAAAGAATGATAAATTGCTTCTTGCAGGACCTCGCCATATAAACACCGAGTGTGTCAAATCAAACCCCGCATCACACTCACCATTCCTGTGTGATTCCCAGCACCAAGCTGGCAGTCAAAGCACAGCATCCTGCACACTCCATGTGATGGGGCTTGGTGCAGCCTGGTCCAGTGGAAGGTGTTCCTCCTGCCCATGGCAGGGCTTTGGAATGAGGTGGTCTTTAAGGTCCCTTTCTGGGATTCTATCCATGGCCCTATGATCTTCCTGCAGCAACCCCAGGGAGCTGCAGCTGTCCCAAACTCTCTGTATGGAGCATCTTTGGACTGTGACAAAGGTAGCTGGGACACCCCATGCTCCAGGGAGACCCTAACCCAGTACTATGTCCCCAACAAGGTTGTCCCTTCCCCATGAGACAGCACTGCCAATGCCCTGGAATGTGTCCATGGGCTCTGGGAGGAGAACATGCAGCTTTGGCACTGGTGCCCTCCTCACAACCAGAGGCACAACTTGCTGCTCTCCTTCTGCCTGGGAATTTGGGTGCTGAAGGAGATGTTCCCGAGGCTGGTCCCTCCAGGAGAGATGTTGGCTGTCACTCAGCGCTCCGTGAGTGGCTGTCTCTTATCTCTGGTGCTGCAGAACAAGGAGTCCCGGGCTGGTGTCCAGCTGGGGGTGCCAGCAGCTCTGGACAGGCTGTTCACAGCGCAATTCCTCCTGGTGCAGTGCTGCCACGCTCTTGTGAAATGTCCTGGCTGCATCAGGATCAGGGCTGGCTCTGAGGCTGGAGGAGGCAGGGAAAGCCTGGCTGCCTGGGGAACAAAGCACCAAATCCTGCTCTTTCAACCCTCTGTGCCCATGACCTGTGAGGAGGATGTCTTACATCAACAGCTTTTTTCCCAAGGATCTGTCTCTAGACCATGGCAGCGCACTGCTCCATGAAAACTCAAAAACTTTGTCCATCTGGATGGCACCGACTGCATTCAAGGGCCAGAGAGCTGCTGCCTGTACCCACCTCCACACCAGGCTGTGATCTTTTTCCTCTAGGTTCCATTTAGCCCCAGGTTTGCATCATATCCTGGGCATCTCTTCTGGGAGTTTTCCTGGCTGACAGGACAAGTTGATGCGCCTGTCCTTGGGTCTGCCCTGCATTTTGGAGGGGCAGAAGCTGCTCCCAGAAACCTCTGCAGGAGTCAATTTTCCTTAATTTGGGTGAGTTAGGAACCAGCTTCCTGATGCATGGATGGACCAGGCAAGACCTGCACTGCTGTTTGTGGCAGCAGAGGGGAACTGGCTGAGTCTTAACTCCTTGTGGCATCTTCCCATCCCTCTGCTGCTGCTCTGTTTGTGCCCAGGCTGGGTTTGAGTAGGCATCGTTCATCTGAGAGCAAACCTGCTGGTGGGCCTGGAAAAGGAGATGAGTCTCCAGGTGCCCACGGCCTTCTGTGACATCAAGAGCCCACAGAGAGGGCAGCCTGGATCCCTGGAAGACCCCAAAGCCCAGGGCCTCTGGGGATGGGAGGAGGTGCAGCCTGAGTCATGCGGGAGAGGAACTGCCGCTGTGCTCCACCTATCTCAGTTATGTTCCATCCCCTGCCCTGCTCGTTCCAGCAGGGGAGCAGGCAGCAAACCATGAGTCAGGCATTGTCCAGAGGGTCTCCAGGGGACACACATCATGCTATCATCTTTCCCTGGCCATCTCCTCCACAACTGCATCCCACAGCTGGCCTGGCGGCCTCTCCTCCTGTTTTGTTTGCTTCCTCCTGGCTGCAGACTGCTGGAAGGGGAAGCGTCGACGGTGCCTCTCAGTCTATTCTACCTAAATTTAAACCACTATTTTTATCTTTCCAGGCTCATTGTGTTTCAAATTTGGTACGAAAAAGCCACGCGAGGGAAGTTGTTGTGTGATGTTTGGTGCCTTGGTGATGAGGGCCTCGGGCTACGACAGGCCAGCCTTGCCACCAAGTGTCCTGTGAGGGACAGGGCTGCGTTTCCTACAGACATTCCCCAAAGGAGCGGGGAGGAGGCAGAAGCAGGATGGGATGTCCCATTTCTCTTCCCAGTTGAGTGTTTCCAGTCAAGTGGCTCCTTCAGCAGCGTGTCAACACAGAGATAACAGAGGTGGGCACATTTCAGGCAGCGGTTCCCAGAAGTGGGCTGACACTTCTCACTGGTGTGACCTGGTGACTTTGCAGAAGGAGGAAAAGCAAAGCCAGAGGTCAAAGACAGGAACAGGCATTGAGGAAATTGATGCTGAAATTACTGAACTTGTGTGGATGAAAGGACACTGAACATGTCTTTGGGTGTGAGTCAGAGTTTTTCCCTTCGTGGTGCTGAGGGGAGCACTGGGCTCTGGGGTTCCTGGGGTGTCAGGGTGTGGGAATCAAACATTTGTTTTCGGTTGTTCTACAGGCAAATCTGCATGACAAGAAGCAATTAAAACCCACCAACACCAGCGTATAATTTGATTTTGCTCTATTCTTTTCATGAGCTAATTTTTGGCAAAATCTTTACATACATAACAATTTTAAAACTTTGCTTTTTACTTTAAGATAAGATTTCACCTTTAAGACCTAATAAAAGGGGATCTATAATTTAACAAAACAAAAACCACACTTTTGCCAAAAATCAGCTCTACGAAACAAACAATTGACATACTTTAAAATGCCACTTCCAAGGGAAAACAGGCAGCTTGCTCCATGAGCTGGCAGCTCTTGAAATGATTGATTTTGGGAGTGCTTCAGGGGACCACCACTGACCTCATCCTTTTTACACTGGGGTGTATCTCCCCTTACAGCTCTGTCAAAGAGAGCTGGAGTGGGGTCTCTGTGCAGCCAGCCAATGGGATCTCGGCTGTGCCTTTTGCTCTGGAATTCAAACCTCATGACAGATCCTTCATCTGACTGTCAGCTGTCAGATACAGAGAGGAACGCAATGTTCCTGATTCAAAGCAAGTCATTTCTAAGGTAAGTAAAGTCAAGCCCATCAGGAAGATGTTTTGCCAAGGGAGTTCTTCTGGGTGGGAGTGCTCCATGATGGCTGTCAGAACCATTTACTGATTTCCCTGTGAGAACAAACACCTGTCTCGTTTTTAGGGTGAGGCTGAGCACAGTGGCACAGGCTGAGGAGTCGCTCAGTCACTGTCTCAGTCACCTGGCGGGTGGCTCTGAGGTGGCTCAGGCAGAGTGTGAAGGCACAATGTGTGTCATGGGAGCTGGCAGCTCCTCACCACACCTGCTGCTTCCTCCAAGCTCACTCCCTTCTTGTGTGACCTGGTCTTGCTGCCATTGCAGTGCTGACACCCCGAGCAGAGCAGGGGCTGTGTGGGCTGGGGTTGTCCAAGGATGTGCTGCTGAGTGGCTCCTTCCTCCAGCCCATCCCAGCACAGCCAGGGGGACACGAGCTGTGGGGTGCTCTGGGAGCTGAAGCATCACCTCCATCAGGAGGTTGGATTGTGGAATCACACAATGGTTTGGGAAGGGATGTTAAATCTCGTGATCTCTTGCTGGTCAGAGTGACTCTGAGAAATGTTAGAAAGTCTCTTGTCTTAGCCCAGTGCTCAAAGGAGTCAGGGCTCTTCATTTCTCGCTCTCAAGGTTGTTTATTGTTTCTTATCTATAAAATTTTTTCTCCTGTCCAGCCAAGGTCTGCTCAGCAGGACAGTCAGAGGCACTCTGCCCACCTTGGTGTTATCTCTTTGTACTAAAAACTACGTGTACAATATTTACAATAACTTCCCAATACCTATCACCTATGTTAGACAGTGAGCTTCTACTCTAAACCAATTTAAAAGTGCCAGCATCACAGCAGAAGATGGAGGCCAAGAAGAAGAAGAAGGAGAAAGGCTGGACATGCCCAGATCCCTCCATCTTGCCCCCTGAACCCACATTCTAGAAACCCCAAAAATCTTTTTCACCCCGTGATAAGTTCACTATCATTCTACTTAAACTGTCGTAGCTTGCAGATCTTCATATAAAGTTGGTAATTTGCTCCATGGATCATAATTGAAACCACAGGGGCGTCTTGGGCTCTGTGCCAGGGTCTCTGAGCCCCCTGGCAGGGTCCTGGCTATCCTGGACTGCCAGAGGGATGTCCTTAATTCTGATAATTAACCCCATCCAGTCCACCCCCTGCCATGGGCAGGGACAACTTCCACTATCCCAGGTGCTCCAAACCCTGTCCAGCCTGGCCTTGGACATTCCAGGGATCCAGGGGCAGCCACAGCTTCTCTGTGCCAGGGCCTCAGCACCTCAGCACCCTCACAGGGAAGGATTTCTCCCCAGCATCCCATCTAACCCTGCCCTCTCTCAGTCCCAAGCTGTTCCCGCTTGTCCCATCTCCTAGAGGAGAAGAGGAAAGAGGGGATTCTCTTTCCAACACGTTTGACTGGAATACTTTGATTTTTTTTTCCGTTTGTGTTAAAAACTGTTTCCAAAGAGGAAGGAAAGAAGGGACACCTTTTGTTTCAAACCCAAAGCTTTTCACAATCATTTAGAATGTGGAGGGGGGGGATGAGGGGAGGAAGATGTTTCAGAACCCTCAGCCCGTTTTTGAGAGGAAACAGCGGCAGATTATTTTGCTCAGAAATGATTGCTTGTGAATGTGAGCTACTCACATGGTGCTAAAAAAGGCATGATCTAAAGGAAATGTTTTGAAATTGTGAAAGGGCAACGCTGCAGCCAACCTGAGACTGCAACTTTCTTCTGCTGATGAAGCTTTTCAAGAATAGAGTCTTTGTCCAGATTGAAGAAGGGAGGAGTGGGAGGTTCCTTGAGTTCTCCAGGTATGAGAAACCTGAGACTACAACAAAGCAGTGCTCAGATTTCTTAACTGTTACCTGTTTTCCTTCCATTTTTTTATGGAAAACTGACAGGGGTTTTGGCTTCTCTCCAGTGCTCCTCCTGTGCCCTGGAATGGGTCCACAGGGACTTGCTCCCACCCAGCCCACAGAGGAGATGCAAAGAGGCCTCCTCCTCCTCCTCCTGCCAGGCAGAAACCAAGAGCTTTAAAACCATCCCCAGCTCACCTGTTCTGTGATATGTCACATTTCAGAACTGCTTTTCTCCTAATTTGTTGGCCTTCCCCAAGGTCTCATGGCTGCTCAGTCCAGAACACATCCCACTGTGTTCCCCTCCATTTTCCACATTAAAAGAGGTGTTTCCATGAGCTGTGCCCATAGTGGCTGCTTGGATGGCTCTCCATGCCCCTGGAAGGGGTGGTTGGATGGCTCTCCACTGCTCCTGCATGCAGCTCCATGGATCCCTCCTGCTGGAGTGGGAACGGCCGGAGAAGGATGGAAATTGTGATGGGATGAGTCCTGTGCTTATCAGCAGAAACAAAATGTCATTTCCATTGGAAAATATTTCAAGGTGTTGCAGCCTTTCAAGATGAAACAAAATCTTCCCTCCAAGATGTCGATTCCAGCCATTGTTCCAGTTGGACTTGCCTGTTCCAAGGAAAACAAATTTCACTTGCAATGGCTCATGGCAATAGCAGCTCAAAATCAGCTTTTCCCTGCCCGCACTCAGAGCTTGGAGAGGCTCTCGTGATCCAAAAAACCTTCTCACTGTTTTGATTCCAGCTTCTCCTAACAGTTTCCAGCACTTTTGTCTGATGGACATTGCAGTTTTCCATCCTGCCCTGAGCAACACCCGCGTTCTCCTCTGGGAATGACGCCCGGGATGGAGCCAGAGCTGCCTGTTCCAAGGTATTGATTTATTTAAAAAATATGGATATTGACCTAGTGCCGATATCCAACTGTGACGGACAAAAACTCTCTAACAGTTTAGAGTTAGAAAGTGTGTGTTTATTGTGGGATAGCTCCCAAACACACACTGTGATTTACAGGTGATGACAAAGTCCTTTTATCTGTACAAGTACTGATTTACACGTGATTACAGAGTCCTTTAATCTGTACAAGTACTGAGTACCCAAAATACAAATAAATATTCATAACTTTGGCACATCCCATTCCCAATATGGATATTTATTTAGTACCGATATCCAACTGTGATGGACAAAAAACTCTCTAACAGTTTAGAGTTAGAAAGTGAATGTTTATTTTGGGATAGCTCCCAAATACACACGGTGATTTACAGGTGATCACAGAGTCCTTTTATCTGTACAAGTATTGAGTACCCAAAATACAAATACATATTCATAACTTTGGTACATCCCATTCCCTGCTTCATTGGTAATTAGTTCAAAAGCTATTAAGCATGAGTAGTTTGGATGGGACCTGACCACTTGAAATGGGTCCGTGGTCCCTTTCATGGGGAGGGGTCCCAAAATGAGGAAGTAAATGAAGTCTTCCTCATTCTGACCTTTCTACCTTTTCAATGTAAATATGACAAATGAATCCTTGGTAGAACTCCCATTCCCCATCTTCAATTGGTTTCAGAACGGAGGAGGCTACAATTGTCTTATGTTCCTAAAAGCTATTTATCAGTTTCTATATTCTTCATTATAAACCCAGCTAACCAAACACTGTGTTGACAAGCAATCAATTATTAGTTAACTACTAACTCTTAACTTCATCAAGGCCTACCCATTTATTTTAATTAACTCCAATAAAGCTTACCTCTAACTAAAAGCTCCTCTAAAATATCTGAATTCCTTACAGTTTATGTCTGAGTATGGCCAAGCCTCCACCTTAATTCGGGGGTTTGAGCTGCCAAATCTCAGTGCTGGAGGGAACCCCATGGGAAGGGACACCCTCCAAAGGTGTTTTGTGTGGGATGTAAAGACATCGTAGCAGTGGCCAGTTTTTCCTCCTTGTAAAACCTCAGAGGAGGAAAAAAGAGATCCAGCTGCTTTGGGCATTCAGGAATGGGTCTGTCAGACCTGATTCCAGACTAAACCCGTGTCAGCAGGGCTTGGTGGCTGCCAAACCTCAGAGCCTTGCTCAGGGCCAGGCAGAGCAGGTTTAATGGCTTTGCCCTGGGTGTGATGAGGAGTTTGGAGCCTGAAATCCAGGCTGGCTCCTGGAGGGGGGTGGCCCTTCCCTGGTGACAGCCAAACCATGCAGTGACACCCCACAGCATCGGGGAGAGCTGCGAGATTTCCAACCAAACAAGGAGGTTTTATGAAACTTCTGAGCAGTTGAAAAAAAAACGGAAAAAAAAAAAGAGATGATTACACAATTTTGTTGGCACTCCTGTTGCCATCATCGTTAAATAAGTCAATATATAGTATAATAAAAATATTTTGGTGCCTATTAGTGGAGACTGAAGCATTTTCCTTGCAAACACATAACTCTCATTCCACATTTAACAATGCCCAGGGCTTCAGAACTTGAAGCAGCGTGAGTGCAGTCAGAGCCAGAAATATTAGGAATGAGATGTGCTGAATTCACTCTCACTTATCCTCTTTTTATTGAATTTAACCTTTTTTTCCAGAGGGAAGCCTATAAGAACCAAAGTTTGTGGTTTTACTGTCCTTAGAACGGCTTCAGAAGGGATCAGATCAGAGCTGTGATCTTTGCACAGTGCTTGGACCAGCTCCTGCCATGTAATGGGGTTAGAGCCATTAAAGCTTTTGGATATTTTTCTTTTTTTAGTTTAATTTCCACTCAGTGGTGGCTGCCAGAGCACTCTGAGGTCTTTTAAAGGAGGCAAAGCAGCTAAAGAAAATAATTTCCAAGTTGGAGGGACGTAGAAGCTGTGGCTGCCCCAGCCATGCAAGGCCAGGTTAAATGGACTTGGAGCAACCTGGGACAGTGGGAGATGTCCCAGCCCATGGCAGGGGTGGCACTGGGTGGGTTTAAGGTCCCTCCCCACCCAGACCATGCTGTGATTCCACGATACACCCAGCAAGGACCAGCTCTTGGAGGGAGTGAAGGTTTCCAGTGGGATGTGACCAAAGCGGGTGTCCCATGTGCCAAACCACAGAGACCATCCCACCCTCCTGGCCCTTCCTGGGTGTCTCTGGGGACTCTGTGCTCACGTCAGTGCCTCGTGTGTCAGGGAGCAGAGGCTCCTCACCCACAGTGAATTAGAGGGTGTCACACAATGACACATCTCGCACAGAGCTGTGTCACCTCACACAGAGCTGTGTCACCTGCCAGGCCTCCCCAAGGGATGAAGGAGGCTGACACCAGAGCTCTCTGCCTTTTCCTCACACCCAGCTGGGAGCAGGTGATGCTGAGATGTCACCACCTCCTTCCCTGGGCTGGGATGAGCCCCTTGCTGTGGGGTGTCCCTCTGGACAGGACCCTCCTTGAGCTGCTCAGGTTCTGATGCAGTGTCACAGACATCCTTTGTGAAAAATCCTTTCTTTAGGATTTTTCCTCCTAAGAAGCTGTGAGGCCTCAGGAATAAATTGTAAACATCTATTATCTGCTGCTGTGGAATGCAACAGGTGCATCTGTGATTGGTCTCATGTGGTTGTTTCTAATTAATGGCCAATCACAATCAGCTGGCTCAGACAGAGAGTCTGAGCCACAAGCCTTTGTTATCATTCTTTCCTATTCTATTCTTAGCCAGCCTTCTGATGAAATCCTTTCTTCTATTCTTTTAGTATAGTTTTAATGTAATATATATCATAAAATAATAAATGAAGCCTTCTGAAACACAGAGTCAGATCCTCATCTCTTCCCTCGTCCAAGAACCTCTGTGAACACCATCACAGTTGCAGTCCCACATCTCACCCCTCACAGCTCTGCAGGCCTGCAGGGATTTAGGACACTTCTATAAGCAGCAGCAGGTTTTGGTGCTGCTGGATGCACCAGCTTTGCCCTGCAACCCATTTTGAGGCAAAGGAGAGCCTGGAAAAGTCTGTCTCTCCAGGCTGTGAGGCCATGGAGGTGTGGAGGTTAGGGAATTTTACATAAATATTTGAATCTACCTTTCCAGGCAGCAGAATCCTCGCTCAGGGGCACTGTTCCTGAAATATTTACCAGCTGTGCAGTTTATTGGCAGTGGGCAGAGGCAATTTAGATTGTCTCATCGTGATCACTTGAAGCAATCTCAAGGAAATGCAATCCTGCTTTGAATGGCTGTGTCAGATCCTTGTCTGCCTCCTTTAATTGCTTTTCCTACAGGATACTGATGCTTTAGATTGCAAATCCTCCGAGGCAGAGGCTGTCTCTTTGTTCTGCTGTGCAGAGCACATCCTGCAGGGGAAGGCTCTGGCTTGGCTGCAGACATCTGGCTGCTTGAAACCCTGTGCTCAGAGAGTGCCAGGAGGGTGTGAGGGCTGGGGGGGTCCTGTGGGTGCTGGGTGACCCCTGGAATTCACAGCAATCCCACAGGGCAGCGAGGGATGAGCGTCATCGTCCATCCTTCCAGCTGCCCTCGTGAATGGCACAACACAGGAGGGCAGGGCAGGGGATAAATTATCCTAATTCCAATCTCCCTCCTTCAGCCAGCCAGAAGAGTTTCTCCTCTGGAGTGTCCTGAGCTGAGGGCCCCACACGTGACACCTTGGGGCTGGCATCTCTGAAAGCTCGTGGGGAGAAAGGAGAGGTGGGAGAGGTGTCATGGGGAATCGAGAATTGGCTCTCCCACCAAAATAATCCATCCCTCAGGCCACCTCCAGTTTAAATGAAGAGCCTCTGGTAATATTAATATTAATAATTATATTCATGTTCATATTCGTATTATAAGTATTTAACTGAAGAGCCTCATGGCATTGTCTTAACTGATGGTGAAACCCATGTGCCCTCAGAATAAACAGGAGTTACCTGAAACAGAAAGGGCAGAGGAAAAGAAACTGGTGGTTTTAAGAGACACAAAGCACCACCAGCTCATTTAGAAGCATTTCCTCCATTTCCCTGTTAGCTCTTAAAGGTGGAGGGTCTTCTGCTGTCCTCTCTGCTCTTCCAAAAGTCTCAGCCTGCCCAAATCACGGCCTCCCAGTTTCCAGGTTCCACAGCCTGGCAAAACCTGCCTTCCCATTTATTCCTCCTTGCTTCTGCAGTGCCCTGCAAGAAGTTTGCTTGCCTGGCTTTGGATTTGGGTGAGCTGCCTGAGGTATTTGTTAGTCAGCCCCACAGAGGGCAGGTGTGACTGTGACACGCAGCTCTGCCGTCACTCCCTGCCCTCCATCCCACCCTGGGTGCAGCCCTGGCTGCCCTGCAGGGCTGGGGTGGCCTCAGAGGGAGGACAGGCAGTGTCACCTCCTGCTCTGGGGCTCAGCTGTCGCTTGTCCCCAAAGCAAACCCCCTCTGGGGCTCTGCAGCATGGGGACAGCAGTGTCCCCTCCCCTGGGTGCCGCTGAATCCCTGCCCAGGACAGTGGGGCTGTGAGCCAGCCTAGCCTGTTCTTCAGGCACAGCCGTGCACTTCCCCTGAGCACAATTCCTGCTCCAAGTGCACAAACCCAGCTCTGTCATTCCCAGCCACGGGCACTGGCAGCAACCACTGATCCCTTTCCAGTCCTTGTTCCCCTTGTGCTACCCCAGAAGCCTTGCAGAATAAATGAGAGCTATATAAATGGGTGGGGTTGGTGCGCTGCTCTGCACTCCAGGGGATGGCTCTGGTGACAGGGAAGGAGCTCTAAATCCACAGTGTTTGTACTTGCAGTTCTGAAACCTCCTGGGAGCCCAGGGGCTCCGTGTTTGCTTCCCCAACAAACTAATTTCCATTCAATTGGAGCTGTCAGAGCACTCTGAGCTCTTCTAGAGGCAGCAGAACAGCTAAAGAAAATAATTTCCAAGTTTAAAGTTCAGGGAAGCTGTGGCTGTCCCATCCCTGGAAGTGTCCAAGGCCAGGTTGGACAGGGCTTGGAGAAACCTGGGACAGTGGAAAGTGTCCCTGCCCATGGCAGGGGATAGAACTGCATGAGTTTTAAGATCCTTCCAAACCTTTCCATGATTTCTGTGTTTTTAAGGCCCAGCTGCCAACAAGTAATTGAGCAGGACAGGTTGGAGACACCATGGAGGAAAAATGAGGTGCTTCAGTCTCTGCCAGCCTGAAGATGGGTGGTGAAGCAGGGTGAGCCGTGTCCTCAAACAAGGATCACTCACCACACGGTGAAACTGAGCAGGGGAATGTGGCTAAAGGGTGTTCTCCTTACTCATGTAGAAGCAGTTTGACCCAATCACCTCCCCAGCAGAAGGAAAGTGCCTTCAGAGGGCTCTGATGGTCTGTGAATAAGGTGAGCACCCCACAGAGGGACTTGTGTTGGTTCCTGCACTGCTGCACCAGTGAAGGCTCACTCTGGCCATCGGAAAGGTGCAAGGTGGGCATGTTCCACATGGAGACAAACCATTCCACTTGTTCTGGATGAGGGAAGGGGCTGGGATGGAGGGTGAGCTGCTGGGCACATGGAGAGCTGTGGCCTGGAGTGGCTGATTCCCTGTCAGTGTCAGTCAGCAGCATGAGGGGCTCTCCTTCCCCTGGTTCCTCACCAGGAGGAGCACGAAGCACAGCCTGGGAACCTTGTGAAACAAACCAAACCCTGTGAAACAAAGCAAACCCTGTGGAACAAACCAAACCCTGTGAAACAAACCCAACCCTGCCATTGGGATCTCTCCTGATAGGCACTTTAACATCAACCCTATTGCCCTGACCAATGATGAGAAGAATGTGAAACCCAGCTCTCCACCATAAATCACTTTCCTCCTTGCATTCATCTTCAGGATGAGCCACTCCTTGACAAGAGAGTGAAATGCAGTAGAGAATCCTCAAACAGAGGCCAGACACCCCCATTTTCTCACGTGCAGCTCATTTTGCTAAATCCTGTTGCACAATCTCAAGCCCATGATTTAAGAGCAGTGTTGGTGTAGAAAGCTGGAGATGAATGTGTGTCCAAGGGCTGGAGTTATTATTTATTAGCAGGATTAAAGTATGGGAGATGCCACCAGTGCTCTCTGATGGTTAAGAGATGACTGGACTTTAAACTCAGATTGTCAGCTTTTATTGTGTTAGTAGGGTATTTAATCAGCCATGGCTTGGGCAGTGCTCCCTGCTCAGGAAAAACTGGGAGCCATTCCTGGAGCACAGAGCAGGATGGGCTGGGATCTGCTCCTGGAGCACACACCAGGATGGTCAGCAAGGTGTGCAGCCCCTGGGGTGTCCCAATGCCGTCCATGGCTCATGGCTGGGCATGAACCTGCTGTTTTCTTGCCTTACCTATTGCAAGAGCTGCACATTGAGAAATCCACAGGCAGCGTGGTTTGCCAGCAGCATTTCTCCCTGCCCTGCAGCACACTGGCCCTGCAGGGGCACCTCCCCATGCCTGAGGTCCAGCAGGAGCTTGCTGGGGGTGGCCAGGCCCGGGGAGGACAGTGGTCCTGGGCTGCCCAGCAGCTCTGAGGCTGCTCCAGCCCCTGAGGGGGTCTGTGGTCCGTTCCCACCAAGGAGCTGCATCCATGAAGGGAATGGAGCACCAGGAGGGGCTGAGGGAGCTGGAAAGGGGCTCAGCCTGGAGAAAAGGAGGCTCAGGGGGGACCCTGTGGCTCTGCACAACTCCTGACAGGAGGGGACAGATGGGGGTGGTCGGGCTCTGCTCCCAGGGAACAGGGACAGGAGGAGAGGGAATGGCCTCAAGCTGTGCCAGGAGAGGTTTAGATTGGATATTGGGAAAATTCCCTCCCAGAAGGGGTGGTCAGGCATTGGGAAGGGAATTCTCAGAGCAGAGGTAGAGTCCCCATTCCTGAAGGGATTTACAGAGGTGTGGATGTGGCACTTGGAGACGTGGGTTAGTGCTGGGTTTGGCAGTGCTGGGGAGCAGTTGGACTCCATGATCTGAGAGGACTTTTCCAATCTAATCAAGTCCACTGGGGCAGCAACATCCAGCCCCCAGAGGCAGCTGCAGAGGGTCCCAATTCCCCTTGTGGGGGTCACCATCCTCCCATGGCACAGGCCATCAGGGCAGGGCTGTTTCCCCGCTGCCAGGCTGGGCTCAGGCTTGTCAGGCATCTTCCCCACTATGTTTTGCTGTATGGAGACGGATTTGTAGGGAGAAGCTGGAGTCAGTGGCCAGAGCAGCTGCTCTGTGAGGGGTTGTTATGACAGAGTGAGCTTCACAGCTGCTGCAAAATAAACGGGATAGGGAGCAGGTCAGGCACTGCCTCAAAAATTAGGTCAGTGGCACGCTGGGCTCCTGGGAGGATGGGAGAGGAGCAGAGATGTTGGTTTGTTGGTTTGCTTGAGCTTTGCTCTTGGTGAGCCTGAAACTTCCACATCTTGCCTCGGAATGTTGGGTAAAAGACCTTGGCTAACTCTGATGGGGAATAAAGGGTCTCTTCGCAGTGCAGATCTGGCAAATTTGGGGAGCGGAAAAAGAAAGCTGGAAACCAAGGATGCTTCTTTTGCCACGCCAAAGGCAGTGATACCCACCCGTCCTGGGACAGGCTTCAGAAACTGGGGAGCTGGCAGCCCAAATAAGAGCCCAAATGAGCTCTTTTTATCTCAGCACCGCTGATTGTCACGCTGCCCTGAGCAGGTCCCATCCCGAGGGTGGGCAGGGAGCACGGCAGCGCCCGGGAATTCGCTTCCCACGGGCTCCAGGCACCCTCTCGTGGTGAGCGCCCACGGACGGGGCCGGGGGTGACACAGAGGGGGCTCTGTCCGTGGCACAGCACACAGAAACCCACCAGCCCCCCAGGGAAACCATCCGGGGGCTGGGATTGATTTATCCACCCCAGCACAGGCCGGGGTGTCCCCCTGGGGTCCCCCTGCCCTCCCCACCTGCTTTGCAGAGGGAAGCGATAACGCGGACGGAGCACCTGGAGCTGGTTTCTCCCCCGGCTGGATCAACCTGCCCTTCTCCTTCTGACGCGTTTCCCCCTGAGAGGAGCTTGCAAAATAAATCAGCGCTCTGCATAAACAAAGCCCTGAGAGGTGCTGGTGAAAAAAGGCAGCGCTCAGGAGCTTCACCAGTGCAGCTTTCTCGATAAAAACAAACTCTGACGGCTTTTTGTCCCTCCAAAACCCCACGGCCAAAGGAAGGACTCTCCATCTGACCACCCAGTTTTCCCCCCCCCACCACCTGGGAGCCAAGTCTCAGTTGCTGAAAGGAGACCTTTGAATTAAAGTCCCAGTGGTTTTCCTCGCACTGCCAGAGCCGTTTCCTTGCCCAGCCGGGTCCCGCAGGCTGACACAGGGGTGGCTCGGGGCGCTGGGTATCCCCAGGGTGGGCAGAGCGCTGTCACATCCCGCCCTCCGCAGCGTCCCCACCTGCGCTGCCGCGGCTTCCTGCGGCTTTAAAGTTCCCTCGCCGCGCAGAGCGAAAGAGGGAGGAGAAAGCGTTTCATCATCGCTCCCAGAGCCGGTTTATAAGGACTCGGCGCTGCCGCGGCCGGGCGCACTCGCGGGCTCGCAGGGATCCGGCACAGCCCGCGCGGACCCGGAGCAGCCCCGCAAGGCCGGGCTCCCGGGAAGCCCTCGCCATGGGAGTCCACCCCGAGGTCGGCAAATCCCCGGTTGACATCCCCAAGAGCTCCGGCACCTGCTCCAGGAGGTTTTTCTGCAATATCAAGGTAAGGATGGGGCAGGGATGCTGGCGGCGAGGGAGGGGGGTCCTGCCCTGTCCCCAGCCCACCCCAGGCACCCCCGTGAAACCAGGGGGGTTTGGTGATGCAGAATTTGAATTCCAGCTCCCGGGGCAGTCCTGGGGGGCTCTGTGAGTGATGCCCTGCTCGGCACGTGGGTGTTTCACCCCATGGAGCAGCTCTCCGTGAGCTTCCCCACGGCTCTGGTACACGGTGTGCTGCTGCTCGGGGAATGATTAACCACATCCTGGTGTGAGAAGAAAGCACTGCTTTCTTTCGGAATAACACTGGCTTGCTTTAAAAAGTTGCGAGAGCAGAGCTTTTGGGTGACAGAAACAAAACTCGGTGGGTTTTCAGGTCTGGCTGCCCAGTTCCTCACCTGGGAGTCGGTCCCTGCCTGAGCTCCAGGCTCCTGAGCTGGCTGCTGGTGTGAGAGCACACTGCTCACCCGAGCCGTGTGTCACCTTTCCCATCCCGCTGCCTTCACACCACCCCTCACCTGCCTTTCCTCCCCTCCCGCTCTTTGCCCCGCGTTTGGATGCTCCCCGAGGCTGCTGCCCGTGCTGGTTCCTGTCCCTGGGATGTCCCTGGAAGGAAGGGGGGATTTCCATCCTCCCCTGGCAGCTCCTCTTCGCACGGGCACCGTGAGCTGTTTTTGGGAACGGCCGCTGCCCGGGGATGTGCCCTGGGATGTGCCAGGGATGTGCCCGGGATGTGCCAGGTGCACCGGCGGGCAGGACCCTCCGTGCCGGGCTGTGCTTTCCCACCTCTGTTCCTGCTGTGTGCTGTGCCAGCTCTTCCCAGCCCAGAGGTTTTCAGGATATGTGGCCGTGGAGAAGGTGTCGTGCTCGGGGTGGGTTTGGGGTTTGTTTGCCAGCACCCTGCACGGAGCACGGTGCTGCTCCCCGGGCTGTGCTGGGGCTCTGTGGGATGCTATAGGGTACCACGGGCTGATCCCAGATGGTGCCTCCCACTCCCATACCCCTGAAGGTCCCCTCTGCCCAGGCTGGGCTATTCCAGCAGGTGATTTGATAGCGCTTTTTGGCTGTGGGCTCCAGGAGAAAGAGCTTGAGATTACCCTGGGCTACACTGATGTTCCTCTGGAGGGGACTGCTGACCTGTCCTCTGCTCTGCTGGAAGTGCAAAATTTGCCTCCAGCCCCCTCCAGGCTGCTGCAGTAACGACCCTGAGCTGGGGTGAGTAAAGTCACCCAAAACCAGAGCCCTTCTTGCAGTTGTTGCTCTTTTCTGGCAACTGGCAGCAAGCAAAAACAGCCTGGAGTGAAAAAACATTGCCAAACCCTCTTGCAGGATGTCAAACTTTCAGATTAAAAACAAAAGCCCCAACAAATAAGCGCTGCTCCATCTGTACAGCCCACAGGCAGCCTCAGGTTGTGGGGTGTGGGTGCCCCAGGGCCAGGCTGGGTGCTCAGCACCCCACATGCCCCAGGGCGCTTGGATGGGACCTTGTAGGGGCATCTGGCCAAGGGCAGATGACTTGGGAGTGTCACTTTGCTTGTGGCAGCAAAACCATTGCCTGCAGGAAAGCTTTGAAACTACTTTTTAAAGTTTTTACTTCAAAACTTGTAGTTTAGGATTGTTTCTGGTTTAGAGAGTCAGCAGTCTGGCAGTGGCACTGTGAAAGCACGTGAAGGAACAGTTTGAGCTCTACCCAAACAAGCTTGTTGGCATCAGAGGGATGATGTGCTCCATCTGGGATGGTGGGCAGTCAGGACACCCATCCCTCAGAGAAATATTCCTGCTTTTAAGAAAAAATGTATAAATTGACAGGCAACAAGATCCCCCACCCTTTCCTGACCTATTCACTCTTCCTGTCCTGTGACATTTGCATTAAAAACATATACATTAGCAAAAGAACTGCTTCATGTCAGAAAGGATTAGCCTGGGGGCAGTGTCAGTTCCCTCAGCCCCCAAAAATGAGTAGTATAATAAAGTGTCACAGTGGAATTTCCACTGTGGGGAATTTCCTATTTTGGGTAGTTTTGGAGTGAATGGTCATCAGAGGGCAAGGTGTGGCCAACATCTGGCTTTGAAAGGGTTTGTAGCTGTTATTTGTACAAGAAGCCACTTTACTATGAATGATGGATTATAAAAAAGCCTCATCCAGCCCCAGATTTTATGGGAAGCTGTGGACATCACCCTCCCCAGAGCTGTAAGACACAACATCCTCACACAGGCATGGCAGCTTCTGATGGGGACAGCATTTCCAACACAACAAAATTCCCTACATTTAACAGGCCTGGAAGGACACAATTAAGACTTGGAAGAGTTAACCACTAAGCTCATATTTAATCCCCAAAGCCCATGTGATGGGATCATATCCAGGGTGTCTTTTGCCGTGCTGGGGCTGAAATAACAAATAATTTTTCCATCATCTCGCCCCTCCATGATGCCTGTGGCAGGGACCACCACCCCCTGTACCAGACCCCATCTCTCTCTGGGTGTTTTCCAGGAGTGGAAAACTGGACCCAGAGCCAGTGATGTTTGGAGGTGTGGGAACACAATGGTGCCAGGGATGGGCACCGGGGAGGGAGAAGTCCTGGTGGAAAGGGGCAGTTTGGGGGATTCCATGGGATGGGGTTGGAGTCCTGGGGATGCAGGAGCGGCGCAGCTGCGCTTCAGGAAGCAATTCCCGGTGGATGTGATGTGGCCGTGGGTTGGATAGGTGCGGTTCCAGCTGCTCTGGAGCCCGGTGTGACGGTTCCGCGTGGTGCTGCGGAGTCACTGCCGGTCACACTGGGTCTGTGACACAGAGCGGGCTTGGTCCCTGCTGATAGCGCCGGGCTCCGCCTGCCCCGGCCGTGCCTCCTGGCTGAGCCAGCCCTGCTCTGCCTTCGGGCTGAGTGCTGCCCGCTGCTCCCACCCTCATCCCCTGCAAGAGACACAGCAGAGCACAAAACTCCTGCGGGTGCGGGTGCTGGCGCTGGGTGGTTTTGCTGAGCTCCGAGCTCAGCCGCAAACCTGGAGCATCCCGGTACTCCCACAGCCCTGGTGGACATGGGGATGGTGATGGTGGGACATTCAGATGGGATACTGGGGAGAAATTGTTCCCTGTGAGGATGCTGAGGTTCTGCACAAGGTGCCCAGAGAAGCTGTGGCTGCTCCTGGAACCCCAGAAGTGTCCAAGGCCAGACTGGACAGGGCTTGGAGCACCCTGGGACAGTGGAAGGTGTCCCTGCCCATGCCAGAGGGTGGAATGAGATGGGCTTCAAGCTCCCTTCCCACCCAAAACATCCCATGATTTCTCTGATCCCTCTGCTTGGACATTCACCAGAGCTGCCAGGGTCGTGCTGACTGGGTTTGGGGACTCGCAGCTGTGCTGCTCAGCAAATGCAGTATGAGCCCAACCTTCAGGTGGATGCCAGCACCTGGTGGGACTGGGGACACCGAGAGCCTCACAGCCTAAAGGACTGAAACAGGCCTGAAAGATGGAGAAGGAGCTTTTGATACCCACCCATGGCCAGGGACACCACCAGTGTCCCCCAGTCCTGAGCCCCAGCCATGTGATTTAAGCTCATCTTGGGCTTGATGATCTTGGAGGTCCTTTCCAGCCTTAATGAGGCTGTGATTCTGTGTCCATTTTCTGCTCCCAGGCAACCACTGGAGAAGTATTATTTCACAGGAATTCTCTGTTTACAGAGCCTCAATTATTCTGGCTTCTTCGCCTTTACTGTCTCATTCGTGGTTTTGAACTATTTTAATTGATTTTGGGATCCCCAGAAAGATGACAAGCAGGAGAGCTTTATAAATATCTTTTGATTTAGAGGAGCTGGACTGGTTTCAGCTGGAAGCTGGGGAGCACAGAGGAGCAGTGTGAAAGTGTTGTGAGCGCAGGCAGGGGGAGGCTTTCTTTCCATGCCTGGCATGGAAAAGGAAACAGGAGGACAACGGAGAATTATTCTCACTTATGTCAGCCAGAGGTGATCCAGAGAGAGATTTAAAAGCCTTAGGAGAGGTTTAAATTGGGTTTGAACTGGGGGAAGGAGAGGGAGGGAATGGAAGAGGGGAGGAGAGGGGACTTCAGGAGGAGACTGTGGGCTCTCAGAGTGTGATAAGGCTTGAAAGCATCCTGGGGTGAAGGTGCTGGGAGCAGGGAGCAGAGTAGGGAGCTCTCACCTCCCTGGGGAGGCTGGATGTCTCCTGCAGAGGAAACAGAGCCTGGCCCTGGGGTCTGAGGTCCCAACGGCAGCAGGACAAGTTTTTGTCCCTTCCTTCCAAGGGACCAAAGGAATTTGCTGAGGAGTGTACTCTAGAAGCCTGGAGATGTACCAGTTGTTCTCTCATATCCTGTTGGAAAAGATTATTAATGTCTTTGTTTAGCCAGAACAGGAGATTTATCAAGGCACAGATCTGGAGGCAACGTGGCTGTAGGTTTGGAGAGGGGAACACGGAAAGGAGAAAGTGATGGCTGATTAGAGCCATTGATGTAAGCTGGAAAATCAAAGCAATTTTGCAATCCTGGGCACTGTGCAGGCTGGATGAGTGTTTGTGGCAAAGACACCAGGAGGGTCCTCAGTGACAGGAGAAGAAGGACCAGGGTCTTCCAGCATTTGTGGTGATGATGCTGGGCTTGGATGGTCCAACACTATGCTCACATCTGCTTTTGGTGGGATCAGGCTCCAGAAGGGAAGAACCACCTGGGTCTCCACCAGCAACACCAGCAGTGGGATGAGGAAAAAGATGGGTTGGAAAGTTTAGTGGGATCAAGGTCTAGGAGACCTGAGGCAAGGTAATTTTATGAGGGGCGAGGTGGTTGGGTGCCCAAACACAAGCAAGGAGTGGTCAGTGTAGATAAGATTATGGGAGCAGGACGGGAGAGGAGTGACGCTGATAGGGAGCACGAGGCCGGGCAGGCAGGAGCAGTGTTTGCACACACTTGTGGGTCAGGCACAGCACTGCCAGCCTGGACCTGCCTCAGGGAAACCCTCAGTGGGTCCTGATGGCCCACAATGAAAAGAGACCTCCAGGAAAGAATGAAGGAACACCAACCAACCACCCTGCCAGAGGGAGGAGAGGCTGAGGGATGCCCAGCATCCTATTTTGAGGGGGATTTTTTCTCAGGAAGCATCCCACACTGAGGGTCTGCCTGAGCAATGCTCTGCAGCCAAAACCCTCCATTCTGGGCAAAGCTGGGCTCACCTGGGCCTTGGGAAGGGATGCAGTGCCAGGAAATCCCGTGTGTGTGTTTGTTGCAAAAAGAGCAAATATTGTCTTTGCATGTGACAGCTGGGCGTGTAAAACATGCGTGGCTTGGCAGTAGACAGTCGTCATTCCAGCGTGCTTCAGACAATCCCTGATCAGGTTACTTTATACATTATTTTATTATTTGCAATACAAATCCCACTTAGAAGCCAAATTCTGCCATCAGGCCAGGCTCAGAGGTTCTGTGCCAAAGGATGGGCTCTGTGCAGGGTGTTTCGTTCCCTTTGTGGAAATGCTGTGCTTTTTTTTCATCCTTCTTGGTAGTTCTTGATCTACAAATCCAGGCAGCTACCCATAGGAAAGTGATGCCAAGGGGGGATATATTGTGTATTTCCCCACTCTATTTAACCCTAACCCTACACTTTCCATATCCAGCTGACATATTTCTTTTGGGCTGGGTGTCCTCAGCTGTCCTACAGCTGGAGGATCTCCCAGTGTAGTAAGAGTTGATCTTACTACTCTAAAATAAACATTCTGTCTTCTCCCTGTTAAAATTTTGGGGATATTCTTATTAATTCCTACAGTTCCCCCTCCTTTTCCTTTTTTTTCTCTTGCAAGCTCAGGAGATTAAAGCACAGGGAGACTCCAGAGGTAGGCAGCTTGGAGTCTTTTCCACCCTCTTTATCTCCAACCAGGGCTGCCAAGGGGAAGACACTGAAAAATGAGGTGAGGGATGAATTTGAACAGGAACTGTGGAAGCAGAGCAAGGAATTAACCCTTAACTCACTCCTCCAGCTGGAGCAATGGCCATGCCACGCGTAGCAGGATCCGCAGAGCAGAGTTAGGCTCCCACCTGGAAGAGCCTTATCCTGACTCCTGGAGATCCCTGGAGGCTCCATAGAGATGGTTGAAATGAAACCTGAGTATTTGTTGGACACATCTCAGATGGAAGTCTAGGTTGGGATTGACTGAATCCTTGCCAGCTCTCATGGAAGGACCAGTCCTTCCCCTTCTGTGCCATGGGGTGGGTTTCTCTTCCTTTGGAAAAAGCTCTGCCCTTTTGGGGAGGCGCTGGTCCCACGAGCTGGGTGGGGGCAGCAGCCTGTGTCCCCCAGGAGTTTGCTTCCCTTCTAACTGCAGCTCCTTTTGGAAGGGAGTCAAGTGCCTTGTACAAACAGCCTGGAGTCGGGATTGCTCCGAAAGAACCGCGGGGACGATTACGAGGGGATTTTGGGGAGGTCCATCCACGTGGGCGCGCGCCTTTGGCCTTCCTGTGCTGCTCCCTGCCTGTCTGCCCTGTTTGCCTGCAGCTCCAGAAATGCTCCAGGCTCCCGTGGGAGCCTCTGCTCCGGAGGGTCAGCGCTTGGGAGTGCCCCAGCTCCTCAGCCTCCCACCGCGGCTTTGCGTCAGCCAAACCTCCCGCCGGCGAGCCCAGCTCCTCCTGAAGAGCCCCTTCTTGTCATCGGGGAAGATGGATTAGGGCAGCTCCCTCCCCTCCTGGGGCAGCACAGCACATCTGGAGCAGCTGGAAGGGCTGGGATGGGGCTGGTTTCCGTACACCGGCAGGTTGTGGGTGGTCAGTGTGAGCATGTGGGGATGGGAACACGTGGGAAGAGAGACAGGGATGGGAGAGGCAGGAGGATGGTGCCCCTCATGTCCACCAGCCTCAGGGTGTGCAGGGACTCCTTCTGGGGAGCCCTCCAAGTAAGGTCCTCTCCCAGTTTTTTGCACTCAGAGCCTTCAAGGTTTAGAATGTCCTTATTATAATTAAAACTGAGTCTGCTGAGTTCCAAGGAAGTCTTGAATCAGACCTCATGTCACCTCCAGATGCTTGGAGTGTGTCTGGAAAAGCCAGACTCCACTGCACAAGTCCTGGAGCAAAGGTTGTTTTGCCTTTTCTGGCTGTTTGGGGTGGCAGGTTCTTCCCAAGAAAAAAAATCACCCCTGCCCTTCCCCTCCCATTCCCAGCTCCGCACATCCGCGGGCTGAGGCTGCTGTGTGGTCTCAGGGTGGGATCCCATCCCACGTCCCGGGAGCATCCAGGCTTTGCCGCCTTTCCGGTTCATCCTGCAGACAGGAGCTGCACTAGAAGGACCCACGGGCAGGGGGAAGCAGTCACACCGCAAGGCTTTCCCCTCCCTTTGCTGGTGCTCTCCAGCTGCATTTCTCCTGCCTCATCTTCCCTCCTGGCAGGCAGCCCCAGCTTGTTCCCAGGCATCTCTGGAGCCAGGGCTCTGTTTTGGCCATCCCAGGTTATCAGCAAGGCATGAACACATCTCAGGGTATGTCCTGGCAGCTCTGCCTTTCCCTCCCATGGCTTGTCCCTCTCCTCTCCTCTCCTGCCATGGTTCCCATGGTCCTTCCATGCCTCCAGCCCATCTCCTGCCACCCCCATCATTCTGAGGAGCCAGGCTGCCTCTCCTCCTCATCTCCCCTCCGTGCCAGCATCCCCTCTGTCCGTGACACTCTGTGTTCCCATCTGCCCTGGGGTCAGGCTGACATTTGCTGTGCTAAATTCAGCCTTGGTGATCCACCCTCTTCCCTCCCTGTTGGTAAACAGCTCAGCTTCCCTGGCTGGCGCCTGCCTGCAGGAGAGCTCTGAGTCCAGCTGCTCTGGGGCTCCCACACCGCTGCTGTTCAACCAGCACTTCCTTGCTCCAGTGCCTTCTCTAGAGCCTGCCCAGAGCCACATGGACTCAAACTGATGTTCTCTGGCAGCAAGATCCCCTCCCTGGCTGCCATCCTCACCCCTCTGCTCCAGATCAACCCACGATGATTCCAAGCCAGGCCTGGGGAAGTGGTGGATCCGGCTCCCACCCACAGGATTTTGTCCTGGGATGGGATTTCAAGTGTGGGAGCTGATGGTGGGAGGATGGAGAGGTCATTCATCTTCAAGAGTTTACTGGCAGATATTTCACTTCCACTTTGGCCCTGTCTGGGAGGATTTCCCACGTTACACCCCAAATTCCTGTTCTGCAGCTTTTTGTTGGGGCAAAGTCCCGGCTTGGGACTTTGTCCTCTCCTGGTTATTGCAATGGCAGTGCCAGCCTGATGCCAGCCTGGTGCCAGCCTGATGCCAGCCTGTCTGCTCTCATCCCTCTTAGATGTGGCTGGGGACTCCATGATGGTAGCTTGTGCCTGTGATCCTTCCTTCCTCATTTTTGGGTGTTTGCCTTTCTCCTTCATCTTCCCCATGGTCTCAAGGGTTTTCCAAGCCTGCCCTCACACTGCCAGGGCTCCATTTTCTCCTTCATCTCCATCCTCTTCTCTTTTTCTGTCTCTCCCATCCCTTATGCTTTTAGATTCCCAGCCAAGTCTGTTGCCTGAATCTCTCTTCCTTCACAGAAGAAGACTCCCAAGAAACCATTTTCTTGCACATCTTCTACCCAAATTCTGCTACAATTGCTGGGCCTGGCCATGCACCATCCCCTGCTCCCTAAACACAACTCCACCCACTGATGGAATTTGCATCCTCCAAGCTGGTCTTTTTTGATTATTTTTTTTATCATTTAATGGGTCAGGACTACTGGGTGCTACCGCCCTTCCAGATAAATACTCATAAGGACTATTGCTGCTGTTCTGGCCAAGAACATCAGGAATCTGTCAGCCCTTTGATCCCCCATTCCATCATCTTGCCCTTCCCGATGTTATCATTGAGGGACACTCTTCCGGTATTCAGCAAATATTTGATTTCCTCTGAATCTAAATTAAAAGATCTTTTCCCATCTGGTTTTTTATTATTATTATTATTTGTTTGTTGGGATTTTCAAAAATTGATTTTAAAATGCTTTTGGCACCGCGTGGATACATTCCATTCCAAGAAAAATAAAGGAAAACTGTTCTGACTAAATATAGATCAAAAGGCACTTGTGAGTTGCCTCTTGCATCCCTGGCTGAGAGAGCTCTCCTCTCCCAGCCCACCCAGGCTATTTCAGCCAGATTGCTCCCAAATTCTCTGTGTTCCCTCCTCTGCCTCTGCTCACCTTGGCTCCTGGCTCAGCTCACTGCCCAGCTCAAGGGAAAATGCTGGGTTTGGAATCCTATTTTGGAATCTTCCAGTAGTGAGAAATACGCTGTGCATATTTCATCCTCTCCCGCTGGGGCTTTTAACACCCTTTTTCGACTTTTTCTAGCAACATCCCTTGGAGCAGGTTCAGTTAATTGACTTTCCAGCTGAGGGAATTGCAGGATGCTCCATGCCAGAGGTGCATTTGCCAGTGGCCAAAGCCAGCTGGAATACACTCATCAGGATGTGGTCACCAGCAGTCACACAGCAGCAGGGCACTGTGGTCTCACATGGCCTCAAAGGGTGCATGGAGGGGCCCACATCAAATATCAGGGAAAATTCTTCACTGAAAGAGTGGTTAATCATTGGAACAGGCTGCCTAGGGAAGTGGTGGGGTCACCATCCCTGGAAGTGTCCAAACAGCAAGTAGATGTGGCACTTCTCAATAAGGTTTAGTGGGCATGGCAGTACCTGGTCCAAGGTTGGACCTGATGGCCTTGGAGGTCTTTTCCAGCCTTACTGAGTCTGTGATTCCTGCTGTGTCCTCATTGGGGTGTCCCTCTCTGTTTGCCCACAGGTGTTTGTGCTGTGCCATGGGCTCCTGCAGCTCTCCCAGCTCCTCTACAGCGCCAACTTCAAGAGCAGCCTCACCACCATCGAGAAGCGCTTCGGGCTCTCCAGCCTCTCCTCAGGCTTCATCTCCAGCTTGCACGAGGTAACTGGGGCAGCAGCACCCAAAGGGTGGCCAGGATTTGGGTGACACCTTCCCAAAGCAGGGCTGCTCACAGCCAGGGCTTCCTCGGGCTCCCTGTGCTGGGAGAGCAGCTGTGCTGTGCCCTGGGACACCTCCTCACACCTCATTCTGCTCTGCCACGTCCAGGGGGAATGGGGGGTCCTGTGGGGGTGGCCCTTGGACAAGAGCAGACTTACACTGGATGGAATTCCAGAATGGTTTGGGTTGGAAGGGATCCTAAAGTTCATCCCATTTCATTGCACCCCCTGCCATGGGCAGGGACACCTTCCACTATCCCAGGTGGCTCCAAACGCCATCTAACCCTGCCTTCAACACTTCCAGGGATCCAAAAGCAGCCTCAACTTCTCTGGGCAACAGTGCCAGGGCCTCCCCACCCTCACAGAGAGGAATTCCTTCCCAATATCCCACCTAACCCTGCCCTCTGTCTGTTTAAGGCATATTGCTGAGCCGCCTGAGGATTTTCTCACAAACACTTTCTTATCAAGAAATCCCTTGAAATGAGTTTCCTCCTTCACATTTCCAGGAATTCTGTCCTTCCTAGCAGCTCTTCGAGGCCTGGGAAATGACAGGAAAAGATCTGCTGGCTGGGAGTTTTTTGCTGGCACCAAGTGGCAGCACACTTGCTCATGAGCTCCCTGGTGAGCACAGGGATGCTCCATCAAGAATCTGGACACTGGGAATCCTCCTGGATCCCTGGGGAAGAGGTCTTACCTCAACCAGCATGGACATCTGGGATTGAAAAGATGTCTCAGGGCCCGCTGAGACTTCCTGCTGTCTGTGACTGTGTGAGGTGCCCTGCCTGTCCAGGACAGCAATCTTAGTGCATTGCCTACTGCAATTCCAAGAACAAAACCCACAGAGAGACAAACAAGGGAGCCCACACAAACATAAATACAGAGTTTTCTTAGCCATACATAGAATCACAGAGTGGTTTGGGTTGGAAGGGACCTTTAAAGGCCATCTTGCTCCACCCCCTGCAATGAGCAGGGACAGCTTCAACATGCCAGAGCTAAAATGATGTTTAGGCTGTCCTGTTAAAGCCCTTGTAATGGGAATTTTGTGGTATTCACCCACTTGCCTGAGCAAGCTGTGTGGTTTCATGGCTTTCTAGTTGATGCTGTCTGCAGTTGCAAATGCCCAGGGTCATAAATATTTGCAGTGAGCTGGACTTTGTAGCAGGGCTCATGTCCGTTTGAGTCACTGGAGTGGAGGCAATGTGTTTCATTCCTTGCTGGTTTTGGAGGAATTGTCAGTTTATGCCACATCAGTCAATCTCTTCTGCCAGGGAACAAGGGACAGGACAAGAAGAAATGGCCTCAAGCTGGGCCAGGGGGGGTTTAGTTTGTGTATGAGAGAAAATTTCCTCCCAGAAAGGGCTGCCAAGCCCTGGCACAGCTGCCCAGGGCAGTGGTGGAGTCCCCATCCTCGGAGGGGTTTAACAGATGCGTGGATGTGGCACTTGGGGACATGGGTGGCCTTGGCAGTGCTGAGGGAGCAGTTGGACCTGACGGTCTTGGAGAGTTTTTCCAACCTCTTGGAGTTTAGTTGTTAATTGCTGCCCCGAGATGTGTAGGATGTCTCTGTTTCAGTCCGTGCGTCCAAAGAACGAGTCAGAGCTCTTCAGTTTTCGGTCTTGAAGTTGTTTATTAATTCTTATTTATAAAATTCTTATTTATAAATGTTTATTTTCTTTCTGTCCAGCTGAGGTCTGCTCAGCAGGGCAGCCACAGGCACTCTGACCACCCTCGAGGCGGTGTTGTCCTTTTATACTACAAACTACCTATAACATATTTACACTTAATTCCCAACTCCTATCACCTATGTTAGACAGTGAGTGAACTTCTACTCTAAACCAGTCCCAAAGTGCCAACATCACAGCAAAATATGGAGCCAAGGAGAAGAAGAAGAAAGGCTGGACATGCCCAAGTTCCTCCATCTTGTCCCCAAAACCCCCATTCCAAAAATCCCAAAATCTACATTTTCACCCTGTGATAATTTTATTATTATACTATCCAAGCTTCTGTGACTTTCAGGTCCTCATACAAAGCTGGTAACTTGCTCCAAGGGTCACAATCAAATCCCCAGGTGCTCTGGGCTGTGTGCCAGGGTCTCTGAGCCCTCTGGCAGGGCCTGGCAGCTCTGAACACCCGGAGGGATGTGCTGAGTTCTGACATTGATGATCTTAGAGGTCTCTCCCAACCTCATCACTCTGTGATTCTGTGTGGATTCTCACCTTCCTCCCCGTTCTCTGTGCCTTTTCCAGATTGGCAACGTGGTGCTCATCATCTTTGTCAGCTACTTCGGCAGCCGCGTGCACCGCCCGCGCGTCATCGGCCTGGGCGGGCTGCTGCTGGCGCTGGGCGCCTTCCTGGTCACCCTGCCACACTTCCTCTCGGGCCCCTACGAGTACACTGCCCTCAGCACGGGTGAGTGGCACCGGCTGGGCCCCCACACACCCGCACCAGCTGCTCCAGAGGGGTGATGTGGGACTGCCCCCCAAAGCAAGGGGGTGTTTCCAGGGCACGCGTGATTCACACAGAGCCTTAAGGTGGGGCAGTTGCTGGTCAAACCTGATGTCATTACAGCTTTGGAACCCCTTCTGAATGCCAAAATTGCATGTGGGATTTCTTCTGCCTCTCCTGCACATGTTATTCCAGCTGTTGTTACAGAATCATGGAATGGCTTGAGTTTGAAGGGACCTTAAAGCCCTTCATTCCACCCCGTGCCATGGGCAGGGACACCTTCCACTGTCCCAGGTGGCTCCAAGTCTGTCTTTGAACACTTCCAGGAATGGGGCAGCCACAGTTTCTCTGAGATGGTAGGTTTAGATTAAATATGAGGGAGACATTCCTCCCTGTGAGGATGGTGAGGTCCTGGCACAGGGTGCCCACAGCAGCTGTGGCTGCCCCTGCATCCCTGGAAGTGCCCAATGCCAGGCTGGACAGGGCTTGGAGCAGCCTGGGACAGTGGGAGGTGTCCCTGCCCATGGCAGGGGTGGGACTGGATGGGCTTTAAGGTCCCTTCCAACCCAAAGCATTCTGGAATTCTGTGATATAGCAAAGCTCCCCTGTCCCCATGCTCTGCTCTGGCCAGGATCCTGATCTGATCCAGCCCAAGGAAGGCTGCTGCTTTCACTGGGAAGGCTTGGGGAACAAGCTCATGTGAACAATGACAGCTCACTTTTCCATGCAGAATGGAAATGACCCAAAAGTTCTGCACAGAACACAATTCTTTCAGAACAACTTTCCTAAACTGAATAGGATTAGAGGATGGACTGCAAAACCAGATGGACAGGGCAGAGATATTGACATTATGAGGATTGCCGGATGGCAAAGAACATATTCAGTCTGTGAACAGCCCCTGAAGAGACTTCAGTCCTGGTGGAAGTTTCTATGGCAGTCTGGAGCAGGGTGAAGTCCCCTGGTGTCTGGGCTGTATGAAGAAGCAAGGGCCATGTTTTGGAAGGAGCTGGGCCACTCCTGAGCCGTGGGGACAGCAGGGATTCAGGGCAGGGTGTTCTGCTTAGGGCAGCCAGGTGACCCCAGAGGGCATCACTCGCTGCTCCTGCCTGGGTACCACAAGGGAGCAGAGACAGCAAAAACCAGCCATGAGTTAGCTCTGCCCTCGTCAAACCATGGAACTCTTTAAAAGTGTGATTCAAATCATAGTCTGTTTGTTTGCTGACCTCATATAATACTGCAAAGGAAGTACAGGGTGATGAGAACTGCTGAATAAAATGAGCAATCCATCCAAAATCCAGCAGTTTGTGCCTACTCAGTGAGTTTGGGAGATTCCTGCTATTTGGGGATTTAGTGTGGGAGGAGGCAGGGGATACAGTACTCAGTGTTGGAATGCTCATTTTTTTTCCCCTTCCAGGTAACAAAAGCCAGGGGCAGGACGAGCTGTGCTATGCAGAGAGCAGATTTGTGTGCTCAAACAGCACCAAGGACCCAGAGAAGGAGGCCAGCAGCGTGTGGGCCATGATGGTCATTGCCCAGCTGCTGGCTGGGATTGGCACCGTGCCCATCCAGCCCTTTGGGATATCCTATGTGGATGACTTTGCAGACTCCAACAATTCCCCACTCTATGTTGGTAAGTGGGAACATTGCTGTGCAGTGTTTTGTTTCGCAGAATCCCAGGGTGGTTTGGGTGGGAAGGGATCTGAAAGCTCATCCAGGTTCACCTGGGCAGGGACCTTCCATTATCCCAGGTTCCTCCAAGCTCCAGTATCCTTGTCTTCCCTCTGCAGTGAGGGATCACTGTCCAATGAATTGTCCCACTGATCCCTTAGAATTCTCAAATCTGCAAGGAAAACAAAGGAAAGAGTATTGAAGGAACCTGAAAGGTTCTAAAGAGGAAGGAAAGAGGGACTGATGTGTTGTTTACAATATTGGTGCTATGGGAATGTCTGTCAGGGTGAATGGCTCCAGGGTTGCCTCAGTATAGCAGAAATTCCATCTCCTCAATTCCCTTTTCATTTTATGTCTGATGCAGCTCAAGCTCATTACCTCCTTTCAAACATCTTGAGAAAGTTGTGTGAAGAGTTTCTCTCAAGGAGGGAACTTGGATCCTGTCATTGCAAACAAATGAAAGGAAAATGTTCTGACCTTATGGGTTATCTATTTTGGCATGGGAGGGTTCAGCTACACCCAGGGTGGTCTGGTGGCCTTTTTGCCCTCAGAATCTTTCACCTCTCCTGACGTTTACACCAAAATATTTTTCCTTGAATCTGAGGATTAGTATGTGTTTTTTCCCTTGGCACGTTAGAGGACACGAAGGTCTCAATCACCTGGATGTTAGTGCCCTGCTGCTCCCTGGGGTTCAGGAATATCATGAATATTAATGACGTAGCTGACTACTTGTATTGTGTCAGCAAAGCCTTGATGGCAGCAGAGCAGAGGGAATTTGTCCTCAGGCAGCTGCCTTCCCCCTCTGTTCTGCCAGACAAACACCACCTTCAGTGTCAGGGCAGTGAGGACCTTCTCACTGTGAGGAAGGGTGCTTTCTCCCCTCTGTGTGCTGTGCCACCATTCCTGCATTTCCTGGGAAGACAGAAGCCACATCTGCATGGGAACTACAATTCCCTGCTCACAGGGGCTCTCTGTGCTCCCTTTTCCCAGCCATCCTCTTTGCCATTGCTGTGTTTGGCCCTGCCTTTGGATACCTGCTGGGCTCCGTGGTGCTGCGGCTCTTCGTGGACATCGGGAGGGTTCACACTGGTGAGTATTGCTCGGGTAGCACGGGCCCCAAACACCCTCTGTGGGCCACAAGGTCACTCTGAGATGAAAGGTGACAGAAGCCACCAGTCCTGTGACCCACAAAACCCTGCAAAGATCCGACCTGGAAAAGTCATACTCGATTCTGTCACCTCATAAGATACAGGTGGTCCTGACACTACCACTGAAGGAGAGCCCTGGGCAGGGACATTCCAATGCCCAACCCATGGTGCTGCACTGGAGGTCATGGCTGGGTCTGCCCGCTGCCACCACACTGAGGAGGTCCCACAATCCCGGCGTGGTGGTGGAGAGGAGCAGGGAAACCTGAGGAATCCATGATGGAGAAGAGAACCACAGAGCAAGCACTGCCCTATGGATACACAGAGAACTTGGGTGTACTCATCCTCCTCCCCAGCACGTGCAGAGCGAGGGGCTGAGCTGACGCCACCACAGGGACAATTTGCTTTATCCATGGCATGTGCTTATTATTTCTGGTAACTTAATCACTAAAGAATTCACCCCAGCTCCATCATTAACGTGGCTTTTCCTGTGTTTCCTTAGAGAGATCAGAGCCTGCCTGACATTTTTGTCCGGTGCCTGATAAGAATAATAAATGAACGTGGGCAGGAAATGCCAAACAGCCTTGGCCCCTTCCCCACAGCGGCAGACGGATTTAGCAGCCTCTCCTGGTCGCTCCATGATGACGTCCAGGCTCCAGAGTGGAGTGCTCCTGTTTGGGGAAGTGGGCTGATTGTTCCACAGGGGTGTGGGCTCCTCTCCTGTCACACCCTGGCACGGAGCTCCATCCCAAACTGGCCATGGCTCCATCCTGGCTGTGGGCAGCTGAGTCCCCAAGGCAGGCCAGGCAATCTGTCAGACCTCTCATGAGCATCCCTTGGCCCAGCCAAAGGATGTGTGTGCTGGAGACAGCGAGGCTCTCACCTTCTCCTCCTTTTTCCGGAGAAGACGCCCGGAGTTTGGTGCACTCGGAAACCGGGAGCTTCTGCCAGCACAGGGCCTTCCCTCGGTCCTGTGAGCAGAAAGTGACCCAGCCTGGAACAATGGGACAGCAACTTTTTCCAGGAAAGCAGCACAGCCTTTCCCAGTCCCTGTCTTGGCTCAGCAGCCCTGTCAGCAGCATGGTCCAACCCACTGTGTTCTCCGGGCAGAGGATGGAGTCAGGCCCCCATAATCTCTGCGTCACTGGTTGGCTCAGGGGTTAGAGCTGAACCTGGGCCACCAGTGTGCTTCCACGCTGACCAAATCCATCCTGCACTCACCTGGGAGGTTTGGTACAGCTGGGATGAGTGGCAGTGGTTGTTTCCTTAGCCAGGGAAAGCACAGGCCAAACACAGCCAGGGCTGCTCTTGCTGCCAGCACTGGTAGGAGCTCCCACCTCCATCCATTTCTCTTACATGCCAGTGCAGAGACCCTTGGGTTGTGCCCACAGTGACTCTGTGCAGGCTCCACCAGCCCATATTCCCATGGAGCTGTGTCCCTGTCACCCCTGGATCTCTCACAGTGTCCCTGTGTGTTGCACTGACAGTGGAGCTGACGCCGAGTGACCAGCGCTGGATCGGAGCCTGGTGGCTGGGGCTGCTCATCTCCTCGGGCTGCCTGGTGCTCACCTCCATCCCCTACTTCTTCTTCCCTCGGTGCATGCTGAAAGGAGAGGTGAGACCTCATCTCCAGAGCCAGGGATGTGCTCAGGGACGGAAGGCCTGTCCCCAGAGGAGAGCGGTGGGAGGGAGGAAGGCAATCCAGCATCCCTTTCCCATTAAAACAAATTTTAAAAGGTGGAAAATAATTAATGTTTATCATTTTGGTGTTTTCAAAGCCAAACCTCGCTGGTTTTGTTACAAAATTACTTTAGTTCTGTTTCAAAATTGTTTACTCATTGATTCTTTAAAGGTAAATTCAAACCCAAAATATTTCGCAGTTATGGTTGAAGGACTCCCCGGGCTTGAGCTGAACTATCTCTAAGTTTCATTTTCAGACTTTTTGCAGAGTTAAAAGGGAGATATTTTGTCAGGGGAGGAAAGATTTCCAAGCTCTTAAAACCTCCCAACAGCAAGCTGTTGTCTTGCTGCTCTGCCCAGGGGCTGAAGTGATATTTGAGATAATCCTTTAATCACAGAATCCTGGAGTGGTTTGGGTTGGAAGAACCTTAAAGCTCATCCTGCCATGGGCAGGGACACTTTCCTACAGCCCAGGTTGCTCCAAGATCCATCCAGCCTGGCCTTGGACACTCCCAGGGATGGGACAGGCACAGCTTCTCTGGATACTCTGTGCCAGAGTCTCAGCACTGCGAGAATTGTCCCCAAATATCCCATCTCACCCTAATGGCAGTGTGAAGCCATTCCCCCTTGTCCTGTCACTCCAGGCCCTTGTCCCAAGTCCCTCTCCAGCTCTCTTGGAGCCCCTTTAGCCCCTGGAATTGGCTCTCCCCAGAGCCTCCTCTTCTCCAGGAGAACACTCCCAGCTCTCCCAGCCTGGAGAAGGGCTCAGGGAACATGGGATGTGGCTTTGCTGTAATTGTCAGGCTTGGCTGGGGATCACAGGCCCCTGGGACAGCCCCTGGCCCTGCTGAGCCTGCCTGTGCCAGGACAGGGCCAGCCCTGTCAGCACAGGCTGCTCCTCTCTCCCTGCAGGAGCGGAACACGGAGGCCGGGATGCTCAGGAAGATGGAGACAGGGGCTGCCCAGGACACCTCCCTGCTGGAGTTCATCAAAAGTAAACTCCTGGGGGGCCAGGAGAGGGTGGATGGGGATGCTGGGCTGTGCTGGAGAAAGGAGGACCCCCACTCCAGCAGGTTCACACCAAGGGGGTTTGCTGGGAGCACTGTGTGTGGATCAGCTCCAGCACCACAAGGGAGAAAGGACCAGGGGAAGGTGGGCACAGCCTCCCTCTGCCTACAGACCTCTGTGGGGCCTCAATTGTTTCAAATTTTGCACTGAGAACCTTAAAACAGTAGGAGTGTGCCAGAAAAGAGTCTCTGGGAGGTCTCCAGGAGTGGGCATGGGGCTGCTGGCGCCACAGCTCCTCAGCGAGGTCACCCACTGCAGCTGATGCTGTTTATGTGGAGCCAAAACAGGCTTGAGAGGGATGTCACTGCTGAGGCACCAGATTGATGACTCTTTTAGCTGCAGGAGGATTTCTTCCCAGATAAAGCCCCTCCCTCCTTGCTTCTTCCTCCACTGCAGTCACATCCTGGAGCTGTCAGCTCTCTCTGTTCTTTATTTGGGCTTTAATGGATGCTGGCTCTCCACCACTCTCGGCTAATTAGAAAGCTCATAAGAGACCAAATAAACAGAGCTGCTCCCAGGGTCCATCTGCCTCTGTTGATGGGGCCAGAGGACACAATGTCCCATCCATGGTGCTGCCAGCTGCTGGGACACATGAGGGTGTCTCCCCTCCTGCTTTCCCATGCCCGCAGACATCCCCAGCAGTTCAGCATCATCATCCCACAGATAGCCTTACTGGGAACAGGCTAAGGGTGGGGGTTTATTCCCAGTACAAATAGCTAAAAGACATTTTTCCTACGTTTCCCCTGCAGGATTCCCAAAGATCTTCATCAGGCTGCTGCTCAACCCCCTCTTCATCCTCCTGGTGCTGGCTCAGTGCAGCTTCTCCTCCGTCATTGCGGGTCTGGCCACATTCCTCAACAAATTCCTGGAGAAGCAGTATGGTGCCTCCCCCTCCCAGGCCAACTTCCTCATAGGTGAGCATGGATGGAGGCAAAAATATCCATCAGCAGGGAGCCAACTGCCCATATTCCCCAGGCTTTTTAAATCCTGGAAAAGAAGTCAGTGAAAGCTCATTTTTGGATGATGGTTTCACTTTGGGGTAGTTGGTGACTTTCCTTAAATTCCCCACTGCCTGTCTCGGACAAGAGTTGGATCTGTGTGTTCTCCCAACTCCTGTGGGGCCCAGAGAGCTGTGCCCTGCCCATGGAGGGGTTCTGGGCAGGCAGGACCCCCCTGAAGGCTCCATCCCTCTGCAGGAGCTGTGAACCTGCCGGCAGCAGCGCTGGGGATGCTGCTGGGCGGGATCATCATGAAGCGCTTCTCCTTCTCCCTGCGCGCCATCCCGCGCTTCGCCGTCGTGGTGCTCGTCTTCTCCATCCTCATCTGCCTGCCCATCTTCTTCATGGGCTGCTCCACAGGGCACATCGAGGGCATCTACCACCCCAGGTAATGCAGGGGCTGCTCCCAGATCCTCCTTTCTCCAGCTCTTACCCATGGGGAGGGACACATGCAGGTGGAGAGGCAGAAGACGTCACCATGACGCTTCTTGCTCCTTGATCCCCACTGCATGGGGAGGAGATCTGGGTGCTCCAGAGCCCAGAGAGCTTGGGAGGGTGTTTATCCATGATTTTCTGGGCCAAACAAGCAGGGGGTAATTTTTCACTCTGGATTATTAGGGGAAAATTAGTAACATTGTGTCCACAACACTTCGCACGCTCCCAGTGTTCCAGCTGGACATCATCTTTCTCCTCACCTCAGTGGATATTTTTGGCTCTTACCATGACTTCCTAAGATAAAAATGACATTTGTGTACAAGTAGGGCTTGATGTCAAGTGCATTGAGCTCATTTCCCAGCGCACTGCCAGCAAGGAAGAGATTTCTGATGCCATCTTCCCATGTGGGGTGGAGCAGCCCCATCCCACCCTGCCCAAGGACAGCTCCCCAGGACCACATTCCTGCAGGATTCAGACTCCAGCAGATGCACTCCTTGGGGGACTGAGGGAAGACAGGGCAGATTTGGGTTTGTCCTCTTCCCTTCCACAGCCATCAGGCTTGTTTGGGAACGTGCCCACTTTCAGTTTGTGTCCATGTGGTGTTTCCAGCTGTGGCTGTTCACACATCTGTTTGTGCAGCTCTGGATGGAGCCCAGGTCCATTTCTACAGGCTGAGAATCATTTCCAGCTTAGAAAAAAAAAGGGAAAAGGAGTGTGTCAGTACTTGTTTGTAGACATAACATAATTCCTGTGACATTCACTGCACGCTTCCAGAGGTACCTGCAGGGATCAGGGGCTGGCAGAAGGCCAGGCTGCTGCTGGCAGTGTCCCAGCCCAAACAGGAACAGGAAATCTGCTCAACTAGTAGAAGGGATTTTTTTTTTTTTTTTAATTCCCCCTGTCCTATTTCTTAACTTTTTACCAATTTCTCCCCCCTCCTTTCTGGCAGTACACCCAATTCCCAGCCGCAGGTTAAGGCACGGGTTGGGTGCCAGTGCTCTAAGCAGATCTTCCACCCCGTGTGCTGGAAAAACACCACGGAATACATCTCCCCCTGCTTCGCTGGCTGCACCAACAGCACCACCAACCCCTCCAACCCCAGGCAAAAGGTGAGTAAAACAAGTGGTTAGCCAAGCAGCCTTGCTGGGAATAGTGGAGTGATGCTGTAGGAGCCCAACAAATGCAACAAGGGAGTGGAGCCTTTCCCACAAGGTGTGCTGAGCCCTGGGAAAGTGCCCTGGAGAATTGCTGTAAGGAACCAAGAACCTTGGAAGAACAGGGATGGTGGCAAATCCCATTACAGGATGCCATGGCTGTGCCTTAAAACTGGAGCTGGTGCTCTTATGGGTGTCCTGCACAGGGATGTGGGATGATTTGTCCCGAGAAGGCTGCCCCTGGAGCTGGGAGTCTGACTGTGTTTTGTTCCAAACATCTCCAACAGATCTACCACAACTGTTCCCTGAATGGGCATGAGCTGTTCTCCACCTACACGGGCTCTTGTCCAGTCAGCTGCTCCCGCATGCTCCTTCCTGCCATATTCCTCATCTCCTTTGCTGCCCTGGTCGCCTGCCTGTCCCACAACCCCCTGTACATGATGGTGTTACGGTGAGTGGTGTGTGGAGCCTATGTGATAATTCCCATGTTGGGATCAATGGGATATTATAAATGTGCAACCAGCCCAAGTCTTGGCCAAATCCAGGGCCAGCAGCTCTGTCTCTCTGGGAGCCTCTCAGGAACCCCAACACAGCCGACAGCAGGGAGACACTCTCTTGTGCCCTGAGGGTACTGAGGGTACCTAGGCTGGTCGCCTTTGCAGCAGAAGAGACACTGGAGACGTGGGTAGAAGATAAAGCGCTGACTCTTAGCAGGGGTTAATCCAAGGTTTTGTTCTAGGAGTCCCAAAGGAGCCCCTGCAGCTCAGGGGGCTCCTGCTGAGAGCCCCGGGAGCTGTGCCAAGGTTACATTTAAAGGGAGGTGGAAACCGAAAGTAGATAACATTTTACTGACCAATAAGTGACCCTAAGGGATGGGGACTGGGGGATGGACATTTAGGACAGCATATGGGGCAAGGCTTGGGGGCTGACCCCTGGCCTCTGGCTGATCACTCGACATCCTGGACCGAAGCTTCTAGATGGAGGGGATGGGATGCTGAGTGATTGACAGAGAGCCAGGGTGGGATTTGGGGATGATCTCAGCAAAGGAAAAGGATTACACAGGTAAAGGGAGGGGATACACTGTGGGGTAAACCATTTGGAGAAAATATGGGGATACAAACCCAAAACTATTACAAAGTTCTACAAAGTATAAAAACACACTACAACAGACCTCCTGTGCCTTCTCCCCTGCAGGGTGGTGAACCAGGATGAGAAGTCGTTCGCCATCGGAGTCCAGTTCTTGCTGATGAGACTGCTGGGTGAGTGTTCATCCCTGAATGAGGCTGGGGAGCTGCAGGAGGCACTGAGCCTCCTCGGGATCAGCACTGACTCCATCCTCTCTCCCCGCCAGCCTGGCTGCCGGCCCCGGCCATGTTCGGAGCCCTCATCGACTCCTCCTGCATCTACTGGCAGCAGCAGCAGTGCGCCCCGGGCCGCTTCTGCGCCTACTACAACAACGATTTCCTCCGAAACAGGTACCCTGTGTGTGCCCCTCTCTGGGCAGGGGCCCCAGCCCAGCCTGGGAAGTGCCAGCTGTGGATGTGACATGTGACTCTTCTCCTGGCAGATACTTGGGGCTGCAGGTGGGCTACAAGGTGGTGGGCACCGTGCTGCTGGCGCTCATCAGCTGGAAGGTGAAGAGGAGCAAGGAGTACAACGTGCAGGAGAAGGCGGCGGGGCTGGTGTAGCCGCCGAGGACTGACTCGCACCCCCATCACCCATTGCCACTACTTTATCTTGTTTGGGTTCGTTTTACTCGCCACGGGAGCGACTCCTCCCGCAGCCCAGGGATGCTCCGGGCCAGCACGGCATCTCCCGGGGTCCCCAGCCCGTCACCCCGGGCAGGGACAGCCCCGGCCCGCCGGAGCAGGAGGCAGAGGGGGCTGGAACAGCCGGACCCGCATTAGTGCCTGCTGCGGGCCATGGTCCCGCTCCGGTGTGACATTCCCGGCCGCGACAGGAGCAGGGGAGGTGGCTGCCAGCCTGGTGTCCCCACAGAAGTCAGCAGGGACACCGCACACGTGTTGGGACAAGACAGCACGAGGGGTTTATTGCAGAACATCTGGGGTTTGTTGCTCTTTTTATTTTTTAAATAAAGGTCACTTTTCCAACCGTGGTGAGCTCTTGGGTTCCCCACCAGCAGCAAGGCAAAGCCCTGGGGATGCTGCAGGTCACAGCCTGGCCATGCTGAGCACATAGCAGCTGGGAAAGGGGAAAAAAGGGTGACAGAGGGGGAGGAGGGCTGGTAGGGGCTACACAGAGCTCGGGGCAGCTGAGGAGCCCTGCCCACATCTCCCTGATGGGCACAGCAGAAGGTTTTACCTAAGCTTCTCATCCCCATGGGTTTGCTAGCACACATCAGTTCAGGTACTCAGCTGCCCAAGCTGGTGGCTCAGAGGAGGGACCATGAACAAAGAAATGCCTGGCAATTGAAAAGTTTCATTCCTTGTCCCTCACACCAAGAGCCTGGGGTTCTTCTCACCCTTCAATGTGTTGATGTTTGGGTTGTTTCACACCCCTCAGGTGGGTTTTGGTTGGTTCTGTCAGTCCACACTGTGATGGAACCCCATACTGCGTTTCAATACACAGATCACAACTACTCCTGCATTTTAAGGTAGTATTTTAACTGCAGCTTTGCCCATTCTAACTATTATTAATGATCTTTACTATTATCATTGATCAGACTGTCAGCTCCTGGTTTCCTTCTGATCCATCTCTGCCTGACACAGCACAGCCTTAGGCTTCACAACAAGTTCAACCCCATGGCCTAACAAGTCCAGCTACTTATGTCAAGTACTGAGCTACTTCAAAATGCTGTAATTTTTTCAATGCAGGGGGCTCTGGATAGAGAACAGTGGGTTTGGGGTGTTTTTTCAGGGGTTTTACGGGTTTAATGTACTCAGACCCTGCTGTCCTTACCTGCTGTCCCTGTGGTTGTGGCCCTGCTGCATTCATGTTTATGAAGAAAGTCGAGGGAAAAGCAAGGACAAGAGCAGACCTGCCCTGGATTTGCTCTGGATCACCAAAGTCCTCACAAAAAAGAGCTCTCCCCATGTTAACCCTATTCCTTTTCCACCTCCACCTGGCAGACTTTCCCTGAACACCCACCTGACCTTCTGTAACTTTCTCCCCTTCTTTCACACCCAGCAGGACACGCCCCAGGAGGGGCAGGTCACAAAGGGCACAAGGGGGCCCAAATGGGGCCAGGAGCTTCTGTTGGCACCCTAAAGGTGCCAGGGTGGTGGCTCTGTGCACAGGGAAGGTAACAGCTGGAGCACCTGTGCTGGGCAGCCTTAGAAACCACCCCTTGGGTTGCTGATGTCTAGGCATGGTTATTTTTGCCTTTTCATGAGTATCTCCTCCTCTTTCAGGTTTTCTGCTATCCCAGTTATCACTGTGCTCCTCATTCTCCTCCAAAAACATCTGTCTTGTCCAGGGGAACAATTGAGAGTACAATCCATAGCAAAAAACATTGACCCAAAGAGCTGCAGCACAGTGAGGGCCTCAGTGCCTGGGGATGTGTGAACACAGCAGGTTCCTCACTCAGAGTCAGGCAGCTGCAGCAAGAAGGGGCTGAGTTCATCACATCCCACTGTCCTGCCAAAGCCATCCCAACACAGCCCTGCTGAGCTGCAGCCTCAGGAGCAGCACTCCCAGCCAGCAGAGCCACGGGCTGGGAACGAGGTCAGGAGAGCAAAGAACAAAGCACAGAGCTGACTGGGGAATCAAGAAAAACAAGAAAACAACACTCAGACTTTCCAGTTCTGCTCTCTTCCCTCAGCCACTGGGGAAAACCAGCCCTGAGTATTTAAATATTTAAAAAAATCATGGAGTGAGGCCCAAAAAACTCCTGGAGTTGTGCTCTGGGCACAGCCCCAGCTCAGCCATGGCCATGCAGCCACTCCCCAGCCCAGGAAAGCTGAGGCATCTCCTCTCCATCCAGCACAGCCACCTCCAGGGCACAGCAGTGCTGCCCTGCCACCACAGCTGGCTGGAGCTTTCCTGTGCACATCACCACAGTGCCTTTTAATTATGATTTGTGGGCGTTTTTTGCTATGTGATTATCAATTTCTCAATTAGTCAGACCAAGAAGTAAATACAAAACCAAAAGAAAACCCAACCCCAAAGCCCTCTGTGTGCAGAAAATAAAGTTTTTTGACAACACAGAGCTGGCCACAGAATAGGAAGGTTGATCCCCAGGAGCAGAGCCCCATCCATCCATGTAGATCTGACACCTCTGGGAAGAGCCAAGGCAAACACAGAGACTGAAGCAAGACTTGAGAACAAACATTTAAGCATAAAAGAATTTACTTAAGGAATATTTTTAAAAATAATAACTTAAAACCCACTATGGCCTCATGGTACCTCCCCCCTTAAGCTGAGGCTGGTGCTTGGCTTCTGCGTCTCTGCAAGAACAATCACATCAAGAAACAGCAATTTTTTGCCCAAAATCATTTCAGCATTATGGATTTGAAGCAGGCAGCCCAAGACCTCCAGCTAAAGGAGTTCAAAGCATGACAAACAGGTTCCAACAGGACTCTGCCTGCAGGAAAAAGAATGTAACATGTTTGGTAAATATTACCCTCCCCTGCATGGATGGCTCCCGAGGCTGGAAATGCAAGGACCAGCTTCATTACAGGCACAGGCCTTTGCTCAAGGCTGTTCCTGCTCTTCCCAACACCTGGCAATGCTGCAGGGAGGCAGGGAAAGCCCCAGAGAAGGAAAAGAACACAACAGATAAATTGAGGGATGAAGGAGGCATCAAACCACAGGGGAGAGAGGGCTACAAAAAGAGTGTGCCAGGAGCCAGTCACCCCCAAATCCTAAAAAAACCAGGGGAAGCCACAAAGGAAAAATGATACTGCACTAGAAGTCTGCAATGTGCAGTGAGACACAAACTGGGAAAATCTCCCATTTCTTTCCCCTCTTCCTTGAGCATCTCTGCCACAAGGAGGAAGCACACCCACGGTGCTGGCAGCTCCCTGGCTTTCCCTCTCACTGTGCCATAAGTGCTGACTAATTAATTACACACAAAGCAAGCCCTTCCTGCAGCCACTGCACAGCAAATGCCTGGCAGGTCCCAGCTGCAGGTACAGGTCTGAAAGTGTGCCCATCTCACAGTTTCATGCCACGACCCCCCTGTAGCTCTGCCACTCTTTTGTTCCTGCCTGTGGGAGGAGAAGCAGAGTGAAGCTTTCAGAACAGCCCTCAACTAAAGAAAAACTCCCAGGAGCTGATCAAGAGAGGAAATCAGCAGACATGGGCACCCAGCTGGGCCCAGGGAGTAAAGCAGGGTTGGTTTGGACATTTCACACTCCTCCTGCCCCACAGAAATGGGGCTGCACCAGTTTGGAACAATGGGAAGGCAGACACAAAGAGGAAAACAGCTTTTTGTACTCTCTCAATGCCTGCCCAACTTAGGGAGCTTGTGCAGTGCTCCCCAGCAGCCCCAGCCATGAGGTGGTCAGGGCTCTGAGAAGCAACAGGGGCCTAAAGCATGGCAGGAAACAAAAGGCTCACTCCAGTCTCTAAAACTCACCTGCCACTGCACTCCTTCCTGATTTGCTTGGCAACTACAAAAAAAAGCTTAAAAATTAAGGAATAGAAAAGCCCAGAAGTTCAGCAGCCCAGAGGAGGTCAAGGGAAGAGGGGAGAGGATAAAAACATTGCAGCATGAAGGGACAGCCAGAGGGAATCACACCAGCAATTGTCAGGTCTCTCCCAAGCCCAGGAGCAGCAGAAGAAGACACCACAGTGCTGACTTCCAGCTGAAGTTCCTTCTTTTTACATCAAGGTGAGATCTGAGTGCTCCACACCATCTTTTCCCCTTCAGCCCCCCATCCCTGTCCATCTGTGTTCAGGCCACCTTCACCAGCCACTTCTGGAGGGCCTCCAAGTCAGCCTCTCCCTCCTCTCCCTTGCTGCCTCGAGCACTGCACTCCACAAACTCCACCTTCATGGGCAGCTGGGAGAAGTCAAAGTCCTTGCCCTTCTTCCCCAGCTGGGCAGGGCCCCCTGTGGCTGAGCCATCCAGGCTGGTGGGGGCTGCAGAGCGTGTCACCCGCAAGGTATTGCTGCAGGGAGAGAAGGAAAAGGGTCAGGAATTGGGGACCAGGGGAGAATCACCTGCACCACGGCTCTGGGATGTCTGGGGTGGCAGCAGCATGTCAGCTACACCAGGGACACAAGGCCCAGCACTGCCCTGGGAGGCTCAGGGGAGTAGGAGGACACTCAGGTTTGGTTTTGCAATAAAGGACAGCAGAAATCAGATGATGATGATGATGATATCCTTATCCCAATTTGCACTGGAATAACAGTGCCTAACAGGGCACAACAACTCCCTAGAAATCCAACACCTACACACAGGTAGTTGGCAAATGCTCAACATCAGAACAAGCAATTTATTGCTTATTTTCCTGCAGAATGTGAATGTGTGGCAACTAACTCCTGTGCTAAAAGGCAGGAGGTTGTGTGTTCAGCCTGGAGGAGGCACAGCACAAACAGCCCTGCTGCCATCTGCTGGCCAAAGGGGTTATAGATCCAGGGAATCATTCAGCTTGGAAAAGCCCTCTGAGACCATGGAGTCCAATGCAAACCCAGCACTGCCAAGCCCCAGACCAAACAGGCTGTTCCCAGTTCCACAGGGAACTCAAGGGAGCTCACTGAGGTAAGAGAAAAAGGGCAAGAGGGACTGAGATCCCATTCCATACTTACAGCTCTTTCTCCAGCTGTTGCTGGATGAGTTTTGCTGATTTTGCCATTGTGACATCTGAAGAGAAAAAAAGGAAATCAGCTCTTTGGTTGTCAGAATTCAGAACCTGGTTCCTTTCCCTAAAGTAAGGCCAGTTCACACTGTGCACTCACTGGAGCTACCAGGACAAGGTCAGCTGTGCCTGCAGTGGGATGAGGGATGCTGGAGATTTGGGATAGCAGATGTGAATGGGAACAATTTAACAATCTGACACAAGACAGGGAATTAATTTCTTCTTTCTGGGCAGGAAGATACTTCAGAGGATGGGTTTGATGCACCAGCACTCACTCCTGTCCTATGCTTTCCACCTGTGCCATGAAGGCCTCAGGCAGCTCCCGAGTTAGGGCAGGAAATAACTACAAAACCCAGATCAGATACTGCCCCAAAACAACCCACTATTACACAGGGACCCACATTTTCACTGTAGAATTTGTAGGAATCTGAAAATTGAGTCTTTTCCAGTAGCTGGGAATTCAGGCTACTCCAGAGAAAACATGGAACCCTGGCTGCTGAACATTTCAACCTGAAAGCTGCTGAGTGTGTAGGGATAGTTCACTGTGCTTGAGCTGATCCTACTTGCTGCTGGATGGAGACTGAGGAACAGCTCTGCACAAAGCCAGCAGAAAAAGCCACACAAAATCCACCTGCATCACCTACACCCACCCAAAGAGCTGCAGCTCTCCCAAACACTCCTGCTGAGTAGTCAGAGTTTAAACCTAAATTCTACCCTTCCTTTTGCTGCAATCCCAGCCCCCAGGTGCAGCAGGGAGCCCTGCAGGCCCAGCCCAGGGTACCTTGCTTGTTGCAGGCGATGAGCAGCGCGGGCGCGTTCCTGAGCACGGTGCTGTCCACCAGCACCTGGTACAGGAACTCTGCCACGTCCTTCACCTCCCGCTGGAAGGCCACGCTGTCCACCACAAACACGATGGCTCTGGGGCAAGAGGCAAGGACAGGGGATGGGGATGGAGCTCTGCAGTCACCACCCCCTGCAGGTATTCCAGCCTGGGCTGAGATTTTTCACATCTGGTCTCACCCAGCCCAAGCACAGGCTGGTAGCGTGTGCTGGATGAAATACATCCCATGACCAGCTCCAGCAGGAATTCTTTTATTATATATATATATATATATATCCTGTCTCCCAGGATATCCCCCTGCCCCAGCATATCCCACACCCCCCAGACCTCCCTGCTGCAGTGGCTTTGCCTCCTGGTGCACCACAAGCACAGGTAAGTCAGAAATTCATGGTGCGATTTTGGGATTGTCCTGTGCAGGGTCAGGACTCCACGATCTTTGTGGGCCCCTTCCCATTCAGGATATTCCATGAAGGCAATGCAAAAATTAACCAGCACCCCCCCACAGCAGAGCTCTGACTCTGGAAGCACCACCAGGCCAGCTCACAGCATTCCCAGCACCATCATTTGGTTTATCTCTTTCCAAAGGATCACCTGTCCCCTCCTGCCCTGCTGATCCCCTCCAGGTTACCTGGCTGCAGCCTTGAACCTCTCCAGGAACTGCAGCCTCAGACTCTCATGGCCTGGAAGGTCAATCAAGGTCACATTGGTGCTCTGGAACACAGGCAAGGAGGATTTAACAACACCTGATCTGGGGGTGACAGTGATCACAGACTGGGAAAAGCAGTCTGACCCTGGATTTGTGTCCTGAAGGCACAGCACCACCTGCCCTGACACACAGCACAACAGCCTCACCTACTCACACACACCAAGCCTCCCTAAATGCACCAAACCTTGCTGGGAATAACACAAAAATGCCTTTGCAAGAGCCTTTTTAAACTAGAGGCTGCAAAGGTTTTCCTTCCCAGGAAAGGCAGGAGGTGGCAGAGAACACAGGGCCCAGCAGGGCCACGTCACTGCTCTCCAGATAAGGCTGCAGCAGCCCACTGCTCCTGGATTTTACTGGAAACCTTGGCCATGGTTAAAAAAACAATCAAAAAAGCAACCTGCCTTGCAGATACTTCTCTGCTTAATTAAAGAAACAGAAAAATGGAAAAAAATTTTCAAAAACCCTGCACGTTATTGTACAAAGTTTTTGGCCTTATTATCACTGTTGTAAAGAATGACTGAGAAGGTGAAGCCACAAAACCTCCCTCTACTTTCACAATTCACCAGCAGTTAAGGTGCTGCCAGCATTCTGCTCTCCCTGCCACATGTGCATCCAGCACAGGAGATTTCCAAAATTAAACAATTGCCAAAAACTGAAAACAACCAGATCTGGGAACCTAAAAATAACAGGACCTAAAAATAACAAAATCCTTTCTGGGACCATATAAAGTCCAGCTGGAGCCTCTGCTTAAATGTGATAAAGCTTTGAATTTCAGGTTTTTTTTTGGCAGAAAGAGAAATTACTGATGAGGAAATAAACCAATGCAACAGAACAGTGAAACCCCCAGAGGTGTGGTTTTCAGTCAGAAATGTTTCCCTATTTTACAAGCAAAGAAAAAAGAATGTGTGGAGCCCAGTATTACATTACACACTCCAGTATTTCTTTCTCAGTATGCATGGCCTGAAAAAATCCTGTCCTGCACTCAAACTGGGGCCTGAGCAGCACAGAAATTCCCAGGTTTAGGAGGGGGAGCAGGAAAAGGCTGGGGCAGGGCACTCACCTTGTCCTGGCTGAGCCTGTAGACTGCAGAGCTGTCGGTGATGGAGGTCTGGGTGTCCCGGTAGCGCCCCGACAGCAGCTGGGGGAACAGGCACAGCCTCAGAACCACAGCTGAGAGGCTCCCCAGCCCCAAACCAGCACCAGCACCACCCTCAGCCTCCTCAGAAACTCAAATGGTCCCACAGGGCAATGGGCAGCACACATCTGATCTCAGGTTCCTGCAGGGAACTACACCTGGGGTCTCTTTCTCCAGTTAATTAATAAATGGTCATTAGGAAAATAAATACATATTTAAATTGCGAATCTCCACTAAATAAGAAGGAAGAGAGTGTGCTAACAAATCCTTCAGAGTTTCCATGGCTATGCCCCTTTCTTTTTCAGACTCAGCAGTAACAGAATACCCAGGGTTGGAAGGGACCCACCAGGATGATCAGCCCAACTCCTGTCCCTGCATGGGCACCCCAACAATCCCAGCCTGTGCATCCCTGAGAGCATTGTCCAAACCCTCCTGGAGCTCTGGCAGCCCTGGGGCTGTGCCCATTCCCTGGGGAGGCTGGGCAGTGCCCAGCACCCTCTGGGGAAGAACCTTTCCCTGATCTCCAACCTCAGCTCCCCTGGCACAGCTCCAGCCATTCCCTGGGGTGCTGTCGCTGCTCCCAGAGATTGGAGCTGCACACTGCCGAGAGGTCAAGTATCGCTAAACCTTTTACCATGACAAATTTCTTTGGACATTTCGTGGTGTCCAAAACTCGCTCTCCATCCCTCCTTACAGCCATAAATCCCGACTTTGCATTAAAAGATTAAAAAGCGAACTAAAGGGAACTCCTTCACCGGGGCTCCCCGCTCACCCTCGCGAAAAGCAGCGTCTTCCCCGCGTCGCAGAGGCCCAGCAGCAGCACGGCCTTGCGGCTGCTCTTCCTGCCCTGCACGAACCGCCAGAGCACTGCGGAAGACAGGAGCAGAGGAGGATGAGGAGGATGAGGGGACACTCGAGCCCACCGCTGCCGGCACCGCCGCGCCCTCAGCAGCCCGCGGGGCGGGGGGAAAGGGAGGTTCTCGCAACTCACGGAAGGTGATGGCGACGGCGAGGAGCGCGACGAGCACGGAGAGCACGGCGGGGCCGCCCAGTTCCCGCCGCAGCGCCGCCAGGTGCGGCTCCAGCCCGCCCGCCATGGCCCGCACTCGTGGCCACGCCGCGCTTCCGCCTCCGGCCCCGCCGCACGCCGGGAAGGGCGGCGCGCGGGCTCATGGGAGCTGTAGTTCTCCCCTCAGGAGCCCGGAGGAATGTGGAGTGATTTAGGGTGGAAAAGCTCTGTGACCCCAGCGCTGTCGAGGTCACCAATAAGCCATGTCCCGAAGTGCCACATACACAGGGCTTTAAATCCCAGGCAGATGTGGCAGGGCTGGACAGCTCATTCTGCAAATAAATTTTCCAATGTCCAACCTGAGCCTCCCCTGGCCCAGCCTGAGGCCGTTTCCCCTTGTCCTGTTCCTGACCTCCCCCAGCTGTCCCCTCCTGTCAAGAGTTGTGCAGAGCCACAAGGTCCCCCCGAGCGTCTTTTTCTCCAGGCTGAGCCCCTTTCCAGCTCCCCCAGCCTCTCCTGGTGCTCCATTCCCTTCCCCAGCTCTGTTCCCTTCTCTGGACATGCTCCAGCCCCTCCATGTCCTTCCTGAATTGCTGGGCCCAGAACTGGAGGTGTCTCATAGGTCCCAGCACAGAGGGGCAGTGTGAAAAATGTGTATTTTATGATTGGCTTTTTACGAACATTAAAATGAATATTATATGTGTTGTGTTAGAAAGTTATGCTGTATTAATTTTCTTAAGTAGTGTGTTAAATATAGTTTTAGGTTATAACATAATATTAAAGTAGAAACTGTACTATGTAGGATACTTTTTTTAAGACTCACAGTGAGGTAGCAGCCACAGGACACCTAAATCTTTCTGAGAAAAAGAATTTATTGCTCTCTTACCGAGTTCTTCCTGCCTCATTCAGCCCTGAAGACGCTGTCAAGATTCAGAGGAAGAAGCTGACACTGACCAGACAGAATCCTGTGTTTGAATGGAATTTATGCATCATGTATGAGGTGTATGAATATGCAACAGGTTATTGTTTTTAAGGGTTAATCTTCTGTTAATATGTGCCCTTTATTGGGCTTATTTTGCCCAGACAGAGGTACCCAGACTGTCTGTAACTCTTTGTTTCTATTGTCTCATATTGTTCTAATCCCTATTGTCCAAATTTTTATTACTCTAATTATATTACTATTTTTATAACAAATTTATTACTATTAAACTTTTAAAATTCTAAAAACAAATGATTGGCGTTTTTCACACCGTCCTTGAGCAGGAGATGGGACTGGAGATCCCCAGAGGTCCCTCCAGCTTGAGTGACCCTCCAGTGAGGTTCCTTTTATCCTTCAATGCCTTCTACCTATGGGACAAGAGCTTACACCTGACATGAAATGCAGATGGTGTGGCTTTTTTGGGGGGAAAGTTCTCTAACTGAGTCATAGAAACAGCCTGTTAGAGGCACTTATTCTCTTTCTTTGCTAATTTTGAAGAATGGGTTAAAAAAACCCACCTGTCCAGTGTATTCATCCTACATAAACGGAGGGACTACATTTCATCCTTTCCTGTCACACTCTGCATTTCTGCCATCCAGGGGGATTTTCAGCCAGGCTGCTGGACTTCTCACCACACTTAGCATATGCATCCAAAAATGATTAAAGTATTCATTCCCTCAAAGTCAGGAGCTCTGTGCTTTCAGCAGCTCTTCCATGCCTGCCTTGACAGCAGCATTGGGACACCCTGGCTGTTCCTCTGGAGCAGAGAGTTTCAGCAGCCCTTTTTGCCTTGCCTTTTTATTTTAAAGTGGTTCAGAATGAGGCAAAACAAGCTACATGTTTGTTTTCAGGTCAGCAGCACAAAACCAAACAGACTGCTAAAACAAATAAGTTCCTGAGCAAATCCTAGATTATTGGAATATGAATCCCAATATTACCAGGTAGATTGTACAGCACACTGCAACACTAGACTTTTCCAGAAAGTAAAAGAGATTGATTGGACTCTCCCCATCAATACATGTCCTGCCTGCTGGGAGGGACTCAGAGCCAGCCAGCTGAGATCTGAGACATAGCAGCTTCTGTTCACCCCTCCCATCTTACTCCCACTGTATTATTTTGGTTTGGAGTGATTTTTATTCCTCCTTCATCTGCCTTGACACAAACATTCTCCCTCTTCCTGTGTCCCAGCCACACTGGGGAACCCTCACCTGCCAGGGGGACAGTGGGATAATCTGGGCAAAGCTAAAGCAGAGAGTACAAAGCATCTGTTAATTAAGCTCCAGGGTATATTAAATTTATTTTGCTTTGGCAAATGGTGCAAGAAATTTCCCTAAAGGGCAGCAGTAAGTGACAAGAGCTACACTGGTGTCTGTCACTGTCCTACACTCAGAGGCATTGAGGAAGGAATGGGTTTAAGGACCATTTGGAAAAATCTCAGGACACTTGTTTAGATTTTAAATTTTATTTTTTGCTGTGCTGGCAGCAGAGAATTGTAAAGTGTCAAAGAGCTACTTTCAGAGTGATGAGGGAGGGCAGAGAAAGCAGTGAAGGCAGAGGGCCCTCCGTGGGTCAGTGTTTGCTGCTGAGGGCACAAGAGGAGTCATGGCTTGAGGTTTTCTCCCCCACCTCGAGGATCCTTCCCATCTCACTACTTGTCTGCAAGGAAGGTGCACACCTGGAGAAGATCTGGAAAGGGAAAGGACAGGGAGAAGTTCAGATCCTGCTTTTAAACACTCCCGTCCCACCAGCACACACCCAGCCATGGCAACAGAGTCACACCATGGAAAATCCACAGTGTGCCACAAAAAAAGAGCTTTAACCACAAATCCCACACTGCTAGCCCTGGGGGTTCTCTGTGCTGTTTCTCAAAGTCCGTACTTTCTAAAGGAAAAGTCTTATTCACATTGCTGCCAGAGCAGCAGATTTTAAATCTGTTCTCAGTTCACCCAATGAACTTTGAGAAAAGAATATTGACAATTTCTTCCTTTAAAGACATTGAATGGACAATTCCAGAAGAAACTGCTCATGCCTGCAAGGTAAGAACTGCACTTCAGGACTTCCTCTGGGGCTGTTCCAGTTACCTGATGGATTGCAGGTGTTGAGGCTGGCAAGTGAAGCATAGTATTTATCTCCAAGGAATTCCTTGTACGAGATTCCATCACGGAGACTGATCAGGCACTTTGTCCGGTCTTTAAACAGAAGATCCTTGGATTCATATGCAAACATATTGAAATCATCTCTCCTGGTTCCTTTTGGTCCAAACAGCCTCTGAAATAAAGGCACAAAGAAGAGAGAAGTAGAAAGCTGGCCTACTTCATCCTGGTTCTTCACCATCAGTCTGGGAAGCCTCAAGCCAGACTCTGGAAATTTAGGATTGAACCTTCTGTCTGTCTGTAAGCTTAGAGGAGGGATTGCTCACTGGGAGGGACATTTCTTGCCCCATTTTAACATGTCCCTGTGTGCAGAGATGCTGCCAGCAGGTCCTGCAACTTAACCATGAGTAGAAGCAAAAGACCAGACCTCTCACCAGACCCTGATGGTGGAGCCAATATTAATGTTTGCAGGAAGAAACAGATGGTTCAGTCTGGTTCTGGTCATCTGTGTGTGTGCAGGGAGCCTGATTTTGGGGCTGAGCCTGACCCAGCTGTGGCCCAGACCAGGCAACACAAAGGAGTTTCTGAAACAGGAGCAGAGGCTGGAAAGGAGGTGATAAAATCATGTCACACAAGCATAGTGTGACAGCAGCAACAGCTGCAATCCCACTGCTACCTAAAGGTGTGTTTGCTAAGGTGGCAGAGGAGAAAGGGCACTTGGGAAGGGATGGAGGAAGGGGGAGGCCAAGGGGTAAAAGCTTCCACCTCACACTGACTTGGAGAAAATCAGAGCAGCCCCACAACATTTCTTCTACTCTCAGCACTACAAACCTCTTGGTTCTCCAGCATCTCACGGACTTGGCGTGCTTTCTCAGGACGCGCCATCACAGCGTGGGTAGGGACTTTGGCCAGGTTGCATCTTCTGTAATCCATGACATTTGCCCGCTGCCCATCAGTGCACAGCAACTCAAATTGGTCCATTTTCAGATCTTTGGCCCAGCTTTCTGTGTTTTTGCCTTTAAAGAAGAATGGGTTTGGAGATTCAGAGAGCTTGTATAGCAGGACAACATCAACCTCAACGCCACCTAAGCAATCATGCAGATGGGGAAGGCAGCCCTGACCACGTACCATCAGTGTTCTCCTCAACAATGGAATGCTTGATAAAGGCCACATCCCCCTGCTCAACCAGACACCTGGGAAGTAGAAAAAGAGGCCAGTGATGTAAATGCTTGAATCCTGTCCCTTTCCCATAGATTTGACTTAGACTTGAGTCTTATTCTGTGCAATAATCTCCAAGGACATCCAGGTTTAGGAGCCTTGCCACAAATATTTTAAATACATCTGAAACACAGCCTTTATACTCCTTATTTATGTTAAGAGAGGAGCACTTCGGCCATTGTGGCAGGGCTTGTGCCTCTCCTGGTTTGCCTGGAGGCACCAGGACATGAGTCCTACAGAATGAGGATATTTCACATCGATTTTCAGAAAGCAAAGAAAAAGCATGTATAGAATTACAGAGACATGCTTATTGAGTGGTGTAATGGAGAAAAAGAGTGAGTGTGGACATGAGGCTGTACTCCAGCTGTGGCCTGTCCTCTGTGAGCAGCCCCAGGGCCCTGAGGCAGCCTGGCTGTCCCCAGCACGTACCGCAAAGCTCCGGTGTATCCGTAGTACTGCTCGTGGCTGCTGGCAACGCACCTCTCTGGAGGGACCCCCCCGGAGCCCTTGCACAGCTGGCAGAGCCGGGAGCTGGGAGGAGACCCGGGAGCACAGCCCTCGCTGAAGTATTCATCTGGAGGCAGGGATAGGAGAAATTCACTTTTCCTGCCCTTAGAAGTTAGGTTTTATTGTAATAACATGTTCTTGCTCAGTGGGGAGCTGGAAATGGGGTGGGAGAAGGAGCATGACTTAGTGGGTAGCAAATCACGTGCATCCAGTTCTGACTATGGAACTTGGGTTCTGTTATTATTGATAATTATTGTTATTATTGGTAATTATTGTTATTGTTGATAATTATTGTTATTGTTGCCCAGAGAAGCTGTGGCTGCCCTTGGATCCCTGGGAGTGTCCAAGGCCAGGTTGGACAGGGCTTGGAGCAGCCTGGGATAGAGGAAGATGTCCCTGCCCTTGGCAGGGGTGGAATGGGATGGGCTTTAGGGTCCCTTTCCACCCAAACCATTCCATGATGAAGCAGGGCCTAAGGCTCAAGTGCAAGAGGCACTATCTTGGAATAAAAAGAGGAATGTTTTCCCTGCAAACCATTCCCAGCTCACACAGAGCCAGCCCGAGCCTCCACAGCTTTATGGGTCAGCAGAGGTGCATTTGGCAGCAGTGTCAGAGTTCTTGGGGTAGAAGGGACAGTGGGAAATGAAGGCAGGAGGATAGAGAAGCCAATAATAAAACTTACTAACACTAATATCTTCAATCTTTTAATTATTATATGCTTATTTGGTCTTGCTTGTTAACATTGATAATGTTTCCGAATTATTTTTGTCAGACCATAACTCTCAGTGAAGTCTTAGGCAGTCAGATTAAGTTTCTTAAAGATCAGCCTCTGTCCCTTGTTCTCAGCCCTTCCCCTCCCTTTGAGTTTCATCTTTCATCCCCACTCCACACCCTGCACAAGCACCAGGCCTTGTGGGGCAGCCCACATTCCCTTTTTGGGAACACCTCCCAGGCTGCTGCAGAAAGAGGGAGAGAGATGTGAAAAAAAAAAGCAAAGACCCAGCAAAGACCCCCAAAACAGCTGATGTGCCATATCTTACTCTGAAGATGCCCAAAGCCTAAAATTTTGCTCAGTGAAACCTTAAATAACAGCATCTCCATTTCTTCTCTTCAGGAGGGAACTTTGAGGCACAAGAAACTTTGAAAACCCCATGAAGGATGGTAAAAGATTTTTTTTGTGAACAGATTCCCAGCTCAAAGAGAGGGATTCCAAGATGCACTCACCAAAGTTGCAGTTGCCTGTCCTGTTGTGGATCAGGCCCATGGGGATGTTCCAGCCAGCAGTTCTCCCCACGGCGGTGTGGCATGACTTCTTGCCCTGCAGGTTGTTCCAGCTGATGTCCTTGTCAGCCTTCTTCACAACAGCCACAGCAAAGTAGGTTGCTTTCAGAAGATAAAATAGAGAAGAATTGAGGCCTGACCCAAGGATCCCACTGTGATCACTTAGGAGAGAGCACTGGCTTCACTTGGGAAAAGATACCCATGAACAGCACAGAATTACTTTGTGCTTATAAGTACTTGGGCAGGCAGCAACAATGGAAGAGTTTGTAGATGTGATGCATCTACTTCCACCACGCTCCTGGGAAATTATGATCCCTGACATTTCCCTGCCCTCCAAAGCTCTGATATCTGGGTATATGAGAAGCCTAGAAGGCAAGGTACATGTGAGGATTTTGTATCCACTCCTGATTTTTATTGTCTCCTTAGCAAAGAACAAAAGCCTCCCCTCCTCTCCCCCTTTCCATTTCTAGAAAGAATAATTTCTTAATGCTGCAGCCCAGCCCCTCTTTGTCTGTTCACAGCCCTGACACTGCTATAGGATGACCACACCAATCTCTGCCACTAGCAAATGTTTCACCTTGATCTTATTGCAGCCCCTAATTTTCCCTCCAACTGCTAAACCTATCTCCCAAAATTCTAACATCTACACTGGACACTCTTTGGGTGGAGACTGGCCATTTATTCTCCACTCATGACTCATATCTACTTTTCTACTTATATCACTCTGGACTGTTTTCTGTCCCTCTGTTGGCAGGAATTACCTGGTTCTTCTTGTGATTCACAGTGATTGTCTGTGGGAGGGAAGAAGAAGAAGATGTTAAGTTAAATACACCTCAAATCCAAAAGAAGAATCAAGCTCACTAATTTCTGGAGAAACTCTCTTGTAAAAGTGACCCATTTCAAGTAACACCTTGTGAATCAGCAGACCAAAGCACAGCCTCCATCTGCTCCTCTGAGCTAAAACAAGCAGTTTTACCTTTAGCTGGTGCTAAAGGACCAGGGCATCCTAATTAAAACAGAGTTCCTGACAATCCATGCCTGCTCTGCTTTCATGGAAATACATGCAATAGTGAGCAGAGTTGCCTCAGAGCACCATGTGTTAGGCTGGGTATCAGGAAAAGGTTCCTCCCCCAGAGGAGTGGGAGGATGGTGGGACACTGAGCAGCTTCCCCAGGGAATGGGCATGGCCCCAGGGCTGCCAGAGCTCCAGGAGCCTTTGGACAATGCTCTCAGGCACAGGCTGGGATTGTCAGGGTGTCTGTGCAGGGCCGTGAGTTGGATTGATGATCCTGGCGGGTCCCTTCCAACCCAGGATATTCTGTGATTTCTGCAGGACGCAGCACTGCAGCTGCTTTGTAAGATTCCAGAATAGAACCAGCACTTTGGCACCAGCCCATTCCCCACCCTGAGACAGAGCTGTGCTTACCCTCATAGCTCTCTGCCATCACTGGCACCAAGCCACACATGCCAGCAGTGTAGACAAAGCCTCCATCTAAGCTGATGGCATCTGCTTCACCTTTCTGAAATGGAAAAGGTGCAGAAATGAAATGCTGAACATCCCCAGGCCAGTGCTTTTCAGACCTCACATGGTAAAAGAAGAAAAGGGGAAAAAAGCTGTACCATGATCTTTGTGATGCATTCCTTGGTGTCCTCTGCCACAACACACTCCACATCCCCGTTGCTCATCACGCTCCAGACATCACACTTCTTCTTCTCATCCCTGCCAATGGCACACCACTGGATCTTATTGTCCCTGCGGCTGGGGCTCAGGCGATCTGCAAAGGGAAGCAGGGAAAGCAGGGATGAGCCCTGCACAGCCACCTCCTGGTGTCACTGACTTATTTCCTGAAACATCCTTTCATTAGGATCTTTTCTCCTGAGAAGCTGGGAAGCCTCGGCTTCCCCATGTTTTGCTGCTTTGAAATGGGATTTGGAGAATTGTTTACCCAGCATGTGAAATTGTTTTTACATGATGACCAATGACAGCCACCTGTGTGGAGGCTGTGAGCAGTCTCAAGATTTTATTATGATTCCTTTTTTTTTCCTTGCAAGCCTTCTGATGAAATCCTTTCTTCTATTCTTTCAGTATAGTTTTAATATAGCATTTTCTTTTCATATAATATATATCATGAAATAATAAATCATCCTTCTGAAACATGGAGTCAGGATTTGCATCTCTTCCCTTATCATGGAACCCCTGTGAACACCACCACAGCCTGGTGTGAGGGACTTGTCCAGAAACCACCTGTACACACCAACCTGCTGCTGCTCAGGGCAAGGAGTTCTTGTTAATTAAGCCCTGGGCTGGCAAGAATAGAAAAGGTGATTCTTGAGCTGAAGAAGGCTCAAAAATCAACTTGCAGGTCAGAAAGGTGAATGCTGCATAACAAGCCGTTCAGGCAGATTTCTGTTAGCTAAAATAGCACAACCACTAAACATCTGTGTGATAATAGTAATTGGAATTGCTGCCTGAAATATGTCCCACATTTCTGCACTCCTCACAGCCCAGACAGCCATGAGACTGAGACCAGACTAAACTGGAAACCTAGTTATGTTTCTGTAGAGCAGCACTTGAATAATCTGGTTTGATGCTATGTGAAATCCATTCACCCCCTTCCATGAATATCACTTAACAGAAGTGAAGTACTTTAAATTGTACTATGAATTCAAAGTGGGTTTCAGAGATCCTTTGTGGGATGTTTGACTCTCAGAAAGCTATCACAAAATGCTTGATGAATTTAGATGGAAATTAAGGACATTGTTTACCTCAAGTGTCTCAACCTGGTGTCCTGGGATGTTCCTTCTTTTTACAGTCCAGAAATGGTTTTTCTAAACACCAATTTGACCATGCCAAATTCTCTACCACCAGCTGAATAACTGATGTGGATTTTGTGTAGATTTGCCATATTTGTCTGTGTGGTGATTTGGGTTTGGATACAACAAATTCTATTATTGATGTAAGTGAAGTTTGTGAAGGTTCTGTGATTTGAAACAAAATATTTTGCAGATAATAGAGTCTGTGTCTGAAAAAATCATGTTCTTTTTGCCTGGCTGTATTTGCCAATGCTAACTCTTCCACAAGGCCCATGCTGACATGACACTGGTGTTTGATGTCCTGCCTACCTTGCTGGAGGCTCTGGACAGCACTGTAATATTCAAAGCCCAGGTAGAGCTGAGAATCCATCAGTGATGGGATTTGCTTCAGCTGTACTGCAGAGTCTTTGAAAAGCAAGTCTTTGAGGGCTGGGTCCTTCTTGCCAGGTGGCCCAAAGAGGTGGAAGGTGCTGGTTGTGCCCACACCAAATTTTTCCTGCCACAAGGGAAAAATAATCAGCAAACAACCACACCAAAACTCTTGAAAAGCTGAAGAAAGCAACTAAAACCAGAGGACAGGGGATGTTAGAGGAAGGAAAGGAGAGATTGGTGGTACCTGTGCTTTGGAGAGGAAGTTCCAGATGTCATTGACCTTGCTGTCATCTCGAGCCACAACAGCATGAGCAGGAACCCTGGCCCAGTGACAGGCCTTGTAGTTGTCCACGGGCTGGCGGGTGCCATCCAGGCACAGCAGCTCGTACTCATCCTTCTCTGCTGGGGCATTTTCTGAAGGAGGGGAGGAACCATGAGTTGCACCATCATGAAAACAGACAGAAAGGTGAGTTTGGGAAGCTTTGTAATTAATTTATTTCTGCTGAAGCTCTGGGATAATTTCTTAGGAGAAGACAGGTACCCCCCTTGCAATGGGGTCATCTTGGGCATATGAAGGCAATGTCTTTGGAAGAGAGATCACCTCAGCCTCTGCCATAACTAACCCAACAGTACAAGGATTTCTGCACAAAGGGGTACAAATAGGTTTACAAATCCCTTACAAATGGATTGAGCAGGTAAGGAGCTGCACATGGTCAGTGAAGGCCAGTAGGTGAACAATGTCAAGGCTACAGAGAAAGCCCAGGACTGAGATCAAGAGGTTACACAAGAATTCAAGAGTGAAGGGACTTTTGAAGATCCTTGGTGAATGCAGGGAGAGAGCAGGATGTTCCAGGCAGATCTTGAAACGCTTCAAGGATGGAGAGTGCACAGCTGTCCTGGACAACCTGTCCCACTACCTCACTGTCCTCAAGGGGGAAAAAAACTCCCCTGGTATTGGGTCCCCAGGCTGATCAAGCCCATCCCACAGAGCACCTCCTTGCAGGACAGTTATCCCTGCCCCATGACCACCTTGGTGACCCTCCACTGAGCTCACTGCAGGTCCTGGGTGTGCCAGGCCACCCTTGGTCTCCACAGACTTAATGAACTCCTGCTGTGGGCTGAATTCCTTCCAAAATCCCTTCCAGAGGGATGGGACACCTGCTCAGCTGCTCACATTACAGCTGGCTCTGAGATATGGCACCAAGCAGGTATTCCAGCTACAAAGAAGAACCTCAGAGAAGAAAAAGTGGATTCACCATAATCCCATTTCTCATTAACAAGGATGAGTCAGTTCACAATGTGCAAAACTTTTTTCAAAAGATGAAAGTAGCATTTGAGCCTGGAGAGGAATGAAAACTGCACAGTGTAGACAAATTGCAGAATGGAGTGGCAGAGAGAGATGGTGCCAGAAAGAGGAGAAATGAGGGATCTTGCAGGTGTACCTTGAACGGTTGTGTGTTTCACAAAAGCCACGTCTCCTTTGCCATCTTTCAGACAGCTGCAGATAGGAGGAACAGAAGAGAAGTTAGAAAAACTGGCATTGTGACTCCCTATCTCCTGTTTCAACAAATTATTTTCGGCATAAACTTCAGGCATAAGAGCAATGATCTTCCCCAAAAAAGCTCTGCTGGAAGGGAAGAAATTGTAATGGCAGAGAAGCAATTCAGTCTTCTCAGGACCCATGATTCCAACTCAGCCCTCCTTGGTACAATAAAAACTTGCCTATGTCAGGGCTAGAATGTTTCCCCAAAGGAAAAATAACTCTCACTCACTGAAAAGCTCCAGAATATCCAGAATAAGGTCCCGTGCGGGACATTTTGGTCTTGGCATCCCCTTTGCACTGACGGTATAGTTTGGCTTCAGTGGTGGCACCAGGGACACAGCTGGCAGAGAAGAAATTGGCCACAGCTACGGATGAGAAACAAACAACAGTTGGTCAAAAATCCACTTTTAGGAGAACAGGGAAGGGAGAGGACCCTCAAGAAATGTCAGTGCCCTGCGAGCTACCTCCAGACCCCCAGAAGATTGGGCAACACCCCTGTCACCGTGACACCAGCCCTGGCTGAGCTCCCACCCCAGTCTCACCCTGACACCTGGTGTCACCCCTTCCATGGTGACACCAGCCCTGGCTGAGCTCCCACCCTGACACCTGGTGTCACCAGACATTGCGGTGTGATGTCATGGTTTGCCTCAGATATGCCAGGTTCTTTCCTGATAATTCCCTGCCAGGTGTGTCAATCATCCCTCTCTTCCATACCCTGACCCCTGCTGAGTGCTGTCTGTCAGTCCTGGCATTCCAGAAGGGCATCGAGTGATTGGCAGAATTCAAAAGATGCCCCACTCCTGAGGAGACATCGGGCCATCCAGGTGTCCTGGAAGTTGAGACTTCCCCCCACCATCTGGTTGCTGGTCCCTCGTGTTCCTTCCCTTCTCCTCTCCCTGGGGTTAAAAGGAACAGCAACCACGTGGTCTGAGAGTTCTGTTGGAGCTGTTGCTGGATTCAGAGGCCTGTGGGCCAAGAATAAAGCTCTGGATGGAAACCCTCCATCAGAGCTGACTCCTTTCCTTCACCATCACCTTAAAGCTGCTCTGCCAAGATAAACCTGAGTTCCTGCAAGCCTGGACTTGCCTCCATGTGCCCATCTGCAGCATCCAGCCAGCCAAAGGTGTCTCTGGGGTGAAAACACCATAGCTGGCACCTTTTGGTCAAGCAGCAAGAGCCAAACAAGCCCAGGCACATCCTATCCAACTATATTGGTAATATTCCAATAACCAGCCCAGGCTGAGCTCCCACCCCAGTCTCTCACTGCCCCAGCTCACCTTGCTCGATGGAGCCCGAGTCTTTTCCGTCCCACTCAATGGCCCCACGGTGGATGAGGGTCCCAATGGGGATGACCCAGCCTGCTGACCTGCCCAGCCCTGTGTGGCAGGAGGTCTTGCCCTGCAGCTCATCTATAGAGAAGCCTGTTCCTTTCTTCACAACGGCCACGGCGTAGTAGCTGGTAGTGGAGCCTGCAGTGCAGGAAAAAGGAATGGAGCAATGGGAAAAGAGGGCTTAGGGACATTTCAAATCCTGCTAAACCCCCAGTTTCAGGGAACAGCGTGCTGGGCTTCTAAACAATCAGCTAATTTGGTTGAACACTTGTGGTTTTCTCATTTTCTTGGGGGTGAGATAATGCAGCCCATGTTGAACTAATGCTGCACATTACAACTTCCAGTAAGTGACCTGAAAATGCTACCACATTCAAGGTGCCATAGTTTTGTAAGGAACTTGAGGGAATCTTTTTGCAAGTCTCTTCTCAAATGCCATTGCCCACAGAAGCCTTGTGAGACTGAAACTCCATATTCAGTGTTTAGAATTTTACCCAGTCTGTCACATGCTAAATATGGATACAATGACTGAGTTTTGAGGGTGGTACAGACTTCAACCTTTAAGGTTTAAGATCTTTTTCTTAACTACCACATTGGGAAGGACTCTGCTGCATTGCTTTATCTTGAATACTGTGTACAAACAGGCTGAACTCCAGGGAACATTCAAAAGAGATTGGAGCTTTGGATGTGGCAGGGAAATGGCATCTGTTTGGCTCCCAGGAAAAACATGGGAGAGATGAAGGATGGTAAAATGGGTGAATAGGGATGGAGCCATGGATCTCACTCTGATCAGAAGGGATTGTTGCAGAGCCCTTTTTATGCTTCTTTTTTTCCTGGGGATTGCCTGCATTTCTTGTCTCAGTGATCTCAACTGGGTGTCCCTCCCAACCACAAGTAATGCTGTTGCCTCCCCAGTCTTTTCTTTTCCTTATCTTGATGACTGCACAGGAAATCACAGAACTCATCTGTGCCTCCCAGCTCTGTGTTTTACCCACAGAGTTCAAGGCCACTGAAAGCAGAAGATCTCTGAGACCAGCACCATTTTTGTGCCATGTTTCAGGAGGACCATGATTTCTGCTCATGGGATCAGGGACCTGCACTGCAGCAAATGACAAGAAATGGAGCACTGGGCCCTGTGACCATGCGTGATGATTTTTGCTGAACTGCTCCCCCATGCCTTCCCCTCTGGGACCTGGAAACCAGGGGCAATATCTTGGACCCCCAACCAAAATAAGTGGGAACTCTGCATGGAAAGGATGGTCTCTGCACTCTCAGTTTGTTACCAATATTTGGCTTTAAAAAATGGCATGGAAATGTACCTTCACTGTGTTCATAGACCTCAGCAGCAATGGGCTTCAGCTTGTAGGGAGCAAGGCCTGCCTCAAAAACTTGACCTCCATCCAAGCTAATGGCATCTGCTTCGCTGTTCTAAACAACAAAGAGATTTCATCAATTAGCAAAGAGCAGGAGAAGCGCTTCCCAGAGTCTCTCCTGGATCCTTGTCTATAACAGGAGGATCACAGATAACAACCAGAAAGGAAACTCCATCTCCAGGCTGCTGAAACACCCCAGCAGAGGAATTTGCTGCCCACTCACCGAAATGGCTTTTATGCAGTCAAGGTACGATGCTTTCTGCAGGCAGCTGAAAGCAAAGTTCTCCTGTTGCATCTGGTCCTTCAGGCTATTGCATTTTTTCTCTTCTGCTGAGGAAATTGTGCACCACCTGACACTTGGCTTTTGGGGAGCAGCAAAACACAGAGCTGTAGAAAGAACCAGAAATAAAGTCTCAGAGAGGCAGAAAGGCACTGACTGGAGAGGAACAGCGTCTCTGTGAGCACAAGGTCAATGGTTCCCTGCTTCTCTGTGGTCATGGCCTTGGATGATCCACGTGCAGGATCCCCCAAGCCACGCAGGAAGGTCCTTTCTTTCTTTCTCGCCTGATGTGTGCACCATCAGGAACATCTAGGATGATCATTCCTGTCCCTGGACTATTGAGATTCAAGCAGTCTGGACTCACAGCAACATCCACAGGATTAGGAGAACAAATCCACACACTTCAATAGAAATCAAGCTCAAGCCTTTGCAAAAACAGAGAGAAAAGCTGGAGCACTGAAGCAGTGCCTGTGCCAATAACCCCAGAGGGGGAGCAGCTCTGAGCTGGCCAGGCTGTGTGCAGTTCACTGCCACCCTCACCTCTTTGGCAGCTGAATGATCTGACCTATTGAACTGTCCCTCTGTCTCACCTGCTCCACTGCACCCCTGAGAGAGGCCACAGCACCACCACTGTCCCTCCATGAGTGCCCCAAGCAGCAAAAGCAGCTGAATGGCTGCTCTGGGGGACCAGAACAAAGCAAAAGCCTGTGGTGGATGCAGATTCATGTCCCCTCTGGAAACCTGAGCCCAGGAATGCTGGAAACTTGCAGTTCAGGGATGTGGCAAGCCTGTGCTGCACTTCACCTGCAGTCTGCCCCTTCTGGGCAGGGCTGTGCAGACCAAGAGGCCACTTGCACCCCACTATCTCTCCAAACCTCGATTTCACATTTCCTCCAAAGACCTCCAGATTAACCTGTGTAGTTTCCATTTTCTATTTCACCTCAGAAATAGCCTCTGTTTACCTGATTCCTGAGCCTCCCAGTGGAGGTGCTGAATTTGGCCACTGGGAGAATCCTTAGCCTCAATTCCAGTGGCCACCACCTCCTTTTTCATATGTTTTTCAAGTTCATCATACAATCATACAATCTTCAAGTCTTGGCTGCAAAAAGCCATGGTCACCTAATGCTGGCAAGCATCCTGTCTTGGGGAGAGGCTGGGTGGGGACCTCCCAAGGGAGTCAACCCAGCTGTCCTGGTGACACTGGGAAGGCAATGGCAGCCTGAGTGCCCTGGCCACTGTCACAGACCTTTTGGGTGACCTCTTGTCTCTTTCTGTGCAGGGGAGGAAGAGGAGGAACCATTAAAAACCATCTTTGCACGCTAATATTCAGCAGAGGTGCTGAAGGACTCCCTGATGCCAGAGGCACAGGGAACACTTCCTAACAGAGGACATTAATCACCACCACACTTTAAGGGGGATCAGAAGAGACCTGGTGCCTACTCCAGGAAGGAGATCCCTCTTTCCCTGTCCAGGCATCAGTCCCCAGGCCAGGTGCAGCCAGCAGTCTCCTTCCCACAGCTACCTGCTCATTGCCAGCCACAGATATGAGCAGAGAAAGGGGCAAGAATCCCTCAAGGAAGAGCCAGCCCTGCAGCAGCACAAATTTGGCATAAAATAGGCAGGACCCTGAGCAAAGTGCAGCTGCAGCAGCAGGACAGAGCGGCGCAGGAGCAGAGGGGGAAGCACACAGCATCTTTCATTATTTAAGCTCTATTTTACTGTCACTGCCCTCAAGTTTAACCAAACAATAATTGCAATAATTTCTCTTGCAATAATTTCTCCCCCCTGGCTGAGCCAGTGCTCCTCTCCCAGCACAGCATTGGCCAGGGGATGATTTTTCCCTTCATCCTGTGACAGCTGGAGCACGGAGCCCATCCCAAACATCCCTCCTCCTTGCAGGGTGGGCATGGGCAGTGTGGGCAGCTGCAACCCGCCCTCCATCCCACAAAGCTGTCAGTAACACCAAAACACCATCCTCCTTGACAGATCCACGGCTGCCAAAGCAAGCACTGCTTGTGTCCTGGCTTTTCTGTAACAGCTGCCTCCTCCGTGTACACCACAGCTCTGAAACAGCCTTGTCTGGGGGACACAGAGCTTTTGACTTCCTTCCCCCAAAGTTTGCTTTCAGCAGACACTTACCCACTATCCCAAGGGATAGCACAGTGAAGAGTGCGAGTTTCATGCTTGAGCAGGGGTCGGGTGCCGTGGGAGGGGTGCAGCAGCCTTGGTCACAGACCGTCCCCTCCGAGTCTGTGATGGCTCTGGAACCGCTTTCTGCCCCTTTTATAGAGGAACAGCCTTGGCTGTGTTTGCAGAAGCAATGACCTAACACTGTTTGTCCTTCCTTGTTTCTCAATAGCTCCTAAATCGCCCCCCTCCCAGGATCAGCCCATTTTTAGGAAGCCTTTCACTTTGGCACTGAACCCTTCCGCAGGCGGGAGTCGGAGCAAAGCGCTTTGCATTTTACAAGGGGCTTCAGATGGAAAATTCCCAAGTTGTGACATTTGAATTCTCCTGCGGGCTGAAACGCGGCGGGAGAGGCGATTTTCTTTGTGCTGCCCACCCCCTGCCTTGCCCAGAAATAATCTCAGAAAGTCCCTGCTGGATCCAGAGCCGAGTTTTGTGTGTTTGCCAGTAACTGCTGCTGAGGTGCCCGTTGCCCCTTGGCTCTCAGCACCGAGTGCCTGCCCGCTCCCTTGTGTGCTCCTGGCAATGGCAGTGGGGTTGAAAGGCAGTAAATGAGTCTTACACATGATCTGACAAAAAAAAAAAAAAAAAAAAAAAGCCAACAGCAGTGACCAGACAGCTCCATAAGTGACCTGCAGACAGAAGGAAGCATCACACTGCACTTTTTGGTAAATTTTTGGGCTGAAGCTGGGAAGAAATGCTGAGATTAGCAGTGAGCCTCCTCCCACTTCCTCTGCAAACCTTCTCCATCCCATTGTGTCACTCCTGGCCTGTCCCCTGGGGCCAGAGGGCATGGCTTGGTCTATGACGGGCAGCCTTGTGGTGCTGTCCCAGCCTTCATGTCCCCATCTTTGCTGCCAGGTACAGGACCAGCCACAGCCTTTGGCACATGCACTCAAACTTGAGAATTCCCTGGACCACATCAGCCAGATCTTGAGCCCAAACAGCATCCCTGGACCACTGCTAGGGCTGGTCCACTCACCATGTCCACCCCACAGAAGCTACAGCTGTATCTCACCCAACCCTTTGGAGCAGTTATTTCCACAGTGGTGCTCCCAGGCAGCTGTGGAAGCCTTTGGAGCTAAGGCTAGTGTTCCCAGGGGTCCCCAGGCTGGGAGTTGTGTGAAAATCCAGCTCACCTTGAGTGACCAAGGAGAAAATGCCCTGAAAATGGAAGAAAAAATTCTGGGCAAAAAATCCCAAAGGGGAATTTTCTGTACCTTGAGGTGGGGTGGGCTGAAGGAAGAGGGCAAAAAGCCCAGCCAGGAGGTCCAGCTCCCAGGCTTGCCTTCAAGAGCATGAGCCTCCCTTGGAGGGATCTCCTGGATCCCCTGCACAGGTTCTTCTCCCCCTACAGCCCTCACTCTGCACACAGCTGGAGGCTGACTGGAAGCACCTGGGTTGGCTCTTGTCCCTTCTCCCAGCAGGCTCATGGCAAAGCGACCTGCAGGTGGTGGTGGTGCCCAGAGTGGCTTCAGCACAGGTGGGAGCCCAGTGCCAGGCCAAGGATTTGACTCTACAGAGTGACCCAGGGAGGTGGAGGCCCTCAGGCAATGACCACCTCAGCTGTGGCACCAGGAGAGGAGCCCACCCTGCCTGTGGCTGAGTGAGAGGCACTCCTGGTTATTTCAGCATCGTCTGTGGCACTTCCTTCAGCATGGCTGGTTCCTGTTTCTCATCCCTTCACCCCCTGCTTTCCCAGAAAAGCAGAATTTCCTGTGTCCAGAGTGTCTCCAAACACACTGCAGCTGTAGGAGGACTGACTTTCTCCCACCTCAAGCCTCTCCTTTTAAAAGATTTCCCATCCATATTTACTCCAGCAAGCTGTGGCCTTACAAGGTCTTTTTCCACCAAGGCAGGTAGAAATTACTGAAATCCATCCCCAGCTTCCTGCAGGTCTCACTGATCCCTGCCTCACTCATGCAGCCTTAGCAACATCCCCATGCATGGGAAGAAGCACAAGGGCTTGCAGGAAACTGTCCCACATGGTTCTTTCAGAGCCTTTTGCTGATTTCCTCCGAAATGCCTCTTCCACCAGACATATTGAGAAACTGTAGTTGCAGCTGAAACAACACCTAAATATTGGTGGAAATGCTTGGGCATATTGACTCCACAAGTAGTTACAGAGCTGCCCAGATAAAGATACTTTCACCACAGGACAGATGAAGGGGAAAGGTGCAGAAGAGAGCTTGAAAAACATAAAGAATCCACTCAAATAACAGAAGAGCAGGTGCTGGAAGAACTCAAACTATCTTTGCCTTCTGCACATGGTTCCCAGACCTTTTACCATGGACAACTCACCAGTCCTCTCTCCCTTCTCACATTATGCTTGCATCTCAAAACACCTGGAACATCACCAGCCACAAGCATAGGTCCTTCTCCTTTTGGTGCTAGCAAATCCTACCTTTCTCCAGGATGATTCCGCTCTCCTCCTGCTGTGCATCCTTCCTGCGGATGCTCCTTCAACAGTTTGGATTCCTGTGGCCAAGCCTGCAGAGAAGAAACTCTTTGAATACACAGCTTTCCTTGGAGGGACCCCATGGCAGAAGCACAGCAGGCCAGGTCTGTGCCCTCTAGGCCACCCGGGCTGAAGACTCAGGCCTTGCTCTCCAAAGGACCCAACAGCTCTCCAAGGTGGTTCTTTCTGAGGAGTACAGCCCACCATGGGAAGCCTTGGAAGAAAAAGGAAAGTGTCCTAGGTGGCCTCCAGCTTCAAAATGCCATTTGTTTTGGAGTCCAGGAGGGATGAACTGTGTGATGTAATCAATTTCCTCCCCTGAACATCCATCAGACATCTGCTTTGCCAAATTTTGTGGTAGAAAATGCATGTTTAGCCACATGGTGAATACTGCCTCTTGCTAAGTACACTCACCTCCCTCTACAGGTCCTGTCTGACTCATACCTGGCTTCCTGGGTGCATGGTTGGTCCCATTCCCAAATGGCCATGTCTGGCTGACTCAGCTGAGACTGAGCAGCAAAGGCCAATTTTTAGTAATGCTGGAAATTCTTGTTGCCCTTCAAGGCAAGAGCTCTGTGCTCTGGCTCATGTGAGCAGGAGCAGCTTTACCAGAAAGGACAGAGCTAAGTCAGTGCCCCTCAGACTTTGTCCCAGTTACCCAGAAACATCCACCCCTCTGCAGTGCACATCTTCATGGAATGACCTGAATTATTGTCACACATCTCAAGTCCGTTGCTTTGCAACACCGGCCGTTGTGTTTTCCAAAAGAGGATGCTGCTGCTAAAAATTACATGAATGATGAAGAAACACAAATTAACACACCCTCTGCCCAACCACGGATCACTGGTGATGTATAAACACAGCTGAACCCTGGGGAAAGAACAATGCCAAGAGAAGGTAAAGTAATATTGTTTATTTTCACATCTCCCTCATTACTGCAAGGTCATGCGTGTGCCCTGTGGTTTGTGGTTGAGATGAGGCTGCACTGGAGTTTTGGTTGTGTTCTAAGGAAAGGACAGAAAAGGTTTGTCCTTTACCCAAATGACTTTGGGATAAAGTTAGAGCTGGCAAGGCTATGTGGGAGAAGGCTTGGCTTTGTCACAGAGCAGGCTGCTGCCCACAGCACAGCTCATCCCACAGCTGAACAGGGCTGTAACTGAGCTCTGGTTGTATTTGGGCCTGTGGAAAACACCAAAAAAAGAGGGAAATAGGGAAAGCTGTGATCAAGGCACCACAAAGATATCTCACCCAACACTTTGGAGCAGTTATTTTCACAGAGGTGTTCTCAGGCAGCTGTGGAAGCCTTTGGAGCTAAGGTTGGTGTTCCCAGGAGTCACCAGGCTGGCAGTTGTGATGAAAACCCAGCTCACCTTGAGTGACTAAGGAGAAAATGCCCTGAAAATGGAAGAAAAAACGCAAGGGGAATTTACTGAACCTCGAGGTGGGGTGTGCTGAAGGAAGAGGGCAAAATATACACTCACCAGGAGCCACAGCTTCTCCAGAATTGTTTCCCTCAGGAAATAGGAATTTCCAGTTTGTGGCTTGGGGAAGGCTGGAGCATGCCCAAGACAAGGATATCAGCATGGTCAACCACAAAAGCTGGGGTCAGGTTGTTGTCCTGTCCTGGGCCTGCCTGTGGAGGCAGGTGAAGGCAGGAAGAGCAGGAACACATTTTCCCAGACCATCTTCTGTCAATAGCCTGGGTGGGACAGAAGCTGAGATGGGCATTTAAGTGGCAAAGGTGCCTATCTTGAGAGATGGGAGATGGTAACCCTGGGTTGTGAATGCTTGGGGAGCATCCCTGTGGAGGAAGATTTGGATGGTGATAAATTGGACATGAGCTGGCACTGTGCAATGGCAGCCAAGTGTCTGCAGGGCCACATCCAAAGCAGTGTGAGCAGCAGGAACAGAGAAGGCTCTGGGGAGACCTTAAAGCTCCTTCCAGTGCCTTAAGAACTCCAAGAAAACTGGAGAGGGACTTTGGACAAGGGCATGAAGTGATAAGGCAAGCAGGAATGTCTTCCCACTGCCAGAGGGCAGGGTTTGATGGGATATTGGGAAGGAATTCTTCCCTGTGAGGGTGGGGAGGCCCTGGCACAGGGTGCCCAGAGAACCTGTGGCTGCCCCTGCATCCCTGGAAGTGTTGAAGGCCAAATTGGAAGGGGCTTGGAGCAACCTGGGCTAGTGGAAGGTGTCCCTGCCCATGGCAGGGGGTGGAATGGGATGGTCTTTAACAGTCATTTCAAACCAAAACCATTTTGGGATTCAATGTTCAGGTAGCAGGAGGGGCAGGGAGAAGTCAGGGGGCTTCTGCAGAACTGGTTTCCCTCACTTGTGTAAGAACGTGGGGGAAATCCCAGCCCTCTTGCCTGATGCCAAATGTCCTGGAAGGGGAAGTCTCTCCTGCCCTGGAGCCCAGGTCAGCATGGGGCTTGCAGCAGCTGTAAGCCACTGGGAGTGCCAGCTCTGAGAGCATGGCCTTGGCTGGCAATGGACTGGGACCAGCTTGGCATTCCCCATGGCTCCCAAGGCCTGACAGATCCCTGGAGAGCTGTGGCTGGCTTTCCAGAAACAGGCTTGCAGACCGTGTTTGGACCCATGTGTCAATTTTGGGGCCATGCTCCAACTGCAGAGTCACTGTGCTTAGTTTATTTTTAAGGAAATGCCACAAACCCGTTTCCCTGCTGGTTAGGAGAAATATTCAGTATCAGGTTTTGACTGTGTTGCAAAATGTTGTTTTCTACCTGGGATGAGCCAAACTGGCCACTGGAGAGTTGGAGCTGGTGTTGTTTGAACCAATATTTGCTCCTAAGTATTGCCTAATTTCTAAACTGCACACAGCAAACAAAGAGCTCTCTGTCGATTTTAAGCTGCTCTTCCCAGCTTGGAGTGCTAAGCTCAGCTGCAGACTGAGGCTTCTTGTCCAGAGCTGCTTACCAGGTCATACCAATACAGATTTGCATTTTTAGGTTGGAAACTAATGGCAGCTCAACAGCCAGGTGCCAGCAGCTCGACCCTCTGTGCTCCCCTCCTCATGGGAGCTCTGCAGGACGGTGCCACTGCCTCACATCCTCCTGTGCACATCCCCCTCTCCAGCAAACACTAGCTGGCCCAGCAGTGCTGAGGAAACAGGTTTTCCTGACCTCCTTTCCCAAGCAGGCCCCCATTAACTCCCCAGCCCCCTTGCTGAAGTCAGCAGTGGCTTCTGCTCCACCAGCCAGCGGTCCATGCAAAACTCACCCTCTCAGACATGCAATTAGTGCCATTCCTCCTAATGAAGGGTCTCTGTTTGCTTAATTAACCCAAAGGTTAACAGGATTACCAGCAACTCTGTGCAACACCGGGAGCTGTGATGTTCCTGAAAGGATTTTGGAAGGGAAGGTGGTGAATTCCTGCTGAAGACACTCTTGCAAAGAGAGCAGCTAGAGCCTGATAACATTCAGCCTTGCCTCCTGTATATTTTCCAAAGATCTGTGTGAACAAACGAGTAAATGCTGCTATCTGGGAGAGAAATGGCAGGAGTGCCAGCTGCCCTGTGTGGCCACAGCACCCTCTGCTCCTCTCCTGCAGGCCCCCAGGTCCCACGCCAGGGCACGCACCAGGCAGTTGCACAACTCCTCTGTCCACAAAGTGGCTGTGTCCAGCTCCCTGGGACATGCCAGGCAGCTTCCACAGGGGCATGTCCCCACAACGAGATGCTGGACCATCCCAGAGAGGTGGCTGGCTGGGAACAGGAGGAAAGGTGGCTTATCTCTAGAAGGAGGGAGCTGTGGCTCTTGTGAGATACCATGCACACATCCAGGGATGTTCTCCTGCAGTGGCAGAGCCCAGGACACTGGGATGGCGACAGAGATGACCTTGTAGTGAGAGGGGAGGAAGAGTGGAGGGGCACAAGGTGAACCTGGGGGTGAGGCACTGCTACTCCACCACTAAAAGGGAGCAGGGGGACATCACTGAAGCAGGTGCTGGCAGGTGCAGCCAGGGGAGCAGCTCTGAGCCTGCTGCAGAATGATGCTGGGAATTTTGCTGGACCAAATTTGCAATTGACTTTGCTGTGGGCATGGAGCTACAGGCAGAGCAGGCAGGAGAGGCTGACAGCCAAAGGGACACAAAGAAGAAGGCAAAGGGAGACTAGGGAAGAAGCTTCCCAGAGCAGTGCCAGCAGTACCAGCCCCAGGGCTGGAGCACTGTCCATCTGCTGGAGCAGCTCTCTCTGCTAGATCTGACCCAGGGAGCAGGGACTGAACCTCTTCCCATCCTCCACAGTGGCCAGGCAGCCCAACTGGGCTGGCACAGCCACCCAGAGCTGCACCCAAGGGCTGCTCTGGCCAAAAATGAGATTTGGGCATTAAATGAACGGGAAAAGGCTCAGCTCACCAGTGGGTCAAGCTGAACTCTACCACTTGCTGTTCAACCCCTTTCCAGTTAGTTAATTTATGGTAATCATTAATTCTAAGCCCCTGTCCATGTGGGAAGCTTCACAATAGCTAATTTTTAATCTGTCACCACAGCTACACACTGCTACATGTGTCCTGGTTGAAGCCACTTTCCAATTTAAACACTCTTACAGTCAATATAATTCCCTGCTGATTAATAGGCGTTGTTTTGAAACCACCAAAAATCTGTTGGCCAACATTCCCTTCCACTCTGTAATTTTAAAGCAGCATTAAAAGAGAATTAATGGAAATAACACTTTAGAATAACAGCAAGGCTTAGTCTTTATTCGAGACCCTTTGAACTCTAGTTAAAATAATTTCCCTCCTGCTCTTGAGATTTTCAAAGACAGATCTGTCACGAGCCGTGCAAACATCTCACCCTTTAGAGGTCAAGAGCTGAGTATGACACCAGTGAGCAAATACTGGCCCCAGGACCTAGGAGGGCATCTCCTGCCAGCCCAGTGGTGGTGACCACCACACCCCCAGTGAAACACCTGCCCTGCCCAGGGATCACTGAGGAGCCCACGGGCAGGCTTGACCTTCTGGTGCCTCCTCTCACTCCTAAGTGTCAGAGGAGTTTGTTTCCTTCTCTCTGGTCAAGATGTTCTCATCAAGATAAAATCCAAGGGGAATGGCTCCTCCCATCCTCACCCCCAGGCCACCCGGGGCTGGCACAGCCTCGAGGCACTGCTGGACCCTGGCTCTCAAACAACCTCCTCCTTTCCAGTAATTACTGTTTTGCAATGTGGAAAATAATAAAAGTCTTGGGACTGTTAAGAGTTCTGGAAGGAGAAGAGAGGGGGGAGTAAAAGACCCAGCTGAGCAGATTTCAAACCCCCTCCTGAGGGCTTTTAGACTCCCGTGGCATTTTAATCCTCATTGCATTTCCAGCTGCAGGGAGAAAGGAGCAGAAAACATAGACAGAGGTGAGGGGGCTTCAGGACACAGGTCTGGCTGTGACCAGCTGGAGCTGGTCTCAGTGAGGGAGCTCTGGGCTGGGGTGGGCATCAGGATGCAGCAGAGCCCTCCCAAAGCCCCCCGGCATTATCCAATGGGTCCTTGTCCCCACCTTTTGCTCACGTGGGTGCTGTGGCACTGGGGAATGCGATGGCAAAGGCCAGCTATAGTCTGACATGGCTCTAACAGCTCCTGAAAACTGTTGCAAGAATAAGGAAGGAACAAGAAAAATTCTTGCTTTAGATGCTTTGTTAAAAATTGCATAAGGTGGAGGGACGTGGCTGCACGCTGTAGGTGTAATCATAAAATCCCAGAATGGTTTAGGTTGGAAGGGACCTCAAAACTCATCTAATCCAGCCCTCATGCCATTGACAGGGACTGCTTCCAGTATCCCAGGCTGCTCCAAGTCCTGTCCAACCTGGCCTTGGACGCTTCCAGAGATGGGGGTCCAGAACCTCTCTGGGCAACAACGACCATTGTTGTTGTACAATGGAGATTGATCAGTAAAGATTAGTTATGTTCTAGGCAAGGTATGGGGAGAAATTACTTCATTCCACTGCAATTCCCTTTTAATTGCGGTGGCAAAGGGAAATGAACTCCTTTTGGGGAGTCTGCTCCCTGCCAGGGACTGAGGGTCTCAGCATGGCCACAGACCATGGTTTGTAGGACCTGATCTGAGATCTGTTGCTCCCCCCTTCATCAGAGGTTCTGCCCTTCCATCTGCACATCTCTGGCCATCAACATCTTCCTCCTGCCACTACCACACCTCTGCCAGGTGCTACCTGGACACACACAACAGCCAGAGAGTGCCAGGGCCATGTGCTGGGGGCAGAGAGAGGGAACAAGCCTCGGAGAAACCCTGGTCAGCTGTGCAAGAGATATCCCTTACCTCAGGCATCACCTGCTCCTACAACCCCATCCTCCCTCCTTTCCAGCCTCACTGGGGACCTCAACTATGACCTTCCAGGAGTCTCTTCATTCTCAGCTGATCATTCCCTGCCTGAGCAATGCTGGAGAAATACTGGTCCCCAGCTCCACTTCAGCTCTGCCCCTGCCTGGCCATGGTCCTCTTGGTCCTGACCCCAACACACAGGCAGACTCCTCAGCCAGACCTTGGACCTACCTGGTGGTCCCCAGGGCATCTCCAACCCTGCCACTGTCCCCAGATCTGATCCCAGGCTCAGACCTTCCTCGTCACCCACAGATCCCAGGAGATCTGGACTCTGGGCTGAGTCCAGCTGCTATCCAGGGCCCATCCTGATCACTATGGATGGAGACTGTGGGGGACAGGGATCATGCTGGGGTCCCCATTCCTTTGGGAGCAATCAGCCCTTGTGGTACCCTGGCATGAAGGCAAGAACACAAAGCTCTCCCCTGGTTAAACCAAGGAATGGGAAACAAGACCCCAGCTCTTTGTAGGGCTTTGATTCCACACCTCAATCCATTTCCATCCCACTTTATCCTGGGCAGTGGTTGCTTGTATGCAGCAGTAAGATTTTTCCATCAAACCAAACATTTCTACTGAGTCCTGGCTCTCACAGGAGTCCCACAGCCCCAAGCTGACATCAACACCACCCTCATAAACATGCCATGGAGACACAACATGAACAAACAGCAGGAAGAGCTTTGTGGAGATCCTGTTACAAGCAATATTTTTGTTCCTTTTGCACATTCTCTGAGGTGGGAAATCCCCGAAAAAGGACTGAGCCTTTGGTCAAGGTCATCAGCCTTGTGTAATGACAGCAGGCTCAGGGAAGTTGGAGCCACCAACCTGTGTGTTCTTCCTTGTCTACCACGAGGGATGCCAGCACAGATTTTCAGAGCACAGGGAGAGCTTTACACCAAATGAGCCATCACCTTGTTTCTCATTAGCATAATATTTCCATTAGCAACTCTTGCAAGTTCTGGCTGTAGCAGAGGACTTACTAAACTAGAGAAGGGAGCAGGTTGCACTGGCTTAGCCCCCAACAGATAAATCTGAGCTGCCTCTCTCATTCCAGAGTGTTGACCCCTTCAGAGGGTAATTACAATAGGGGTACCACGGAGTATCCCCTGTTAAAGGGCACAGGTGGTGGCTCAGAGGTTATTCCCACCTTCAGCAATCCAAGCTGAATTAAAGGATTAGGTGCAAATTGAGCTGTTCTGGTTTTAAGGAGAGCCTGCACCTGAAAGAGTTCAGGGTTACATCTGCTGTGCTCACAAACACCAAAGTACAGGCTGCTCACTTGTCCAGCAGCCACAGGGCAGGTTCTCCTGGTCACAGGTGACCAACCAAAAATAAAAGAGGCCTAAGCAGAAAGGGCACCAAGGGAACACAGAGGATGTGCCATGGCCAGAGTCCTGTGGCAGGGACATTGCCCCCAGCTGGGGCACCTGGAGTTTGGGACAGTGGCCAGCTCCTGTCCCAGTCCTGGCAGCACTCAGGGTCCTGGCTTGAGGGGACAAACCAGGGGACAGTATCCCAACCCAAACCCTGGACATCATCATCTCCTGAAGGATCTCAGTGGGGTGCTGGCTCTGCTCAAGAAATTTTCTGGCATCTACAATCTTCTTGGCTGAGCCAAGCAGGGAACTCCAGCTCTCAGGCACAAGACACAGCCCTGCCCCAGTAACAGCACATACAGCTGGACCTGGGGCTGCTCTTTGAGCTCTAACACACTGCAAGAGTCCCACTCTGGGTTCTTAGTTTGAGGAACTATCCCCTCTTCTTTAACTCATCCCTTCCTCAGTTCACAGTTGGCAAACTCTCATGTTCATGCACCTCCTACTCAGAGATTTGGATTGTGAAAGGGAAGGTAGGGGACATCTAGAAGGTTGTGATCTGTAAGATTAACTAGGTTAAGGAGCAGTGTAAAGGTGCAGAATGGTTTTATGCAATATCTCCTGGTGTTGGTTGTTCAAAATAAGATAATTCTCCCAGATTGGCTGAGGAACACCTGGAAAGAGACACCTCCTGCAGCAGATGGACAGTGGTCTGAAGGTCTCTGGACAGGGATATCCATTCCCTGGGGTCAGGGCTGGTTCTGGTGTGGAGCTACCACACATGGATGCACACAGACCAGCCCTGCAGGCCCTCCAAGGCTGGTGGAAACCACTGCAGCTACACAGACACCCAGAGAGCTCCTCCACTCCTTGTGACCTGCCCTCACATCTGTCATTTGTCCTGAGACAATTTCAACCACTTGTATGTCTGTGGCTTCTCCTTTGTGCCCCTTCAATGCCAAACAACCCAGAGTGCTCTCTGGGAGCTCGGTTCCTCATCTCCTCACTTCT